>NC_090443.1:292100540-292411531 GCF_031143425.1 Pleurodeles waltl | reverse complement strand
ATCATGCATCCTGAGGGCCTGGTAGGAGTTGACTCTGGTAAATCAACTCTTTGTTACTTTCACCGCCCTACCTGCATGCCATCACATACCCCCAGTGTCACCCTCACTCCCATCACTCTACCACTTCCCACACACCCCACCATCACATCGCACTCATCCCAATGCCAAGCCCTGCATGCACCAACAATGCATGGACACACCTCACAGACCTGCATGAACACCTATCACTAAAGCATGCTGTAAGGAAATGCCTCCTTGGCATGGTTACCCCCTGACTTTTTGCCTTTTGTTGATGCCAGTTATGATTGAAAGCGTGCTGGGACCCTGCTAACCAGGCACCAGAACCATTGTTCTTTCCCTAAACTGTACCTTTGTTCCCACAATTGGCACAGCCCTGGCACACAGATGAGTCCCTTGTAAATGGTACCCTTGGTACCAAGGCCCGATGCCAGGGAAGGTCTCTAAGGGCTGCAGCATGTCTTATGCCACCCTGGGGACCCCTCACTCAGCACATACACACTGCCTCACAGCTTGTGTGTGCTGGTGGGGAGAAAATGACTAAGTCGATATGGCACTCCCCTCAGAGTGCCATGCCCACCTCACACTGCCTGCGGCATAGGTAAGTCACCCCTCTAGCAGGCCTTACAGCCCTAAGGCAGAGTGCACTGTACCACAGGTGAGGGCATATGTGCATGAGCACTATGCCCCTACAGTGTCTAAGCAAAACCTTAGACATTGTAAGTGCAGGGTAGTCATAAAGAGTATATGGTCTGGGAGTTTGTCAACCACAAACTCCACAGTTCCATAATGGCTACACTGAAATCTGGGAAGTTTGGTATCAAACATCTCAACACAATTAATGCACACTGGTGCCAGTGTGGGATTTATTGTAAAATGCACCCAGAGGGCATCTTTGAGATGCCCCTGAATACCAGTCCCACTCCTAGTGCTCGGCTGACCAGTTTCTGCCAGCCTGCCACAACCAGACGAGTTTCTGGCCACATGGGGAGAGTGCCTTTGCCACTCTGTGGCCAGGAACAAAGCCTGTACTGGGTGGAGGTGCTTCTCACCTCCCCCTGCAGGAACTGTAACACCTGGCGGTGAGCCTCAAAGGCTCATGCCTTTTGTTACAGCACCCCAGGGCATCCCAGCTAGTGGAGAGGCCCTCCCCTCCGGCCACTGCCCTCACTTTTGGCGGCAAGGCTGGAGGAGATAATGAGAAAAACAAGGAGTCACCCACCAGTCAGGACTGCCCCTAAGTTGCCCTGAGCTGGAGTGACCCCTACCTTTAGAAATCCCCCATCTTGAGATTGGAGGATTCCCCCAATAGGATTAGGGATGTGCCCCCCCCCCCTCAGGGAGGAGGCACAAAGAGGGTGTAGCCACCCTCCATGATAGTAGCCATTGGCTACTGCCCTCCTGACCTAAACACACCCCTAAAACCAGTATTTAGGGGTGACCCAGAACCCAGGAAATCAGATTCCTGCAACCTACACAAAGAAGAAGGACTGCTGACCTGAAAGCCCTGCAGAGACGATGGACACGACAACTGATTTGGCCTCAGCCCTACAGGCCTGTCTCCAGACTCAAAGAACCTGCACAGCGACGCATCCGACAGGGACCAGTAACCTGTGAAGCCTCAGAGAACTGCCCTGAACCTGAAGGACCAAGAAACTCCTGAGAAAAAGCGGCACTGTTCAAAAACAGCAACAACTTTGCAATTTTTTAGCTACTTTTAAAGAACTCACTCTTCCCGCTGGAAGCGTGAGACTTCACACTCAGCACCCGATGCCCCCGGCTGGAGCTCCAGAGAACCAACAATGCGGAGAGGACTCCCAGGTGACTGTGACCTCGTGAGTAACCCGAGATGACCCCCCTGCACCCCATAGCGACGCATGCAGAGAGGATCCAGAGGCTCCCCGACTGCCTGGAACAAAGAACCGACGCCTGGACCAAGCACTGCACCCGCAGCCCCCTGGACGAAAAGGAACCGAACTCCAGTGCAGGCTTGACCATCAGGCGACCCTCTACCTAGCCCAGTTGGTGGCTGGCCTGAGAAGCCCCCCTGTGCCCTGCCTGCACCGATAGAGTGACCCCCGGGTCCCTCCATTGATTTCTACAGAAAACCCGACGCCTGCTAAGCACACTGCACCCGGCCACCCCTGTGCCGCTGAGGGTGTGTTTTGTGTGCCTGTTTGTGTCCCCCCCAGTGCTCTACAAACCCCCCCCCCCAGTCTGCCCTCGGAAGACGCAAGTACTTACCTGTTGGCAGACTGGAACCAGAGCACCCTGTTCTCCTTAGGCGCCTATGTGTTTTGGGCCCTCCTTTGACCTCTGCACCTGACCGGCCCTGTGTTGCTGGTGCGGTGACTTTGGGGTTGCCTTGAAGCCCCGACGGTGGGCTGCGTATGCCCAGGAAACTGAACTTGTAAGTGCCTTACTTACCTGAAAAACTAATCAATACTTACCTCCCCCAGGAACTGTTGATTTTTGCACAGTGTCCACTTTTAAAATAGCTTATTGCCATTTTAACCTATACTGTGTATGTTACTGCTCTAATTCAAAGTTCCTAACTTACCTGTGTGGTATACCTTGGATTTTATGTATTTACTTCAAATCTTGAATCGTGTGGGTCTAAAATAAATTAAGAAAATATATTTTTCTATATAAAAACTATTGGCCTGGAGTTAAGTCTTTGAGTGTGTCATTTATTGCCTGTGTGTGTACAACAAATGCTTAACACTACCCTCTGATAAGCCTACTGTTCATCCACACTACCACAAAATAGAGCATTAGTATTATCTAACTTTGCCACTATCAACCTCTAAGGGGAACCCTTGGACTCTGTGCACACTATCTCTCACTTTGAGATAGTATATACAGAGCCAACTTCCTACACATGCACACTAGAGAGAACTAATCATCCCACCATACACCAACGTACACAAGTGAAAGCTGCCAGGGCAAATACAAACAAAGAGGGCAACCCACCCATGCACTATATGTCACACACAGAGACAATAACACTACATTTACATCCCCACAGGTATCCCAGCCAATGTCACCGGAGAAGAGGTGCCAGCAACATCCAGTCCCCCACAGAAGAGGCCCACAGTGACGACAGCGACTCTGCTCGCCTGGATCTGGATGTCCAACCTGGTCCATCAGGGACCTCTGGACAGTCAGTTACCCAGGCACAGTCAGACACCACCACAGAGCCTCCCCTCTCAGGGAAAACCTCCACAGCGTGCCCATACATCTGTCCCCAGGACACGTCAATCAGCAGCGTGTCCACCACTACAGGGACCCCAGTGCACACCACAAACCCAAGACAATCAGGGACCTGGGGTCAGTGGCAGTGGGCACACGGTTCAGGGGACAGAGGCACAGGACAACAGGGAAGCTAGGAGGACTCCTGTGCGCCAGGGGGAGGACAGGCACTCACTGAGATCCTGGGAGCATACCAACATTCCCAGGATACACTGGGCCAGATCCTGGACAAAGTGCAGGAGAACAGGCGGCTGCAGGAGGGACAGTACCAGGGGATCAGGGAGGACTTGAAGGCCATTAACACCACCCTGGTCTCCATTGCAGGGGTGTTAGCAGTCATGGCCAAGATTATGAGGGAGGCAGTCTCACACCAGCAGGCCCCTGCCACTAGCCAGACTACTGAACAGCCCTCCACCTCCGCTGCCGCTACTGGACAGGAGGTCCCGCCACAGGACCAACAGGCCACCAACACCCCTCCCCCTGCAGAAGGAGAACCACCCCGCAAACGGTCCCTGTGATTCAGGCAGAAGCCAGAGACTATTGCCAGTACACCCGCCAGGAAATAAGACTCTCCTGATTGTCACCCTTGTGTCCCTCTCTCACCCTGTCCACCTTGAACTGCCATTGCTCCCCTTCCTATGTCCCCATGGACACTGCACCTGTGCTACAAATGGACTGGAACTATACCCTGGACTTTCCACCATCATCACCCCAGCCCACTGCACTTCTCCCTTTTCTTCATAGCACAGCAATAAACTCACTTTGAAAAAATACAAGTATGGAGTATGTCAAATGATTTCAGTATGTATTTGTTTAACAAGGTTTAAACATTTCAATTCAACTGTACAGTAATGTTTACATAGGAAAGACCTGTAGATGGCTGCAGTGAACACACCAAGAGCGATAGTGGGGCACCCACATCTGCAAAAAGAGTTGCCAAAGGATACAGTGAGTGGCCATAGAAGTTGGAAATCACATCCTGCCAGTTAAAATGTGAAACAAAAAACTGACAATGAAATGTGAAGTTACACTGTCTTACCTGTGTGTCATTGAAAGTATTGTTGTATCACTGCAGTTCTGTGTCCTCATCCTCTGCCTCCTCATTTTCACTGTCCACAGGGTCCACTGCTGCCACAGGGCCATCTCCAGCATCCTCCTCCTGCAGAAAAGGCACATGGCGTCTCAAAGTAAGGTTATGCAACATGCAGCATGCCACGATTATCTGGCAGGCCTTCTTGGGTGAGTAGCACAGGGATCCACCGGTCAGATGGAGGCACCGAAACCTGGCCTTCAGGAGGTCAAATGTACGTTCAATGATCCTTCTTGTTCGCCCATGTGCCTTATTGTAACGTTCCTCAGACCTTGTCCTGGGATTCCTCACAGGGGTCAGTAGCCATGATAGGTTGGGGTAACCTGAGTCACCTACAAATATCGTTGGACAACTGTTAGCCACACACTATCCCTTATGGCCCACACCATACCCATACACCAACATCCACTGGGTGGGAACCAGGTCTCACCTATTAGCCACACCCTGTGCCTCTGTAGTTGGCCCATCACATTTGGGATGCTGCTATTCCTCAGGATAAAGGCATCATGCACCGACCCAGGATACTTAGCATTGACATGGGATGGGACTGGTCCGCCAAACACACCATCTGCACATTCACTGAGTGATTTTTTTTTCGATTTCTGAAGACCTGTTCATTTTGCCAGGGGTGGTGGTGGGGGGGGGGGACAAATGCTATATGAGTTCAATCAATCACCCCAATTATGTTGGGGATAGGTCCCATTGCATAGAAGTCAGCCTTCACCATGGGCAAATCCTCCACCTGGGAGAAAACAATGTAGCTGCACATGTGTTTAATCAGGGCAGCCACCACTCTTATCAGCACTATTGAGAACATTGGCTGTGACATTCCTGCTGCCAAGCCCACTGTCACTTGGTAAAAAACACTTGCCAAGAAATGAAGCCCAGATAGGACTTGCACAAGAGTGGGGATCCCAGTACGGTGATGGAAAGCAGATACCAGGTCAGATTCCAATTGGGAACAAAGCTCCGTGATTGTGGCCCTGTCATGTCTGCAGGTGAGGATAATGTGCCTGTCCTCCATTGTTGCCAAGTCCACCAGGGGTCTGTACATGGGGAGATGTCGCCATCTCCTATTCATCTGCAGCGGTTGCAATCTATGGGGCAAAAGAGTGAGGAGCCTGTCATAAACTGTACATTGTAGCCACTACAGTTCAATGCATGATGTGAATTTTAAATGCATTAGTGGCATATGTCCTGTATGTACAATTGTGATCTGTGACGCTGGGCCATGTCTGTGCGAAAGGGGATGGGAAGGGCGATGGTGGGCGATGAGTGGAACAGCCAGGACGGTCTAACTGATACTTTTCCCTGTGTATATTTCCTCTGCAGTTCAGCGCCCATCAAAAGAAGGGTATATGGCATGCCATCGCCAAGGACGTGTGGGCCCTGGGGGTGTACGGAGGGTGGAGCACCCACAGTCGGAAACGGTAGGAGAACCTGAGATGCTGGGCACAGAAGACGGCAGAGGCCCAGCTGGGGATGGCCTCCCAACGAGGAAGGGGTGCCCATCGAACCCTGACCCCCCCCTGATGGTCCGCATACAGGCGGTGGCCTATCCGGAGCTGGATGGGCGCTTGAGGTCATCACAGCAGCCACAAGGGGGTGAGTACAGTGCACATCATTACTACTTACGCCTGGTAGGGTGGTATCTGGGTGGGGCATGTGTGTCTGTGGGTGCCCCAAGGCCAGGCCTGACATTGCAGAGTAGGTTCCATGTTGGGCAGAGATCTGATGTAAAATTCTTCCAACCTAGCTAGTAGGCATCCACTACTGGGCAGGGCTGTGTGGGTCCCAGGTGTGCTGCAGTTGGTGGTATGTGTCCCTCCACATGCCCTGGTGACTAGCATTGTTACTGTTAGTGCACTGCATAGTGCATAGGGCTGTTCCCTGTGTGAGTGTGCTGTGTACGCCAACAGTGGTGTTGGTGCAGCCATTGACAGTGTGTCCTTTGTCTCTCCCCCCCTTTTTGTTTTGTCATCCTGTCCTTATGTGCATTAGCATCATCTAGCGGAGGAGCAGAGGCACCGGCGACAGAGGGAGCTGCATCCCACAGGACCCAGGAGGCAGAGTCCACCAACGGTGAGGGCACCAGTGGGACGGAGGGCGAGGGGAGCACCACTGCGGAGATCGGAGGGGACAGTTCGGACACAGATACCTGGTGGTGGCGGACACCTCTGTGACCATCCCAGTTACAGGTACATCCGCCACCCCCCCGTACCAGCACCACCCTCCCAGCAGCCCCTCATCGAGTTGCCTGGCCTGCTCACCCAGGAGGGTGGGCATCTCCTTCGTCCTATGCACCTCAGGCCCTGCCCCAGTTAGCCCTGCTGCCCTGAGTGAGGAGGCTAGTGACCTCCTGAGATCCATCTCTTTTGGGCAGTCAACCATTGTGAATGCCATCCGGGGGCTTGCAGCCCAAATGCAACAGACCAATGCATTTCTGGAGGGCATTCACACTGGCTAGGCAGCCCAACAGAGATCCTTCCAGGCTCTGGCCTCCTCTCTGTTGGCAGCCATTGTCCCTGTTTCCACCCTCCCCCCTCCAACTTCCTCTACCCAATCCCATTCCCCTCAACTCCAACCTATCCCAAGTACACAGGCAGACGAGCATGCACACAGGACAACACACATGAGTGGCACAGGCAAACACAGGCACCACACTTCATCCCACAGGCACTCACACAAACACCATCCAGATGCAGACAAACCAACATCCACTGCCTCCACTGTGGCCCTCCTCCTCGTCCTCCACCTTCCTCCCAGTTGCGTCTACACTCACACCTGCATGCACAACATCCTAATCCACTACCTCAATCACCAGCACACCTATCAGAACACACACCTCACTGGCAGTCACCACCCCAACATCCATGGACACGTCCCCTGTGTCCTCTCCCACTGTGTCTGTCCCACCCTCCCAAGGTACACAAACGCAAGCACTCAGACACCCAACAGCCATCTACCTCACAACAGCATCCAACCCATGCACCTGCACCCAAAGACAGTAGACAGACACCTCCTGCAACCACTCCCTCTTCCTCCACTCCCAAACCTTCTCCCTCTTCCCGCCCCAGTGTCCCTAAGAAGCTTTTCCTCTCCACCATTGACCTCTTCCCAACCCCTCCCCCAGTCTTTCACGTCTGGCCAGGGTGGGTAAAACCCAGGCAAGCACCTCAGTCACCCAGTCCACTGGCCCAGTAGTGCCCACAGCAACTTGTGGTGGGAAAGGATCCCGGGCACCAGGCAACCACACAGAAAGGGTGCCTGCCCCAAGTGCTGCCAGGAAGGGCAAGGAGCCCTCCCCAGCTGCGGCGAGGAAGGTCAAAGTGCCACCCCCAGCTGCTTCAAGAAAGGACAAGGAGCCACCCCCAATTGCTGCAAGGAAGGGCGAGGAGTCACCCCCATCTGCTGCAAGGAAGGGCAAGGAGCAATCCCCAGCTGCTACCAGGAAGGGCAAGGGGCCTGCACCAGCAGGCAGAAAGGACAAGGGACCTGGTGCTGGGACTCAGTCGGAGCCCCCACCACCAACCATGGTGGTGCAGCTGTCCGAGGCTGCAGGGGATGGGCTGGAGCCTCCCCCCACCACCACCACCAGCAGCAACACCACTACCAGCAGTGGGCAGCCATCCGAGGCTGCAAGGGATGGGCTGGAGCTTCCCCCCACAACCACCAGCAGCAGCAGCACCACCACCAGCAGTGGGCAGCCGTCCGAGGCTGCAGGGGATGGGCTGGAGCCTCCCCCCACCACCAGCGGAAGTATCAGCGGCACCACCACTGAGCAGCCGTCACCGCCGACGGACAGTCTGTAGTCCTGCGTCCATGGGCTGTTGTGCGGCCTGCCCCCTGCAAATCCTGTGGGTATGACACCCAGCTGAGAGACTGTGACCTTGCATTTCCCAAGATCTGCATCACGGGGTTCGATGTCCCGTCCAGAACCAGTGGGTATGGCACCTACTCACCCCATCCTCTCCAGGATGAAGATCACAAGGCACAATGCCCCCTCCAGGACCAGTGGGTATGGCACCCACTCACCGAATCCTCTTCAGGATGAAGATCCCAAGGCACGATGTCCCCTCCAGAATCAGTTGGTATGGCACCCACCCACCCCATCCTCTCCAGGATGAAGTTCACAAGGCACGATGCCCCCTCCAGGACCAGTGAGTATGGCACCCACTCACCCCATCCTCTTCAGGATGAAGATCACAGGGCACAATGCCCCCTCCAGAACCAGTGGGTATGGCACCCACTCACCCCATCCTCTCCAGGATGAAGATCACAGGGCACAATGCCTCCCCCAGAACCAGTGGTAAAGACACCCACTTGAGAGACTGTGGCCTTGCACTCCCCAGGAGAGAGCAATGGGCATGTTGCCCTCTCCAGAGCATGTGGGCAAGTCACCCACTTGAGATACTGTGGCCTATCACTCCCCAGGACCAAGCACAGGGCATGTTGCCCCCTCCAGAACCAGTGTGCAAGTCACCCACTTGAGAGACTGTGGCCTTGCACTCGCCAGGACAGAGCAATGGGCATGTTGCACCCCCCAGGACCAGTGGTGTTGTTTCATCTGCCGGCTGAGGTGCCCCCGATCCCTGTCCCCCTGAGGTGTCTGCCTATTTTCAAACTGATGCCTCTGCAGTGTTCGCTCTGTGTTGTTGCAGGAGTCAAGTGAGGCCTTGGACTTTGTAATGTGGCCCTGTGGCCCACGCACATTGAGGACTGGGCAGTGTCCCTTGTTTGTACATATGTATATACTTTTAGATTGAATTTTCGTATTTATTTTATATTATTACACTCACTTTCATCTATTCCTGTGGTCCTTGCATTATTCCTGAGGGGTACGGGGTAAATATGTTATGTTACTGCACCTGCTTGTGTGTATGGTGTTGGGGGTGGGGGTGTTGCGTGTGTGTCACTCTCTTTTTCGTCTCCCCCTCCACTGTGTGCTAGGCGGCTGTACTCACCGTGGTTGACTTCGCCGTAGTTGGTGTTCGTGGTGGAGCAGGACGTAGAATATCATGGGGAAGATCTGCAGTTCCGGCTCCGTGGCGGCGTGGTTCTTCCTTGAGTCTCTAATGGTGAGTTTTTTCCTTTCTGTGCAGTGTTTCCGCCAAGCTTTTGTTGTCGTTGGTACCGCCCCAGAAAAGGTGGGGGATTGGCCTGTCATAATAGAGTGGGCGGAACATTGGCTTCCTCCTGGCTGTTGGCGGCTACCGCCGTGGTGCCCGTTGATTCCGTCCTGGCAGTCGGTGTGATAAAGTGGCTGTCTGTCTAAGCTCTTTCCGCCATGGTCATAATTTGGCGGTATTTGCCACCAGCCTGTTGGGGTATTACCGCCGCTTTAACACCGAACGCCAGGATTGTAATGAGGGCCAAAGTATTTATCAACTGACGCTCAGGCTACGATAAATGTTGAATCAGTCTGACTTGGCCTAACTCCTTTTTTATGCACAACACCTTTCGAGCTTACCATGAGTAGGCTTTTCTGACAGTCTTCAAATGGAAACCCCTTCTCCTTCCCTATTGTGCCATGAATGTGTCTGCCCTGCGCCTCCTTGCCCACCATGTACCCCTGATCCTCCTTGCCACGAACAACAAGCCAGGGTTTATTTCCACATTTTGAGCACTCGTGGTGGAATTTGCAAAATCCATGGTTGCACACACCTTTGTTAAAGCAAAGCAAATATTAACTAATTTGTATTGATCAACCTTTTACATAATTGCTCACCCCTGTTTGGGTGTGAGGCCCTTAAAAAGGCCAATAAGCCACAGGTAACCCACTTGCAATATAAGTGGTTGGGGATGGTCTAGTAGTCACCATTCACTGTACACATAGGTCTTGATCCAGTTTTGCTCAGCATCTTCTGCTAGTCTTGCCCTAAATTCCTCATTGTACCATTCCCAAGCTAAACCAACAAAAAATATTTGGGCCTTACAAATCACGTACATCTATTTAAAAAGCTCCGCACAGCACTCTGAAATCTCTTACAGTATATGCTAGCACTTATTAAATATGGCAGGGTCAAGTTTTCAATCATGCACATCACATTAGGATATCTAGAGAGCTCCAGTTCCTCCTTCCACCTTTACTTCACCAGCTTTTTGCTGTAGATGGGGCAGGGCTTCAGTTTTCAGAGTCTCGCTCCCACCAGACACCTGCATTACTTCGGCGACACCTGCAGAGGAGTGGCTAGCCTTTCACCATCACCTCACCCGATGTGGCCTTGCCTGGATCTGTGCCCGCCTCTGACTGCCCTATGGGGCATCTAATTGCTTGCTAGAACTTCCCATGACCTCTGCACAAGCCACCGCCTCCTGTTTCTTCCTTAAGAGCTGTCAGTCATGCAACTCCGAAGCAGCGCTTCCTGCCTGAGCTGTGCAGACCCCTCAGCCACCTTAGTTCTCTTCATGTCTCCAGCAGCACCCACCCTCTTAACTTTATTTCATGGTGGCAAGCAACCCAGAATGACTGCCACCACACCCTCAGCTAATATCATCAGGGGAACAGCCGGCCTCAGCACCAAAGTTTGGTTCAGCACTGGGCGCTGCATCATAAGCACCAACAATGCCTCTGATGTTTTGATATGTCCTTCTCCATGTCAACATAGCATTTCTTCCTACCACTGCTCGGCCTAACTTTGGAAGCATACTTCCTTGCAGGTGACCTCCACCAGCGCCACTACTCATCGCAAAGATGAACCTCTGATGTCTATCCCCAAACTTTTAGCCCACCCCAACACGACTCACAAGTATCCTCCATCAATTACCAGTGCCATGTCCCTTGGGCCGAACCAACTCATCTGAAGAGCCCCGGGAGTGAGGGGGCAGCTCAACCTCTCACCCCACCCCATGTCCCCTGGCCCTGGCCTCTGTGACCCTGACTGACCAGTGTTGCTGGAACAATTTTCAGAGTGGGGGTGTTGCCATCAGTGTTATGTCAATGAAGTCATAGGGTTATATAAAATCCAAGCGAACAAGTGTAGCAAATGAGCAACACCCACTTAGCAGGAGACTGGAGGAGAGTAGTATGCGTCCAGTGGTGCATAGTGGAGCACATTGTCCCAAATATATGACTACATTATGGTGTGCCTTTCATAG
The DNA here is from genome assembly GCF_031143425.1 of Pleurodeles waltl. Classification (NCBI taxonomy): domain Eukaryota; kingdom Metazoa; phylum Chordata; class Amphibia; order Caudata; family Salamandridae; genus Pleurodeles; species Pleurodeles waltl. The sequence continues at coordinate 292,400,073 of NC_090443.1, read as the reverse complement.
TGTACATATTTATTTTAAATGCCTCTAAATTGGCATCAGACATACAGTTTTACTGCTGAACATATCACGTGAACATTGGATTTAAAGAGTAAAGGCCCATATTTATACTTTTTTAGCGCCGCATTTGCGTCAGTTTTTGATGCAAAAGCAGCACAAACGTACAAAATACAATTGTATTTTGTAAGTTTGCACCGCTTTTGCGTAAAGTATAAATGTGGGCCAAAGTGTCTTAATTTGTTTTCATCTTCTTAAAATGTTCCCATTACAATTTAGAATCACAAAAACAACGTGTCTCCTTTTTACTTTCTATCTACTACTATATTTTAAAATACTTGCACATTTCATTTACAAGTATTTACATTTTATTGTGTGTGTTAGAAATCATTTCACATCCTACAGCCTTTCATTTCATGTTTCCTGCACCCTAACACTATTCCCACTTGGTCAACATTACCAAATCCCCTCACTTTGCAATCATCAAAAGGACTAATCTTCACGTTAAATAAGCAGCAAATCTTCTGAAGACGTTGCCCAACACTTGACCTCTCCCTCTGAATTCACAGCAAATGCCACAAGAAAAAAACACTTGAAAGCCTTTTTTTATTATTCCATTACCTTGTGTACTACTTCCAGGTTATTCTAGGAGTGCTGCAGCGCCTCACGCACCCATACATCCCTGTGACTGGCACCCCCAGCCAGCCTTTACAGTCTGCCTCTCCCTCTGGAAGACTTTATTTGGACTAAAGACTGTAAAGTTAAAATGGGATTAGACCACCTGAAACGTGAATATACTGTATTTCTTCAATGACGTGTTCAATTATGTATTTTGCCTCTATAGCAAATTGTGCCCAATATTGCTTCAGAGCTCTCAAGAAGCAAAGTTTTTTCTTATTATGGTTACAGTTTTATGCATCTATTGAAAGGTGGAAAAATACCGTCTTTACTTGATTTTCCTGTTTTTTTTAGTGAAGAGGACATTGAAATACTGGTCATGATAGTTTAAAACCGGCGAGGTGGCAACTCTAAGGACCTCTGCAACACGAGACGTGGATGCGGGACCCGGCGGTAACCAGGGACGTAGCTTAGTCTGTGGGATTCGGGGAATGTGGCTCTCAGATTTCCCTACTAAAAAAAAGTAGGCTGCAGGGCAGAGGGATGAAATCACAAAGGCTCAGGTGGACTGTTTCCACGAGGAACAAGATCAGTACTGATGTGCATTAGGTGGGCCTCTGTTTAGAGTAGCACAGTAGGTGAAAAAAAGATGACTTGGAATTCTACCCGAGCAAAGGCCACTGGTTAAACTATTTGCAAGAATTTAGCCCATCACCGTTTGAGTGTTTGTTTACCTGTAGTATGCCTGTAAGCTAAGACTGGCACAGCTTTCAAACCCTGCTACTGCCAATGTTTGTGAATTCCAAAAAGTAGTAAATTTGCACCCATTCAAGGTGTACTTCAATAGGTGGAGATGTACTACTTTTTTAGTGAACGGGACACTATGGCCCAGATTTAAGAGGGCCTAGTGCCTCCTTGCGCCACATTAGTGTCATATATTTTTACGCTACTGTGGCCCAACGAGGCCAAAATCGCCACACCAGATTTACAAAGTGGCGCAATGCATGCATTGTGCCATTTTGTAACCCCTTGCTCTACATTATGCCTGCACCAGGCATAATGTATGCAAAGGTGGCATTCCCCATTGTGGGGTGGGGGGGGGGGGGTGAAGAAAACTAAAAGATTTCTTTGCACCATTGTTTTCGTCTTTTTTAACTCCTGCTCAGAGAAGGCGTTAAAAGGGGGCACACTATTGGTGACAATGGGCTGCTATGTACTGTTCAGGGTTAGCGGCAACATGTCTGGAGCTAACCCTGAACAGTACATCAACAGCGTCAAAAATTCTGACGCTACTGCCCCCTACCCTGTGCCATGGTGTGCCGAATTTTAAATACGGCGCACACATGGTGGTGGCAGGGGGGCACTAAGGGGCGCAAGGACAGTGCAGCTCCACTTTTCTTAAATCTGCCCCTATATACTTTGGAGATCCTGATCCAAAAAATGAACAAGTCAGAACCTCTTAGTGCTCTGAGAATGATGATAAAAACAAACACAGTCAGAGCAGACCCGACTCGGGCCCCCAGACCCAACAACCGAACCAAAAATGTATTTTGAGGAGTGCCACACCCCAAACACCCCTAGCTGAAGCTACAACCCTGCCCGTCTCACCTGATCCAGGGGAGTTCTCCCTGGCAACTCTTGTATAAGGTAATCTACAACACAACACCCTGGCGTTCCTGCCCAGATATCACTTCTTTTCACTACACACTCGCTTCTTAGTATCTGTTACAAGAAACCTTGATAGTAGAGTAGTAAAATCAGTGTATATGGTTCAGGTCTTCACGTTTCTAGTCCATGTCTTTTACAAAATTTTATCAAGTGACTAATGGCCACATGCACTAAGCCCGAGTCACGAATATAGAAGAGCGCACAGGCAAATTAATAGGACGGGCCTGAGCCAGACCTGAGCCATGGGTCTGACTTAGCTCCAAGAGTCTGTGCATAAGACGAGCATTGAAAACAGTTGGCATGTATATCATGCAATAAACATAATATAAAAATATAATACAATCTCTTAAAAATGGAAAACAAATGTATTTCTTTAACACGTGGAAGCGGTTAAACTTAGTTTATCAAATTATATCACTGCATAGTCAAACATTTATTAAAAACAAAATATTCATGGTTTGCTCCCCAAAAACAATGCCATTAGTGCAGTAAGAGACAAGTCAGTAGTCATGTCAACCCTAAACGTGGCTTAGATTCTTATTATAGATGGAGCAACATTACAGTGTGTTAAATCAAATATAAAAGGTGATTGTACAGCACACATCCCGAACTCAAGTGTTTAAGAGTGTGTTAATGTGACATATTATAAAGGAGGCTTTGTGAAATAAATGATTTGCCTAGAATCATAACATTGGACAAGCAAGGAAGCCCATGTGGATTCCAGGTTATGTGATTTCACATTTTGAAATCCAGCTATCAGATGGGTGTCTCTCTCTCTCTCTCTCTCTCTCTCGTTTACATAAAAGGTCACAGTTCTGCTGTTCATTCTTAACTCATGATAAACAATGACACAGAGATAGTACACCTGACTCAGGGCCTCCAGACCTAACTACCAAGCTAAGTCACACCCCAGTGCATTACACCCCTGGTGGTAACTACACCATGCAGATGAACCCAGTTGGGCCGCGAGGCCTGTATCATCTCTGTTAATTAATTTGATTTATGAAAATACCAGCACTGGAAAACATATAATCTGGCCTCCTCCTGTGTCCAGTCAATCTCCTCTAAAAACCAGGACATGGGCTGAATTTAGATACATTTGCTCGGACAGATGACGAAAAACTGGGATTGTCCCGGTAAATCTGGCACGCATGTTAACCCTATTAATAGTGACATCTCCTGGAGGGGCGAAGGGGGTTCTACAGAAATTGCACAGTCCTCGAGAAGAGAGAGCCTCACTTTGTCCCAGCACGGAGTGCAATTAAAGTAGCACTGTCCTCAGAAGGGGGGAGTCATATATAGTTCGAACAGTGTCACATGCCGGAAAGAGCTCGTACCGTTGCTGAAGTAAACTAGTCCTGAGGAAGGAGAGACATGCTGGCCTTACAGTGGGAGCTGCTGAAGGGCATGGGGATTGCTACTGAATTAGTATTGTCCTGGAAATGGAAAGTGGAGTACTGCTCTTACAGTGACATCTGCTGGCTATGCTTGGAAGTGCTGCTGCATTACCACAACTCTTGGGCAGGGAAAGATGTACTGTTCTCCCAGTGGCACCGTTCAGCCAGAGGTGGGAGTGCCGCTGAAATAAAATCATCCTTGGTAGGGAGAGGCAAATACTGCTTTTACATCACCACCAGTGCAGAAAGAGTTGTGTGTGCTGCTGCACTAAACCGACCCCAGTAGGACTGAGAGTGATATCATCTGCTCTTATGGTGGCCAACGTTGGTAGTGCTGCTGAATAAACAGCCCCTGAGAGTTTGAGCCAATTGCTACCGTTAGAGTGAGGCTTGCTGCCTGAACTGGGACCACTGATGAAGTTCGACTATATGAGAGGAGAAAGTGGCAACAATAGACTCTTCCTATCGAATTGTGAGCATACACAGTGATAGTGGATCTCCTGAGTTTCTGTAGAAGTGCATGACGTGAATAACCATGCATCTGCTAATGTGTGATTGTCCAACAGTCAGAATAAAAAAACATCTAACCCTCACCTACATCAAATGGCATGCTTCATCATAGGGTTTTCTTTACACAGTGGTTGGACACGTGTTCATTGTGTGGTTTCTGGGACTGGTATGGCTCCTAGTGGAGTTTGTGCTTCGTTGTGAAGCCCCTAATTATGCAGATGTACCCGCCTGTCTACTGTACCTCCTGTAGGCTCATTTACGCATCGTTACAAAGTGTTGAGGTGCGATTCCAGTACCAAACTAAAATCGTGTTAGGGGAGAAAACGTATAGTCTTTATTACCACCTCCCTCTTTGTCTTCCTTTTTACTCACTTTAGGCCACTTACACGTTAGTAGCGATATGGGCATTCACGTCATGCACACTAGGACCACTCCTTCTACAGCACCCCAGATGCTCCAGTCTCACTGTGTATGTTCACAGAGCTGTTGAAGTAACACAGCCCCAGGGCAGGGAGAGAAAAGTATTACTCCCAGAGTAACACTTTCTAGAATGGGCTGGGAGGGTTGCTGAAATAACAGCCCCTGTGGGAGGGAGAGTACAGTATTACTCTTACAATACCTTCTAGAAGCCATGGCTATGACTGCTCCTGCAGTAAAACAGCCATGGAAAGGGAGACAGTGCCACCTGTGGGAGGGTCTGAATACACTGCCGATGTTACAGCATCCAGAGTACGGACTGCCAACTCTGGGTCGTGCAGCAACACCTGCTGGCCAAGGATTGTATTGTATTGTAACATATACATAGTCTTAGTACCACTATGTGAGGTACAGCAGTGCTTGCCTACATGGCTAGAACACTACACCACATAGGGTTTATGGTTGTAAGTTTGTTGTCTTTTCTTTGATCCTATGTGGGAAGAGATGTCGTGTTGTGCATGATGGCCACCGTGGTGACGTTATCATGTTAAGGGATGCAGTGCTTAGCTGTGTGATGGATGTAGAAATGTGAAAGAAGGGTGCATACACACTTTATGGTTTCTGCAAACTGGCAGCTTTAAACAGCTCTTTAGGTTCCTTCATTGTATTTATTATGATACTAGCCCACTTAGTTGGTTACTGCACTGGGGTGTCCATTCTGAGATATTTTGCTTAAAGTTTATAGTCCTGAGCAGAGATAGCTTAGAGGAAACAAACTGTGGAAATATTCTTTGCTAAGATCATAACATATCTAATTGTCGTTGTGAGATTTCAAGGAACCATCGTAGTCTGTAGCTTGTTGGGACTTGCAGTTGTGGACTAAATTAATGTCCTCCTTTGGCCAGCGGCATGTGGCAGATCTCTTCAGTTATTTCTTGCCTGTTTAGTTAGTCATGGGTGGTTTAGTTGCTGTGGACTGGTACAGATCTCGAGGATTGACATGACCAGCAGCAGTTTTATGTTATGTGAGTGGGAAAGTGTCAAGCAGTATAAGGAAATTCTTACACAGTCTAAAAGAGCTTCATCTACCCAAACGCTAAGTCTTATGATACTAGTATTAGTGAAGACCATGAGGATTATGTATCATATTGTATTGTTATGTATGGCTCTCATAGAGATCCTCTATTGTTTACATCAGTTTCTGAATCTAATAACGCACTGTGGTGACTTAGCAAGTTGATAACAAAACTCATTACCCACTGCTGCGACCTCATAAAGGCCTTCCAAACCAGGCTGACAGGGCTCTCTGAGCGCCCTGTCAACCAGACCCTCGCTTTACTTCCCCTCCTGCAGTTGTGCTTTCTTCATTCATTCAAAGCAGAGCAATGCTGCTGCCCAGCTTTGACTGAAAGCAGAAAGCACAGCTGCAGGAGGGGAAAGGAAAGCAGGGAAGGTGGTGGGGGCTGGTTGAGAACTGCAGGTAAGGTATTTATTTTTTACATTTGGGTCAGCGAGGAGAGGTCATGTTAAATAATACTCTATTTCTCCTCTGCCCATGCATAGGAGTTGAAAGCAAGGCAGATAATTTTGGGGGCCATACAGAACATACAATTATAGGTGGGTAAAAAGTGAATTATAGGGATTTTTTCACCTTGGGGATCTGAGTGACCTCACAGACTACTCGAGCTTTGTGTATGTTTGATGCCACTCAGTACCCCTCTGGGGGAAAACATCCCTGTAAATCAATGTTATCTAGAATTATATATGTTATGTAGGGCTCCCATTGCAAGCTTTTAGCATGAATGCCAGATTCTAAATCTGGTAATTCACTGCTATGACATAGCAACAGTTATTAACAAACTGCTACCCACTGTTGCTACGTCATAAAGAAATTCCATGCAGCTCTGGCAGGGCTCTCACAGAGCCTGTCAGAACAGCACCGGAGAGCAAGGATCAACACTTCTGGAATAGAAGGCACAGAGAGTGGTGAGGGTGGGTGGCAGGGGGGTGTTTATTTTTTTACATTTGGGACAGGAAGAAGAGGCCATGTTATGTATGGTTTCACCATTCTTCTTCTTCCCCTGCCTAGCAGGTAAAAGCAGAGCCGGATGGTTTTGGGGGCCACACATAAAATAAAATTGTGGATAGATAAAAAGAGAACTACTGGAATGTTTTTCTCCTCAGGGTTCTGAGTGACATCACAGACAGCTCTAGCTTTGTTGTCATTGTCTATCTGATGTGACTCAGTGAAAAACATCCCCATAATTCATTGTTACCTGTAGGAAGCTGGCCCTTTAAGAGGTAGGTCAATACTGTGTAAATGGTCCAGGAGTTCCCCAGTGAGCGGACAGGGGCTTGCTATGCAATCCCAAAGTGCTGTATTTGGAAGTAGTATGGTCGGGCAGCCTTAGGTATTACACAGAGAAGTGCAAGACATCCATAAATACACACAAAAGTCAATAAATGAGACACAAAACTAAAAAAAGAAGATCCACACCAATCTATAAAAATAGCAAGAATCTTTATATATTTTTAGGTATCAGAGAAAAATCATTCAGTTAAGTACGTTTTTACATTGGAATTCTTTTCATTTTATAAAGCAACCACTTCAAAGTTACCCTATGGGAGGAAAAACAAGTTTGGCAAACAGGTAGAGTACAGGGACTTACAAGACCAATCTCCAGGAGTTAAGGTGAGTAGAGGGCAAGGTCCAAAGCAGCACCAGCAGTATACCACCAGAGGCACAGGGGCAGTCGGGTGCCCAATGCGTTTCAATAGAGATCGGTCACTTCAAAAAGAGGCTGCAGGCTCTGGCTGGGAGACCAGTGCGGATAACCAACAGTGGGGCTCAGGCCTCACGATGCTCAGGCACAGGTAGGCACCTTTGGCCCTCTTCTCCACGGTTCAGGAGTGACTGTTGCAGAGGTGTCTTTAGGTGTTGGGTTTTCCTTACCGGAGCGGTCGCGATAGACGGGGGCTGCGTGCAGAGGCTGCAGGTGTCACAGGGGTGTCCAGGAGGGGTGAAACCATGATGTACTCGGACTCTTGAGGGATGGGAAACCTTATTGGCAAAAGTGGGCCAATTCAACTCAGGTCCGAGACAGCTGGTGCAGTGGTGACTTCAGATGTCGGGTTTAGCAGTTCCGGAGGCTTCAGAGTCCCTTCTTTGGAGTTTGCTGGAGAATAGGTCCTCTGTTCACAGGTGTTCTTGAGTCTTTTTCGAAGGCAGGCAGTCCTCCCAGGTTTCTGGAGACACAGCTGCAGGACAAGTCACTGTTGGTGCAGATTTTCAGCGAGGGATGCAGGCAGGCTGGCGGGGTTGGTACCAAGTCAGCAGATTTTTTTCTCCTCTTCTGCTTTTGTGGCTCTTCAGGGTCCTTGGTCTTCGTAGGTTGTCACGATCTGCTTCTCTGGTGCCAGGGGCTCCCCTAAATACTGAATTTAGTGGTGTTAGGGGTGTGTAGGGTAGTAACCATTGGGCTACTGGCCTGTGGGAAGTGGGCATAACCCTGTCCCAGAATTCCTAGGTATGCCATCTCAAAGTCTACCTCTGCAAAATCGTGTTCACCTTGGCTTAGCCCACCTTAGAGGTAGTACTAGCCTGAGGGGGACACGCCTACCAGACTAGCTAATTTTCCTGCCTGTCCATGTGCCAAGAGGCTCTGGACAAAGGGGTCAGCGTCCTTTCCTGTGAGGGGGAGCCTAGACTTGTATTTCAAAGGCAGCAGCCCTTTCAGGCTTGCCGCCTTAGGAAGGCTAATCAGCAGGTCGTTCTGTGGGAGGGGGTGTTTCACCCTCTTCACAGACGTGCTCATGTTCTGGGTCTCTTGAGAGCAGAAGGCTCTCACCCTAGGGGGCAGAAATGTGTTTTGGGCGGAAACCAGTCAGCAGGCATACCAGAGGCTAGTAGGTTTTCGGGTGGCACCTCTAAGGTGCCCTCTGGGTGCATGTATTGATAAATCCATCACTGGAATCTGTGTGGGCTTATCAATACGAGATGTTTGATACCAAACATCCCTATCTTCAGTGAAGCCATCATGTAGCTGGGGAACCCGTATTGACCAGTGTCTAGCCCATGCATTTACAAATGGCTTCCCTGGCCACTTACTATGTCTGAGAATTGACAAAGACATAGCAGGAGCGTAGCTGCTCTTGCAGATTCCCCCTCACATGTAATGTAATGCACCCTGCCTTCGGGCTGTAAGGCCTGCTGTAGGGGTGACTTACATATATTGCATGCAGTGTTAGGGGTCATGACACACACAGGGATGTGTGACATGTTGTGTTTTCATTTTGATGTGCCTCAAGACATGCAGCCTGCAATGGCAGCCTGGTATGTGTTTGGTGAGGTGGTCCCTGTGGTGGAGCCACCTTGAATACGGACTGCGGCCCGCAACAACAAGCACAGACTGATGAGTACCCCGGGGCAAGACGGGGAGAGGAACACCTAGGCCCATTTTTATACTTTTTTAGTGCTGCATTTGCAACGCTTTTTGATGCAAAAACTGCGCAATCTTACAAAATACAATTGTATTTTGCAAGTTTGCGCCGCTCTTGCATTAAAAAATGACGCAAATTAGGCTCTAAAAAGTATAAATATGGGCCTTAATGTGCACTGGAGGGAAAATCATCTCCCGGGAAGCTGGAGACTTCGGAGGTCACAACCTAAAGAGGCTGACCTCGCCGGAAGAGGGGGGGCGAAGGAAAACGCCGAGGGGAGCAACAAAGACACCCACCACATCGGGAAGCTAGAGGAGGACACAACATCAACAACCACGAGAGGAGAAGACACAGGACCCAGTTTTCAGGAGCTGGGGAAGCGCACAAGCAAGACGGAGAGATGAAGGGATGTATCAGAGTCAGAGGCCAGACCCGAGAGGTACCAGGACCTTCTCAACACGGAGCAGCCCAGCCACGTTCCAGGAGGGACGTGGCTACACAAGGTATGGGGCTATTTCAAGGAGGGAAGGGCCGTGTTAAGAAGGGTGAGGGGAGGAAGAGAGAGAGAGACAGAAAAGGGGATTTTGGGGAAGAAACTTATTAAAATAGAATACAAAAACCCTATTTAAAAATAAACCTGATTCCTGTTGGAGCAGCCTGTGATATATTGGACATGAATGCATGACCGGCACTATTTTCTTTGTAAAGCACCGTGTTTGGGGAGAACCACCCCCCACCCCACTGACCTCCACTTACACCTCCCTGGTGACCCTACCCCAGTATACCCACAAGGCACACTTAGCTGAAGCCCGTCCTTTGTTTTGTTTATTGTCCGAGGAATATCTGCTGTGACTCTAATCTAGGAGACAGTGCTGCCCCACTGTATGCCCGGAGAGCTGATCCATGCCAGACCCGACCTAAACAAAGGAAAAAGAAGAACATAGGATAAGAACTGTTTTGACCACCCCATAAATAGTAAAAAAATAAAAACATATCCCTTGTGGAACAACCCTAGTAGAACAGTGTTACTCCGCCATAAACCAGTACAGTGGTGCCAGAAGTGGGATGTTTGGAAACCTTCAACACAGTCTGAGATATTAACTAGGGTAGAAAGGAACCCTGTTACAGGTATGGATGAGATGATTAGACAACCCACGGAAGGCCAGAAACATTTACAGTTGACATTCAAGGAACAAACAAGGACTGCCCAGAAGGATAGGGAACAACTCCAAGAGGCCCTGAAGAGTCAGGCAACCATAACTGCTCAAAACCAATGAGTACACGAAACAGCCATTCAGAAATTAACTTAAACCTCTGCCAGTGCTAAGGTCCACCCAAATGTTCCAAATTCAGTCTTGCAAAAATATCTGATGGGCGAGGACCCCGAATCCTTCTTCACCAATTTTGAGAGGGTGGCTCTCTTGGTCACCTGGCCAGAAGAAAGATGAGGACAGTATATTGCCCCTTTATTAACTGGCGAGGTACAAACAGCTTATCAAGCAGCCAACCCCAGGGGATTGACCCCCCATGATGAGATCAAGAAAGCAATATTAGAAAGACTGGGGTTTGACTGCAAACACTACAGGGTAAAATTCCTTTGTGAGAAGTGGGGCCATAACAATACATCCCAGGCATTATATTACCAGATACAAGATGTAGGACCGAGATGGTTAAAACTGGAAGAGTCTACAAAGGAAGAATTAGTACAAAAGATCTTGGTGGAACAATACTTAGAGGCCCTCCCTATCTCAACTTGACAGTGGTTCAGACAACATCCGAAAGTATCCATAACAGATGCTACCGAGTTAGCTAGTGCTTACCATTGTACTATAAATGTATAAATGTGAAGGCTCCTCCTTCCCAGAGTTATAGGGCCCTACCCCCTGTGGAGAAGTTCCCCACTGAAAGAAATGCTCAGAGGGGTCGCCTGACACTCGTAGGTCTCCCTGGCCTTTGGGAAAATAAATAGTATCACAGCTACAGTGTTATAACTGTGCTGAATGGGGCCACATAGCCCGTAATTGCCCTCGACGGATCCCAAATCCAGAACCCATGGGAATAGGTTTTTCAAAAGGGAGGGTCCTCTGCAGAGGGGGAAGAAGTACTAAATACATCCTGGAAATGACAGTGAATGGTCAGCCCACCCCAATACTGATTGACTCTGGGTGTCGTCAATCTGTAATCCAAGCCGAAAAGTTGAAACCTTGCCAATGGGAACAGGAGAAAAAGACAGCAATAATTTGTGTGCAGAGGGAAACACCTCTGCTCAGGTAGATATTGATTGGAGGGGAAGGATTGAAGAGCTTAAGGTTGGAGGTATCCCGGGGTTAATTGAGGACCTTATCATAGGTACAGACTATCCCGCCTTCCTGTTGTTAATGTGTAAAGCTATCAACCAAGAGAAGACTCAACAGTGGTTGTCAGATGCTTCCTTTCATGGTGAAGTGATAAAGGGGGGGTAAGGAAAAGTGCAAGTTCAGCCGACGAGCAAAGAGAGAAAATAACGAGACATATCAACCCTGGCCTATCTCACATGTGTTCCTTCTCTTCCTCAGTACAACCCGGGGATTCTCAACTGCAGAGTTTCCGTGTAAATCAGAGGGAAGACCCTACACTTAGAAACATCTGGGAGCAGGTCGTTCCGGAGACCCAAGAGAAGGCAGGAATCATATTCTTCATAAGAAAGGGTTTGTTATATCAACAAGTAAAAACCCCAGATAAAACACAAACCCAGCTCATCGTACTCCAACCATTTAGACCCCAAGTTTTGCACTTGGCCCATAGCCAAACAGGTGGGGGACACTACAGGGAGTGCAGAATTATTAGGCAAATGAGTATTTTGACCACATCATCCTCTTTATGCATGTTGTCTTACTCCAAGCTGTATAGGCTCGAAAGCCTACTACCAATTAAGCATATTAGGTGATGTGCATCTCTGTAATGAGAAGGGGTGTGGTCTAATGACATCAACACCCTATATCAGGTGTGCATAATTATTAGGCAACTTCCTTTCCTTTGGCAAAATGGGTCAAAAGAAGGACTTGACAGGCTCAGAAAAGTCAAAAATAGTGAGATATCTTGCAGAGGGATGCAGCACTCTTAAAATTGAAAAGCTTCTGAAGCGTGATCATCGAACAATCAAGCGTTTCATTCAAAATAGTCAACAGGGTCGCAAGAAGCGTGTGGAAAAACCAAGGCGCAAAATAACTGCCCATGAACTGAGAAAAGTCAAGCGTGCAGCTGCCACGATGCCACTTGCCACCAGTTTGGCCATATTTCAGAGCTGCAACATCACTGGAGTGCCCAAAAGCACAAGGTGTGCAATACTCAGAGACATGGCCAAGGTAAGAAAGGCTGAAAGACGACCACCACTGAACAAGACACACAAGCTGAAACGTCAAGACTGGGCCAATAAATATCTCAAGACTGATTTTTCTAAGGTTTTATGGACTGATAAAATGAGAGTGAGTCTTGATGGGCCAGATGGATGGGCCCGTGGCTGGATTGGTAAAGGGCAGAGAGCTCTAGTCCGACTCAGACGCCAGCAAGATGGAGGTGGAGTACTGGTTTGGGCTGGTATCATCAAAGATGAGCTTGTGGGGCCTTTTCGGGTTGAGGATGGAGTCAAGCTCAACTCCCAGTCCTACTGCCAGTTCCTGGAAGACACCTTCTTCAAGCAGTGGTACAGGAAGAAGTCTGCATCCTTCAAGAAAAACATGATTTTCATGCAGGACAATGCTCCATCACACGCGTCCAAGTACTCCACAGCGTGGCTGGCAAGAAAGGGTATAAAAGAAGGAAATCTAATGACATGGCCTCCTTGTTCACCTGATCTGAACCCCATTGAGAACCTGTGGTCCATCATCAAATGTGAGATTTACAAGGAGGGAAAACAGTACACCTCTCTGAACAGTGTCTGGGAGGCTGTGGTTGCTGCTGCACGCAATGTTGATGGTGAACAGATCAAAACACTGACAGAATCCATGGATGGCAGGCTTTTGAGTGTCCTTGCAAAGAAAGGTGGCTATATTGGTCACTGATTTGTTTTTGTTTTGTTTTTGAATGTCAGAGATGTATATTTGTGAATGTTGAGATGTTATATTGGTTTCTCTGGTAATAATAAATAATTGAAATGGGTATATATTTTTTTTTGTTAAGTTGCCTAATAATTATGCACAGTAATAGTCACCTGCACACACAGATATCCCCCTAACATAGCTAAAACTAAAAACAAACTAAAAACTACTTCCAAAAATATTCAGCTTTGATATTAATGAGTTTTTTGGGTTCATTGAGAACATGGTTGTTGTTCAATAATAAAATTAATCCTCAAAAATACAACTTGCCTAATAATTCTGCACTCCCTGTATGGTTGAGAAAAGACTGAATCCTACCCGCTCCAATGGTTCTATTGGCCAGGAGTTTACTCAGATGTAAGAAGGTTTTGTGTTTCTTGTCCCAAATGTCAGTTAACCAACCATCCTCAACAACCCAAAGCCCCTTTATTTGCCTACCCATTATCGATATCCCATTTACCAGGGTAAGGATGGACTTGGTTGGTCCCCTAGTTACCTCTGCAAGAGGGTACAAGTTCATTTTAGTACTCGTTGACTATGCCACCAGATACCCCGAAACCGTACCATTGAGGAATATCAGCACAGGAATGGTGGCTCAGGCGCTGATCAAAATTTTTTCAAGAGTAGGATTCCCTAAGGAATTATTAACAGACCAGGGAACTTCTTTTGTATCCAGTTTTTGAAACATATATGTACTCTGTTAGGTATAAAACAAATAAGGACATCAGTATACCATCCACAAACAGATGGTTTAGACAAAATATATAACCGTACCATTAAATCATTTCTAAAAAAAAGAACATATTTGACACTGGGAGGGACTGGGATAGGAAACTACCACTAGTTCTTTACGCCATTCGTACACATATACGATCCTCTACTGGACACTGTCCTTTTGAGCTGGTATTTGGAAGAATTTGTAGAAGCTTGTTAGATATGGTTGCAGAAAGATAGGAGGAAGAAGAAGATGAGGGTAAGAACTTGTTGGAATATGCCAAGAACTTAAAAGACAATTTACAGTCCCTATGGGCGGAAGTACATGAACAGATGGAGAATACCCAAATGAAGCAAAAACACTATTATGATCAGGGAAGTAAGTTAAGAGAACTACAGGTCGGGAACAAGGTACTTATTCTGTTACCTTTATCTGAGAGCAAAATGTTAGCAAAATGGCAGGGTCCCTATCAGATAATAATAAAAGTGTATTTGGTCACTTATAAAATAGCAGTACCCCATGTAAACAAGAGCGAACAGATATACCATATTAATCTACTGAAAGAATGAAAAGAGGAAGAAAATACAAAACCCCTCCCCAGACAGGTATCTCTAATCACCAACACCCAAGCCTTAAATATACAATTTCCACCCACAACCACTGAAGGTAAGGAACCCTTTCCAACCCTAAATGAGAATTTGAACTGCGAACAAAAAGAACAGGCAGTAATCTTAATCGATAAACATAGGGACGTCTTCTCCACAACACCTGGTCAAACCTCTATGGCTCAACATCATATATATATGGAGAAAGGGAAACACATCTGTTTAAGACCATATCGTATCCCAGAAGCTCGAAGACAAGCCGTAGAGAAAGAAGTAAACAAGATGTTGTATAGTGATATTATAGAACAATCATCCAGTCCTTGGTGTTACCCAATTGTATTGGTCCCAAGACCAGACAATACTATAAGATTTTGCATAGACAACTGACAATTAAACTCGGTGTCTGACTTTGATACTTAACCCTATGCCCCGGCTGGATGAAATGATTGAACAGTTGGGGTCCACTCGATATCTCACCACCTTAGACTTAACCAAAGGGTATTGGCAGATACCCTTAGCCCAAGAAGATAGGTGCAAAACTGTCTTTACCACTCCATCTGGACTTTATCACTTTAAAGTGATGCCATTCAGTCTGCATGGAGCCCCTGCCCCCTTTCAGAGACTTATGGATAAAGTACTTCGTACCCATAAAAATTACGCCGCAGCCTACCTTGACAACATTGTCGTCTTCAGTCCTTCTTGGGAAAGTCATTTGATGCACTTAGAATCAGTAATCTAGGGCCAGATGTAGGAAGGCATTAGCGCTTCGCAAACGTCGAACAACGTCATTTGCGAGGCGCTAATGCCCTCACGCGATGCAGAAACACATATTGCGAGTCGGTACCGACTCGCAAAATGTGTTTCAGACTCGCAAATAGGAAGGGGTGTTCCCTTCCTATTTGCAAGTCGCACCGCGATGTAGAGTTGATTTGTGACCGCGAAAGCGGTCGCAAATCAACTCGCAGTTACCATACACTTGAAGTGGATGGTAACTCATTCGCAAACGGGAAGGGGTCCCAATGGGACCCCTTCCCCTTTGTGAATGCTCACAATTTTTTTTTTTCAGAGTAGGCAGTGGTCCTATGGAAAAAAAACGAAACTAAAAGGTTTCGGTATTTTTTCTATTTGCAGCTCGTTTTCCTTTAAGGAAAACGGGCTGCAAAGAGAAAAAAAAACTGCTTTATTGAAAAGCAGTCACGGACATGGTGGTCTGCTGTCTCCAGCAGGCCACCATCCCCGTGAGTGCCAAGACTCGCTAGGGGGTCGCAAACTGCGACCCACCTCATAAATATTTATGAGGTGGGTCTTTGCGACCCCATAGCGAGTCGCAGAAGGTGTCTGAGACACCTTTCTGCATTTCCTTTTGCGAGGTGCAAATTGCGAGTCGCTGGGACTCGCAATTTGCACCTCGCAAAAGGAAACCTACCTACATCTGGCCCCAAGACTCCTAAAGAGGCAAAGTTAACGGCAATTCCCAGCAAATGCCGAATTGCACAGGCGTCAATCCAGTATATAAGATATTGCATCGAACAAGGCATCATCAGACCCCAGATCGACAAGGTACAATCTATATAGGAAATACCTTATGCCACAACAAAGAAACAGATCCGTTCCTTTCTAGGGTTAGTTGGATATTACAGATGACTTATCCCTCGTTTTTCCGACAAAGCTGCAGTGTTTACAGATCTCTCCAAGCCAAATATCCAAACCGCCACATAACCTTGACACCACAACGAAAGGAAAATTTCAATATGTTATGGAATATTCTTTTTACACACCCAGTCCTTTATTGTCCTGATTTTTCCAATCCCTTTCTGCTACAGACAGATGCCTCTAAGCAGGGACTAGGGGCAGTACTCCTACAGCCTGATGACATTGGGGACTTACACCCAGTGGTGTACATTAGCCGTAAGCTACTGCCACTGGAGCAAAGGTATCTGTAAGGAAATGCCTCCTTGGCATGGTTACCCCCTGACTTTTTGCATTTGCTGATGCTATGTTTTGATTTGAAAGTGTGCTGAGGCCTGTTAACCAGGCCCCAGCACCAGTGTTCTTTCCCTAACCTGTACTTTTGTTTTCACAATTGGCACACCCTGGCATCCAGGTAAGTCCCTTGTAACTGGTACCCCTGGTACCAAGGGCCCTGATGCCAGGGAAGGTCTCTAAGGGCTGCAGCATATCTTATGCCACCCTGGGGACCCCTCACTCATTACAGACACACTGCTTGCCAGCTTGTGTGTGCTGGTGAGGACAAAACGAGTAAGTCGACATGGCACTCCCCTCAGGGTGCCATGCCAACCTCACACTGCCTATGCAGTATAGATAAGTCACCCCTCTAGCAGGCCCTAAGGCAGGGTGCACTATACCATAGGTGAGGGCACCAGTGCATGAGCACTGTGCCCCTACAGTGTCTAGGCAAAACCTTAGACATTGTAAGTGCAGGGTAGCCATAAGAGTATATGGTCTGGGAGTCTGTCACACACAAACTCCACAGCACCATAATGGCTACACTGAAAACTGGGAAGTTTGGTATCAAACTTCTCAGCACAATAAATGCACACTGATGCCAGTGTACATTTTATTGTGAAATACACCCCAGAGGGCACCTTAGAGGTGCCCCCTGAAACCTTAACCAACTACCCGTGTAGGCTGACTGGTTTTAGCAGCCTGCCACACTCGAGACATGTTGCTGGCCACATGGGGAGAGTGCCTTTGTCACACTGTGGCTAGTAACAAAGCCTGCACTGGGTGGAGATGCTATCACCTCCCCCAGGCAGGAGCTGTAACACCTGGCGGTGAGCCTCAAAGGCTCACCCCCTTTGTTCCAGCACCACAGGGCACTCCAGCTAGTGGAGTTGCCCGCCCCCTCTGGCCACGGCCCCACTTTTGGCGGCAAGGCCAGAGGAAATAATGAGAATAACAAGGAGGAGTCACTGGTCAGTCAGGACAGCCCCTAAGGTGTCCTGAGCTGAGGTGACTCTAACTTTTAGAAATCCTCCATCTTGCAGATGGAGGATTCCCCCAATAGGGATAGGAATGTGACCCCCTCCCCTTGGGAGGAGGCACAAAGAGGGTGTACCCACCCTCAGGGCTAGTAGCCATTGGCTACTAACCCCCCAGACCTAAACACGCCCTTAAATTTAGTATTTAAGGGCTCCCCTGAACCTAGGAACTCAGAT
This sequence comes from Pleurodeles waltl, assembly GCF_031143425.1. NCBI lineage: Eukaryota > Metazoa > Chordata > Amphibia > Caudata > Salamandridae > Pleurodeles > Pleurodeles waltl. The sequence goes on along the minus strand of NC_090443.1, from coordinate 292,382,454 downwards.
TCCTGCAACCTAAGAAGAAGAGGACTGCTGAGCTGAAAAACCCTGCAGAGAAGACGGAGACACCAACTGCTTTGGCCCCAGCTCTACCGGCCTGTCTCCCCCTTCGGAAGAAAACTGCTCCAGCGACGCTTTCCCCAGGACCAGCGACCTCTGAATCCTCAGAGGACTGCCCTGCTCTAAAAGGACCAAGAAACTCCCGAGAACAGCGGCCCTGTTCATCCAAGACTGCAACTTTGTTTCCAAAGGAGCAACTTAAAGACAAACTGCGTTTCCCGCCAGAAGCGTGAGACTTGCAACTCTGCACCCGACGCCCCCGGCTCGACTTGTGGAGAAACAACACTTCAGGGAGGACTCTCCGGCGACTACGAGACCGTGAGTAGCCAGAGTTGCCCCCCCTGAACCCCCACAGCGACGCCTGCAGAGGGAATCCCGAGGCTCCCCCTGACCGCGACTGCCTGACTCCCAGATCCCGACGCCTGGAAAAGACCCTGCACCCGCAGCCCCCAGGACCTGAAGGATCCGAACTCCAGTGCAGGAGTGACCCCCAGGAGGCCCTCTCCCTTGCCCAGGTGGTGGCTACCCCGAGGAGCCCCCCCCTTGCCTGCCTGCATCGCTGAAGAGACCCCTTGGTCTCCCATTGATTCCAATTGAAAACCCGACGTGTGTTTGCACACTGCACCCGGCCGCCCCCGTGCTGCTGAGGGTGTACTTTCTGTGCTAACTTGTGTCCCCCCCGGTTCCCTACAAAGCCCCCCTGGTCTGCCTCCGAAGACGCGGGTACTTACCTGCTGGCAGACTGGAACCGGGGCACCCCCTTCTCCATTGAAGCCTATGCGTTTTGGGCACCACTTTGAACTCTGCACCCTACCGGCTCTGAGCTGCTGGTGTGGTAACTTTGGGGTTGCTCTGAACCCCCAACGGTGGGCTACCTTGGACCCAAACTTGAACCCCGTAGGTGGTTTACTTACCTGCAAGAACTAACAATTACTTACCTCCCCTAGGAACTGTGAAAATTGCACTGTCTAGTTTTAAAATAGCTATATGTGTTTTATTTGAAAAGTATATATGCTATTGTGATTATTCAAAGTTCCTAAAGTACTTAGCTGCAATACCTTTCATTTGAGATATTACATGTAAAATTAGAACCTGTGGTTCTTAAAATAAACTAAGAAAATATATTTTTCTATACAAAAACCTATTGGCCTGGAATTGTCTCTGAGTTTGTGTTCCTCATTTATTGCCTCTGTGTATGTACAACAAATGCTTAACACTACTCCTTTGATAAGCCTACTGCTCGACCACACTACCACAAAATAGAGCATTAGTATTATCTCTTTTTGCCACTATCTTACCTCTAAGGGGAACCCTTGGACTCTGTGCATACTATTCCTTACTTTGAAATAGTGCATACAGAGCCAACTTCCTACAGTATCCCACTATTGAAAAGGAATGCTTATGCATTAAATTGGCCATTGAAGCTCTGCAGTACTATCTGGTGGGACGTTCTTTCTACCTTCTTACAGATCACGCTCCCTTGATCTGGTTGGCCCATCATCAAGGCACTAATCCTAGGATTCTCCGATGGTTCTTATCCCTTCAACCTTTCTCATTCCAGGCCCTTCATCTTCCGGGCAATGAGATGATTGTAGCCGACTTCCTGTGTCAGACTCCGGGATCCACATGGCCTGAACGGCCATGCTTGGATGAGGGGTTGTGTCGCGGAGCCTCCTTGAATACGGACTGCGACCAGCAACAACAAGCACAGACCGACGAGTACCGCGGGGGCACAACGGGGAGAGGAACACTTGCTGTGTTCCCCGGGGGCACTGGAGGGAGAATCATCTCCCGGGAAGCTGGAGACTTCTAGGGTCACAACCTAAAGAGGCTGACCTCGCCGGAAGAGGGGGCAAAGAAAAACGTCGAGAGGTGCAACGAAGACACGCACCACATCGGGAAGCCAGAGGAGGACACAACATCAATAACCACGAGAGGAGAAGATGCGGGATCCAGTTTTCAGTAGACGAGGAAGCGCACAAGCAAGACGGAGAGAGGAGGGGAAGTACCAGAGTCAGAGGCCAGACCAAGAGGTACCAGGACCTTCTCAACACGAAGCAGCACAGCCATGTTCCAGGAGGGACGTGGCTACACAGGGTATGGGGCTATTTCAAGGAGGGAAGGGCCGTGTTAAGAAGGGTGAGGGGAGGAAGAGAGAGAGAGTCAGAAAGGGGATTCTGGGGAAGAAACTTATTGAAATAGAATTAAAAAAAACTCTAATTAAAAATAAACCTGATTCCTGGTGGAAGCAGCCTGTGATATATCGGACATGTATGCATGACCAGCACTATTTTCTGTGTGAAGCACTGTGTTTGGGGAGAAAATCCCCCCCTCACTGACCTCCACTTACACCTCCCTGGTGACCCTACCCCAATATACCAACAAGACACTTAACGGGAGCCGGTCCTTTGTTTCTTCTCCGAAGAATATCCGCTGTGGTTCTAACCTAGGAGACAGTGTCCTGCGCCACCGTACGTCCGGAGAGTTGATCCACGCCAGGCCCAACCTAAACAAAGGAATAAAGAAAAACATAGGATAAGAATGGGTATGACCACCCCATAAATAAAAATAAATAAAAACATATCCCTTGTGAAACCACCCTAGTAGAACTGCGTTACTCAACCCTAAACCAGTACAGTCCCTTAGGGTATCACTATTCGGGGTGCAGCCCTTAGAGACCTTCTTTAGCACCTCAGGCCCTAGGTACCAGGGCTACCATTTACTGGGGACTTACAGAGGGAGCTAACGGTTTTACCATTTGTACAGTTTTGGGGAAAGAACACTGGGGACCTGGTTGGCAGGGACCCAGTGCACTTCAGTCAAAGTTGCATCAAATACCAGGCGAAAAGTAGGGGGGAACTACAACAAAAAAACAGTTTCCTAAATTACTCATCTATAATTCTATATTTAATTGCATGTATATAACAGTTACTACCCCTGAAGAGCCATTGGAGTGATTAATTGTGAACAATGTGCTGCAACAGAATCGCAGGTTAGTGTGTTTTTTTATTGATCATTGTCAGTTATTGGGATTAGCCTTGTCCTCTTAAGGAAACCATTTTTCATTGATCATTGTCAGGTTTTGGGATTAGCCTTGTCCTCTTAAGGAAACCATGCATTTACAGCAGTTTCTAAGTGGTGGATTAAGTTAATAGGAGTTGTATGTGACATTTAATGGGAGGGTGTATGTAAATTCTTACCCCATGGGGAGCAAGGGACAAGTACTGCTGTTACAAAAAATCTGATAGAGGTCCCTGAGAATGCTGCTGAGGTACCACAGCCCCTGGACGGAGGTACAGGTATTGCTCTTACAGTGACACCTGCTAGAGGTGATGTGACTACTTCTGTAGTTCAGAGCCACTGGAGAAAGAGGAAGAGACAGTACTGGAAGTGCTGTCAAAGTCACAGCACCTAGGGCAGTGGTTCTTAACCTTTTGACTTCTGTCGACTCCCACTTAACCATTACTGGAATCCAAGGACCCCCACTGAATCCATATTGGAATCCAATGACCCCCCATTGAATCGTTACTGGAAGCCGGGAACCCTGGCCTAAGAAATTTCAATGATTTGAACCGCAAAATAATACACAAAAATACGGTAACAGCATTCATCAAACAAAAATGATGAAATAGTTTATTTAAATCACAAACAAATAAATTAAAAATTAACATTTTATTTTAATGGAGCTTTCCTAAATTATGTGGAGCAATTCCATCGTCCATACTATAGTCTGTTTGATGCACTGGCACGGCTCCCAGGAATCAATCTGAGGATACGAAGTTAGGGCCTCATTTCTGAGGAAATGCCGCAGAAGGGCACTGTACCAAAATTGGCAGCATCACTCAGCTTCACTTCGGAAACGCAGGGATGCTCGTATTTACAGAAATACGGCAGAACCCTGTGTTTCCCTAGTGCTGGCACTAAATTTAGCTGCCTAGAGCCAATGCAGGCACTCTTGCACCATAGTGCAAGGACGCCTGTGTTGCAGGGAATAATTGCTTATGTGCAGGAAGGTGTCCCTTCCCGCAAATAAACACTCATTCATGGCGTTTTACTCTTTCTACGTGTGACGCAGAATGCAGGAGAAATACAAGTATTTCTCCCTGTTGCGCCTCGACACCCCCATGAGTGGCCTAACACTGCTTTGTAAATATGGCGCAAGGCATTCCGCCTCTGGAGCATCACTAACAGTGACACTAGGTGGCGCAAGCATGGGCGTAGGAAGTGTGGGGGATGCAGGGATGTATCCCCCCCAGATTGTGGAGGGTGGGGGACACGGGGGACGAAGGTGGGGGGGACAAGGGGACAAAAAAAGTCCCCTCTCACTTCTATTGTTCAGAGGGCCATTAGTGCCCAAAAGCGCTACTTATAATAGCCCTGTACCCTCCAATCTGATGGTAACAGAATGAAGGTGAGTCCGGAGGCCCCCTGCGCCCTCTGCCCTTTTGTTTGTTCTGTTCACAGCTGTGGGCATTAAGGATGCTCATAAGAACAAAGGGCACGAGGAGGTGAAAAGAGTTTTGGATGATTACTGTCTGCATCACCTGCTGCCGCCTTGAAGAGGAGCATTTCAGGACGCCTTCAAGAGGAACTGCAAGACAATAAGGAAGATCTAAAGAGGAAAAACAGTCCCACTCACCCTGATGCCTGCAGGCTAGAAAGGAGACTCTGTGAAACACAATATTTGTATTTGCCTAAGATCACACCAGTTGGTGAAACAGTGAAGTCGAGATTGAGCCCAGATTTTACCTTTTCACACAACAATTTAGCTATTAGAAGGGTATATTTTTCTAACATTTATGTTTAATGTTTTGTTATCTAGGTAATGAAGGGCTTGATTACAGCTTGGCTAACAGGGAGAAGCCATATTTAATTTTCGACCGTTATGCCTAGCGTTATTATTTATGTTGTTGTTATCGTTACATACTTAAGCATATTGAAGTATATTATCTTTTCTCTATCTTTTCTTCACTCTACTCTGAAACAATCTACCCTATACCACTGCACCCTACACCACTTTTCTCCACTCTGTGCTACTCTATGCCACTGCAATCAATGCTGTACCACTCCACTCTACACTACGCCACTGTAATCTATGCTATTCTACTCTAACCATAGTACACTACACCCCTGCACTCTGCCAGTGCACTCTTCACCACTTTACTCAAAACCAATGCACTCTATGCCACTGCACTCTATGCCAATCTACTCTGCACCACAGCACTCTATTCAACTGCTTTGAATGCTGCTGTACTCTGCGCCACAGCACTCTATACCACTGCACTCTATGCCACTCTACAATACACCACTCTACACTGTGACCCTCTAATCTGCAACATTGCGCTCTCTGCCACTGAACTCCATGCCACTCTACTCTGCACCACTGCACTCAATGCCACTGTACTCTGTCCCACTGCACTCTTTTCTGCACCACTGCACTCTAATCTACTCTACACCACTCCACTGTAGGGCACTTCATTCTACTTCGAAATCATCTCCTCTATGCCACTGCAATCTACGCAACTCCACTCTATGCTATGCCAGTCCAATCTACCCTGCACCACTCCAATGTACCCTGTGCCACTCCATTCTGCTCTGCACCGCTATATGCTACTGCACTCTACATCACTATGCTCCTCTCTGCAACAATCTACTCTTCACCACTATACTGTACTCTGCAGCAGTCTACTCTATGCAACTCTTTTCTACTCTGCACCACTGTACTCTACGCCACTCCTCTACTCTGTATCACTCTACATCACTGCACTCTATGCCAATGCATTCTGTGCCACTCTACTCTACACCACTGCACTTTATGACACTCTACTCTGCAACACTGCACTCTGCCACTGAACTATACTCCTCTCTACTCTGCACCGCTCAACTATATGCCACTCTACTGCACTCTACACCAATGTACTACATGCCACTACACTCTATGCCACTCTACTCTGCATCACTGCACTCCACCACTACACTCTACACCAGTCTACTCTACCTTGCACCACTCCACTCTACAATGCACCGCATCACTCTATGACACAGCACTCTGAACCACTGCAATCTATGATGTGCCACACCACTCTACCATGCACTGCATCATTCTACGACACAGCACTTTGCCCGACTGCACTCCACACCACTGCAATCTATGATGTGCCACTCCACTCTGCTCCCCTCTACTCTTCACCACTCTACACTAATGAACTGTACGCTAAACCAGTGCAGTCTTCACCAATGCACTCTACACCACTTTACTCAAAACCAATGCACTCTATACCACTACACTCTACACCAATCTACTTTGCACCACTGTACTTTATGCCACTTCACTCTAGAGCACCCAACTCCACTCTGACACTTCACTCTGACATTACACTCCATGATACTAGACGCTGAAACTATATTCCATTAAATTCTAACACTTTATCCACTCTGTAACTCCCTACACAACTCCCTATGGGCCACTTCATTCCACTTTACTCCACTCTATACCACTCCACGCCACTCTATGCCACTTCAATCTATGATACTCTACCCCAATGCACAACCCTGTATGCCACTCTACTATACAACAATGTACTATGCTCAACAACACTCTACCCAACTTTCTCTATGCCACTTCACGTTACTTTACTTCACTCTATGCCATTTCACTCTTCTTTATGCCTTTCCCCTCTATGACACTCTATTACACTGTGACACTACTCCACTCTACTACTACTTTATGGCATTGGCGCTTGATTAGAGATTCAGATCTCCGTTGATTGCCTTCTCACTCATATGAGACGTGAGTCAGATTTATCTTCACCGTTTTGGTTACACGCACTCTGTAACCCTTTTAACTCAAGCTTAAGGAAGGCTTAGGATGATCCTGATACTTGTCTAGGGGATCGAAATATCGACGCCCAAAGTACCTTGACTTGAATTTGTGATATTGTACATAAGTTGGCATAAGCATAGGCACTATGAGCTAATGACTTCTAGATTCACTATTTGAGTCGTTCATGCAAAAGTCGGGGTATATAAGCTTTTAAATCATTATTGTGGATGCTAACCTTGTAGGAAAGTAGCCTCTTTCTAGCTTGGTTACCCACACTTTTGGCCTGTTTGCCAGTGTGTTTGATTGTGTCTACTGGGATCCTGCTAATCAGGACCTCAGTAGTTATGCTCTCTCCCTTAAATTATGGTTGTTGCATACTGGTAACCCAGTATTTCACCCACAATTGGCATACTGGTGCCCCCTTATAAGTCCCTAGTATATGGTACATAGGTACCCAGGGCATTGGGGTTCCAGGGGATCTCTATGGGCTGCAGCATTTCTTTTGCCACCCATAAGGAGCCCATGCAAAAGGCTTCTGCAGGACTGCAATTGCAGCCTGCGTGAAAAGGTGCATGCACCCTTTCACTGCCATTTACACTGCACCGGGTCACTTATAAGTCACCCCTATAGCAGGCCCACCAGCCCTGAGGGCAGGGTGCAGAGTACCTGTGTGTGAGGGCACCCCTGCACTAGCACAGGTGCCCCCACGACCTCCAGGACCATTTCCCCAGACTTCGTGAGTGCAGGGATGCCATTTTACACGTGTACTGGAAATAGGTCACTACCTATGTCCAACTACATAATGGTAACTCTGAACATAGGTATGTTTGGTATCAAACATGTTGGAATCATACCCCAAGGCTTTTGCAAGCATTGGTTGTATGATTTCATGCACTCTGGGGATCCTTAGAGGACCCCCAGTATTGCCATTCCAGCCTTCTGAGGTTTTCCAGGTAGCCCCAGCTGCTGCCACCTCTCAAACAGGTTTCTGCCCTCCTGTTGCTTGAAAAGCTCAAGCCCAGGAAGGCAGAACAAAGGATTTCCTTTGGGAGAGAAGTGTTAAACCCTCTTCTTTTGCAAATAGGTGTTACAGGCTTGGGAGAGGTAGCTTTCTTCCCCAAGCCACTGGAAATGCTTTGAATGGCACATTTGGTGCCCTCCTTGCATAATCCAGTCTACACCGGTTCAGGTACCCCCAGTCCCTGCTCTGGCACGAAACTGGACAAAGGAAAGGGGAGTGACCACTCCCCTGTCCATCACCACCCCAGGTGTGGTGCTCAGAGCTCCTCCAGAGGGTCCCTGGATTTTGCCAACTTGGATTACAAGTTGGCAGCGAACTCTGGAAGCATCTGAGTGGCCAGTGCCAGCAGGTGGCGTCAGAGCCGTCCCCTGATAGGTTACCTGTTTAGCTGACCAATCCCTCTTTCAGGGCAATTTAGGGTCTCTCCTTTGGGAGGTTCTTCAGATTCGGATTGCAAGACTCCAGCAGGAATCCTCTGCATCCTTTACTTCACCTTCTCACCGAAGAAATGCACCTGGACCCTCCAGGAACTCCACAAACTGCAACAAAGAAGCAAAGATGACTTCTGCAACATTGTATCTTCAGCTCTGGCCAGCAAATGCAGCTGTTTCCCGGTAGTGCATCCTCAGAGGACAGCCGGTCTTCAGCCTGCACTAAAAGAATGAAGGAATCTCCCTTGGAGTGAAGGAGTCACTCCCCTGCTTCAGCCGGCACCTCTCTGCAACGACAACCATCTGCGTGGGTCCCCTCTCCTAATGAGTTGCATGGATTCTGCATCACGGGTGGTGGACTGAAGTGGTCCCGATGGTCCTGACGTCCTACTGTCCAACTTTGGTGGAGGTAAGAGCTTGCCTTCCCACGCAAGACAGTACCCCTGTGCACTACGTGTTTTTTCAGTTGCCAAGGCTTGTTGGCATCTTTCTATGAAATTCTTTGTGCACAATGTAGCTCCGGCCCCCAGCACACTTTGCTGAGATGCACAGCTTCCTGAGTGGTTCTTTGGCGGCATGGGATCCTTTGATTTTGTGCTGCGTGGGCCTCCTTTTGCAACTCCTTTCTCCCCGTGCTGGGGGACTCCTGTGTGCACTGCCTGGTCTTCTGTGGGGTCTCTGAGTTGCTGAGAGCCCTCTCTGACTCCCCCTCCTGGGTAGAGTCCACCAGGTCCCTCCTGGTCCTGGGCAGTGCCATTTTCCGCTAACTGTGAGCTTTGCGTGTGCCAAGGCTTGTTGGCGGAATCCAGCAAGGCAAACCAGACTGCAGTCATCCATCCTGTGTGGGATATCATCTGAACCAACCAGGAACCCGCATCCATCTTCTTGTGTGCAGTACTGACTGTTGTTCTTCACCAGTGGTTCTTCTTTTGCACCTTGATTCAGGTTAGCAGGGGCTCCTGTCCTCCCTGGACTCTTCTGTGCTTCTTGGACTTAGTCCCATTCTTCCACAGGTCTTTAGGTCCAGGAATCTACCCTTTGTGTCTTGAAGTCTCTTCTGGTTCTTGCATCTTCTTTCTCGTGTTCTTGTGTGTAAGGAAATGCCTCCTTGGCATGGTTACCCCCTGACTTTTTGCCTTTGCTGATGCTATGTTTTGAATTGAAAGTGTGCTGAGGCATGCTAACCAGGCCCCAGCACCAGTGTTCTTCCCTAACCTGTACTTTTGTATCCACAATTGGCACACCCTGGCATCCAGGTAAGTCCCTTGTAACTGGTACCTCTGGTACCAAGGGCCCTGATGCCAGGGAAGGTCTCTAAGGGCTGCAGCATGTCTTATGCCACCCTGGAGACCCCTCACTCAGCACAGACACACTGCTTGCCAGCTTGTGTGTGCTGGTGAGAACAAAATGAGTAAGTCGACATGGCACTCCCCTCAGGGTGCCATGCCAGCCTCTCACTGCCTATGCAAGTATCGATAAGTCACCCCTCTAGCAGGCCTTACAGCCCTAAGGCAGGGTGCACTATACCATAGGTGAGGGCACCAGTGCATGAGCACTGTGCCCCTACAGTGTCTAAGCCAAACCTTAGACATTGTAAGTGCAGGGTAGCCATAAGAGTATATGGTCTGGGAGTTTGTCAAACAAGAACTCCACAGCACCATAATGGCTACACTGAAAACTGGGAAGTTTGGTATCAAACATCTCAGCACAACAAATGCACACTGATGCCAGTGTACATTTTATTGTGAAATACACCCCAGAGGGCACCTTAGAGGTGCCCCCTGAAACCTTAACCGACTATCTGTGTAGGCTGACTGGTTCCAGCAGCCTGCCACAACCGAGACATGTTGCTGGCCCCATGGGGAGAGTGCCTTTGTCACTCTGAGGCCAGTAACAAAGCCTGCACTGGGTGGAGATGCTAACACCTCCCCCAGTCAGGAGCTGTAACACCTGGCGGTGAGCCTCAAAGGCTCACCCCCTTTGTTCCAGCCCCGCAGGGCACTCCAGCTAGTGGAGTTGCCCGCCCCCTCCGGCCATGGCCCCACTTTTGGCGGCAAGGCCGGAGGAAATAATGAGAATAACAAGGAGGAGTCACTGGCCAGTCAGGACAGCCCCTAAGGTGTCCTGAGCTGAAGTGAAACTAACTTTTAGAAATCCTCCATCTTGCAGATGGAGGATTCCCCCAATAGGGATAGGATTGTGACCCCCTCCCCTTTTGGAGGAGGCACAAAGAGGGTGTACCCACCCTCAGGGCTAGTAGCCATTGGCTACTAACCCCCCAGACCTAAACACGCCATTAAATTTAGTATTTAAGGGCTCCCCTGAACCTAAGAATTTAGATTCCTGAAACTACAAGAAAAAGAGGACTGCTGAGCTGAAAGACCCCTGCAGAAGAAGAAAAGAAGACACCAACTGCTTTGGCCCCAGTCCTACCGGCCTGTCTCCTGCCTTCTAAAGAAACCTGCTCCAGCGACGCTTTCCCAAGGACCAGCGACCTCTGAATCCTCAGAAGACTGCCCTGCTTCAAGAAAGACAAGAAACTCCAGAGGACAGCGGCCCTGCTCCAAAAAGACTGCACCTTTGTTACAGAGGAGCAGATTTAAAGACCCCTGCAAATCCCCGCAAGAAGCGTGAGACTTGCAACACTGCACCCGGCGACCCCGACTCGACTGGTGGAGAACCAACACCTCAGGGAGGACCCTCCGGCGACTCCGAGACTGTGAGTAACCAAAGTTGTCCCCCCTGAGCCTCCACAGCGACGCCTGCAGAGGGAATCCCCAGGCTCCCCCTGACCGCGACTGCCTGACTCTAAAATCCCGACGGCTGGAAAAGACCCTGCACCCGCAGCCCCCAGCACCTGAAGGATCGGAACTCCAGTGCAGGAGTGACCCCCAGGAGGCCCTCTCCCTTGCCCAGGTGGTGGCTACCCCGAGGAGCCCCCCCCTTGCCTGCCTGCATCGCTGAAGAGACCCTTTGGTCTCCCATTGATTTACATTGGAAACCCGACTTGTGTCTGCACACTGCACCCGGCCTCCCCAGTGCCGCTGAGGGTGTACTTTTTGTGTGAGCTTGTGTCCCCCCCGGTGCCCTACAAAACCCCCCTTGGTCTGCCCTCCGAAGACGCGGGTACTTACCTGCTGGCAGACTGGAACCGGGGCACCCCCTTCTCTCCATTGAAGCCTATGCGTTTTGGGCACCGCTTTGAACTCTGCACCTGACCGGCCCTGAGCTGCTAGTGTGGTAACTTTGGGGTTGCTCTGAACCCCCAACGGTGGGCTACCTTGGACCCCAATCTTAACCCCGTAGGTGGTTTACTTACCTGCAAAACCTAACAATACTTTACCTCCCCCAGGAACTGTGAAAATTGCACCGTGTCCACTTTTAAAACAGCTATTTGTGTTTTATGTGAAAAGTATATATGCTACTGTAATTATTCAAAGTTCCTAAAGTACGTACCTGCAATACCTTTCAAATGAGATATTACATGTAGAATTTGAACCTGTGGTTCTTAAAATAAACTAAGAAAATATATTTTTCTATAACAAAACCTATTGGCCTGGATTTGTCTCTGAGTGTGTGTTCCTCATTTATTGCCTGTGTGTATGTACAACAAATGCTTAACACTACTCCTTTGATAAGCCTACTGCTCGACCACACTACCACAAAATAGAGCATTAGTATTATCTCTTTTTGCCACTATCTTACCTCTAAGGGGAACCCTTGGACTCTGTGCATACTATTCCTTACTTTGAAATAGTGCATACAGAGCCAACTTCCTACATTGGTGGATCAGCGGTGGGGTACAAGACTTTGCATTTGCTGGACTACTCAGCCAATACCTGATCACACGACAAATTCCAAAAATTGTCATTAGAAATTGATTTTTGCAATTTGAGCAATTTTTCTAAATTCTTAAAAGTCCTGCTAGGGCCTTGTGTTAGTCCCTGTTTAGCATTTCGTTTTAGAGTTTAAAAGTTTAGTAAAAGTTTTAATTAGATTCTAGAACTAGTTTTTAGATTCTTAAAAAGTATTCCAACTTTTAGAAGCATAATGTCTAGTACAGATGTGAATGTGGTGGAACTCGACACCACACCTTACCTCCATCTTAAGATGAGGGAGCTAAGGTCACTCTGTAAAATAAAGAAAATAACAATGGGCCCCAGACCTTCGAAACTACAGCTCCAGGAGCTGTTGGCAGAGTTTGAAAAGGCCAACCCCTCTGAGGATGGCAACACAGAGGATGAAGATAGTGACTTGGAGGAAAATTCCCCCCTACCAGTCCTAACTAGGGAGAACAGGGCCTCTCAAGCCCTGTCTCCAAACATAATAGTCAAAGATGCTGGTTCCCTCACAGGAGGGACCAACCTCTCTGAAATCACTGAGGATAACTCCAGTGAAGAGGACATCCAGCTAGCCAGGATGGCCAAAAGATTGGCTTTGGAAAGACAGATCCTAGCCATAGAAAGGGAAAGACAAGAGATGGGCCTAGGACGCATCAATGGTGGCAGCAACATAACTAGGGTCAGAGATTCTCCTGACATGTTGAAAATCCCTAAAGGGATTGTAACTAAATATGAAGATGGTGATGACATCACCAAATGGTTCACAGCTTTTGAGAGGGCTTGTGTAACCAGAAAAGTGAACAAATCTCACTGGGGTGCTCTCCTTTGGGAAATGTTCACAGGAAAGTGTAGGGATAGACTCCTCACACTCTCTGGAAAAGATGCAGAATCTTATGACCTCATGAAGGGTACCCTGATTGAGGGCTTTGGATTCTCCACTGAGGAGTATAGGATTAGATTCAGGGGGGCTCAAAAATCCTCGAGCCAGACCTGGGTTGACTTTGTAGACTACTCAGTAAAAACACTAGATGGTTGGATTCAAGGCAGTGGTGTAAGTAATTATGATGGGCTGTACAATTTATTTGTGAAAGAACACCTGTTAAGTAATTGTTTCAATGATAAACTGCATCAGCATCTGGTAGACCTAGGACCAATTTCTCCCCAAGAATTGGGAAAGAAGGCGGACCATTGGGTCAAGACTAGGGTGTCCAAGACTTCCACAGGGGGTGACCAAAAGAAAGGGGTCACAAAACCTCCCCAGGGGAAGGGTGGCGAGACAGCCAAAAACAAAAATAGTAAAGAGTCTTTTACAGGCCCCCAAAAACCTGCACAGGAGGGTGGGCCCAGAGCCTCTTCACAAAACAATTTTGGGTACAAGGGTAAAAACTTTGATCCCAAAAAGGCCTGGTGTCGTAGCTGTAATCAGCCTGGACACCAAACTGGAGACAAGGCCTGTCCCAAGAAAACAACCACTTCTAACTCCACTCCAGCTAACACTGGAATGGCTAGTCTCCAAGTGGGATCAACAGTGTGCCCAGAGCAAATCAGGTGTCACACTGAAGCTACATTAGTCTCTGAGGGTGGGGTGGATATAGCCACACTGGCTGCCTGGCCTCCTAACATGCAAAGATACAGGCAGCAGCTCTTAATTAATGGGACAAGTGTAGAAGGCCTGAGGGATACAGGTGCCAGTGTCACAATGGTGAGAGAGAAACTGGTTTCCCCTGGTCAATACCTGGCTGGACAAACTTATCCAGTCACCAATGCTGACAATCAAACTAAAGTACATCCCATGGCAATGGTAACTTTAGAGTGGGGAGGGGTCAATGGCCTGAAACAGGTGGTGGTCTCCTCAAATATCCCAGTAGACTGTTTGCTTGGAAATGACCTGGAGTCCTCAGCATGGGCTGACGTAGAACTGAAAACCCATGCAGCCATGCTGGGTATCCTTGAACTGGTGTGTGTCAAGACAAGGGCACAGTGCAAGGCACAGGGTGAAAAAGTAGAGCTGGAGTCTGGAAAAAGGGCCCATCCTACCAAGAGAAAAGGAAAGCCAGCTGGGAAACCAGCTGCAACACAACACCAAAAAGAGAACCTCTCTTCTCAGGAAGAAGTTCTGCCCTCTGAGGGAACTGAGCCTATGGAGTTGGAACCTTATCAGGTTGAGCTCTTAGGCCCAGGGGGACCCTCAAGGGAGCAGTTGTGTAAGGGGCAAGAAACCTGTCCCTCTCTTGAAGGCCTTAGGCAGCAAGCTGCTGAAGAGTCCAATGGCAAGAAAACTGGAACACATAGGGTCTATTGGGAAGATGGAGTCCTGTACACTGAGGCAAGAGATCCCAAACCTGGTGCCACTAGGAGAGTGGTAGTGCCTCAGGAGTTCAGAGAGTTTATTCTGACCTTAGCCCATGATATTCCCCTTGCTGGGCATTTGGGACAAACCAAGACGTGGGAGAGGTTAGTCAACCACTTCTACTGGCCCAACATGTCCCAGAAAGTTAAGGAGTTTTGTGTTTCCTGTACCAACTGTCAAGCCAGTGGTAAGACAGGTGGACATCCAAAGGCCCCCCTCATTCCACTTCCAGTGGTGGGGGTCCCCTTTGAAAGAGTGGGTGTGGACATAGTGGGTCCACTTGAACCTCCCACAGCCTCAGGAAATATGTACATCCTAGTAGTAGTGGATCATGCTACTAGGTATCCTGAAGCTATTCCCCTTAGGTCGACTACTGCCCCTGCAGTAGCCAAGGCCCTCATTGGTATCTTTACCAGAGTGGGCTTCCCTAAGGAGGTGGTGTCTGACAGAGGTACCAACTTCATGTCAGCATACCTGAAACACATGTGGAATGAGTGTGGAGTGACTTATAAGTTCACTACACCATATCATCCACAAACTAATGGCCTTGTTGAGAGATTCAACAAGACATTAAAGGGCATGATCATGGGGCTCCCAGAAAAACTCAAAAGGAGATGGGATGTCCTCCTGCCATGCCTGCTTTTCGCTTACAGAGAGGTGCCTCAGAAGGGAGTAGGGTTCTCACCCTTTGAACTTCTGTTTGGCCACCCTGTAAGGGGACCACTTGCTCTTGTTAAAGAAGGCTGGGAGAGACCTCTTCATGAGCCTAAACAAGACATAGTGGACTATGTACTTGGCCTTCGCTCAAGGATGGCAGAGTACATGGAAAAGGCAAGCAAAAACCTTGAGGCCAGCCAACAGCTCCAGAAGTTTTGGTATGACCAAAAGGCTGCAATGGTTGAATTTCAACCAGGGCAGAAAGTTTGGGTTTTGGAGCCTGTGGCTCCCAGGGCACTTCAGGACAGATGGAGTGGCCCTTACCCAATCCTGGAGAAGAAGAGTCAGGTCACCTACCTGGTGGACCTAGGCACTTGCAGGAGCCCCAAGAGGGTGATCCATGTGAACCGCCTAAAGCTCTTCCACGACAGGGCTGATGTAAATCTGTTGATGGTAACAGATGAGGACCAGGAAGCTGAGAGTGAGCCTCTCCCTGATCTCCTATCATCAGACCCTAAAGATGGCTCAGTGGATGGAGTGATCTATTCAGACACCCTCTCTAGCCAACAGCAATCTGACTGTAGGAAGGTCCTGCAGCAGTTTGATGAGCTCTTTTCCGTAACCCCTGGTCAGACACACCTGTGTACCCATGATGTGGACACAGGAGACAGCATGCCTGTCAAATACAAAATATTCAGACAGTCTGACCAAGTTAAGGAAAGCATCAAGGTGGAAGTCCACAAGATGCTGGAATTGGGAGTAACTGAGCACTCTGACAGCCCCTGGGCTAGCCCAGTGGTCTTAGTCCCCAAACCTCACACCAAAGATGGAAAGAGAGAGATGAGGTTTTGTGTGGACTACAGAGGACTTAATTCTGTCACCAAGACAGATGCCCATCCCATTCCTAGAGCTGATGAGCTGATTGATAAATTAGGGGCTGCCAAATTCTTAAGTACCTTTGACTTAACAGCAGGGTACTGGCAAATCAAAATGGCCCCTGGAGCAAAAGAAAAGACAGCATTCTCCACACCTGATGGGCCTTATCAGTTCACTGTTATGCCCTTTGGTTTAAAGAATGCCCCTGCCACCTTCCAAAGGTTGGTGAATCAAGTCCTTGCTGGCTTGGAGTCCTTCAGTGCAGCTTATCTTGACGATATTGCTGTCTTTAGCTCCAACTGGCAGGATCACCTGGTCCACCTGAAGAAGGTTTTGAAGGCTCTGCAATCAGCAGGCCTCTCTATTAAGGCATCCAAATGCCAGATAGGGCAGGGAACTGTGGTTTACTTGGGACACCTTGTAGGTGGAGGCCAAGTTCAGCCACTCCAGCCTATGATCCAGACTATTTTGGACTGGGCAGCTCCAAAAACCCAGACTCAAGTCAGGGCATTCCTTGGCTTGACTGGGTACTATAGGAGGTTTGTGAAGGGATATGGATCCATTGTGACAGCCCTCACAGAACTCACCTCCAAGAAAATGCCCAAGAAGGTAAACTGGACTGTAGAATGCCAACAGGCCTTTGACACCCTGAAACAAGCAATGTGCACAGCACCAGTTCTAAAAGCTCCAGATTACTCCAAGCAGTTCATTGTGCAGACTGCCTCTGAACATGGGATAGGGGCAGTTTTGTCCCAAACAAATGATGATGGCCTTGACCAGCCTGTTGCTCTCATTAGCAGGAGGTTACTCCCCAGGGAGCAGCGTTGGAGTGCCATTGAGAGGGAGGCCTTTGCTGTGGTTTGGTCCCTGAAGAAGCTGAGACCATACCTCTTTGGTACTCACTTTGTAGTTCAAACTGACCACAGACCTCTCAGATGGCTGATGCAAATGAAAGGTGAAAATCCAAAACTGTTGAGGTGGTCCATCTCCCTACAGGGAATGGACTTTATAGTGGAACACAGACCTGGGACTGCCCATGCCAATGCAGATGGCCTTTCCAGGTTCTTCCACTTAGAAAATGAAGACTCTCTTGGGAAAGGTTAGTCTCATCCTCTTTCGTTTGGGGGGGGGGTTGTGTAAGGAAATGCCTCCTTGGCATGGTTATCCCCTGACTTTTTGCCTTTGCTGATGCTATGTTTTGAATTGAAAGTGTGCTGAGGCCTGCTAACCAGGCCCCAGCACCAGTGTTCTTTCCCTAACCTGTACTTTTGTATCCACAATTGGCACACCCTGGCATCCAGGTAAGTCCCTTGTAACTGGTACCTCTGGTACCAAGGGCCCTGATGCCAGGGAAGGTCCCTAAGGGCTGCAGCATGTCTTATGCCACCCTGGAGACCCCTCACTCAGCACAGACACACTGCTTGCCAGCTTGTGTGTGCTGGTGAGAACAAAATGAGTAAGTCGACATGGCACTCCCCTCAGGGTGCCATGCCAGCCTCTCACTGCCTATGCAAGTATAGATAAGTCACCCCTCTAGCAGGCCTTACAGCCCTAAGGCAGGGTGCACTATACCATAGGTGAGGGCACCAGTGCATGAGCACTGTGCCCCTACAGTGTCTAAGCCAAACCTTAGACATTGTAAGTGCAGGGTAGCCATAAGAGTATATGGTCTGGGAGTTTGTCAAACACGAACGCCACAGCACCATAATGGCTACACTGAAAACTGGGAAGTTTGGTATCAAACATCTCAGCACAACAAATGCACACTGATGCCAGTGTACATTTTATTGTGAAATACACCCCAGAGGGCACCTTTGTGGTGCCCCCTGAAACCTTAACCGACTATCTGTGTAGGCTGACTGGTTCCAGCAGCCTGCCACAACCGAGACATGTTGCTGGCCCCATGGGGAGAGTGCCTTTGTCACTCTGAGGCCAGTAACAAAGCCTGCACTGGGTGGAGATGCTAACACCTCCCCCAGGCAGGAGCTGTAACACCTGGCGGTGAGCCTCAAAGGCTCACCCCCTTTGTTCCAGCCCCACAGGGCACTCCAGCTAGTGGAGTTGCCCACCCCCTCCGGCCATGGCCCCACTTTTGGCGGCAAGGCCGGAGGAAATAATGAGAATAACAAGGAGGAGTCACTGGCCAGTCAGGACAGCCCCTAAGGTGTCCTGAGCTGAAGTGACTCTAACTTTTAGAAATCCTCCATCTTGCAGATGGAGGATTCCCCCAATAGGGATAGGATTGTGACCCCCCTCCCCTTGGGGGGAGGCACAAAGAGGGTGTACCCACCCTCAGGGCTAGTAGCCATTGGCTACTAACCCCCCAGACCTAAACACGCCCTTAAATTTAGTATTTAAGGGCTCCCCTGAACCTAAGAATTTAGATTCCTGAAACTACAAGAAGAAGAGGACTGCTGAGCTGAAAGACCCCTGCAGAAGAAGAAAAGAAGACACCAACTGCTTTGGCCCCAGTCTTACCGGCCTGTCTCCTGCCTTCTAAAGAAACCTGCTCCAGCGACGCTTTCCCAAGGACCAGCGACCTCTGAATCCTCAGAGGACTGCCCTGCTTCAAGAAAGACAAGAAACTCCAGAGGACAGCGGCCCTGCTCCAAAAAGACTGCACCTTTGTTACAGAGGAGCAGATTTAAAGACCCCTGCAAATCCCCGCAAGAAGCGTGAGACTTGCAACACTGCACCTGGCGACCCCGACTCGACTGGTGGAGAACCAACACCTCAGGGAGGACCCTCCGGCGACTCCGAGACTGTGAGTAACCAAAGTTGTCCCCCCTAAGCCCCCACAGCGACGCCTGCAGAGGGAATCCCCAGGCTCCCCCTGACCGCGACTGCCTGACTCTAAAATCCCGACGGCTGGAAAAGACCCTGCACCCGCAGCCCCCAGCACCTGAAAGATCGGAACTCCAGTGCAGGAGTGACCCCCAGGAGGCCCTCTCCCTTGCCCAGGTGGTGGCTACCCCGAGGAGCCCCCCTTGCCTGCCTGCATCGCTGAAGAGACCCTTTGGTCTCCCATTGATTTACATTGGAAACCCGACGCGTGTCTGCACACTGCACCCGGCCGCCCCAGTGCCGCTGAGGGTGTACTTTTTGTGTGAGCTTGTGTCCCCCCCGGTGCCCTACAAAACCCCCCTTGGTCTGCCCTCCGAAGACGCGGGTACTTACCTGCTGGCAGACTGGAACCGGGGCACCCCCTTCTCTCCATTGAAGCCTATGCGTTTTGGGCACCGCTTTGAACTCTGCACCTGACCGGCCCTGAGCTGCTGGTGTGGTAACTTTGGGGTTGCTCTGAACCCCCAACGGTGGGCTACCTTGGACCCCAATCTTAACCCCATAGGTGGTTTACTTACCTGCAAAACCTAACAATACTTTACCTCCCCCAGGAACTGTGAAAATTGCACTGTGTTCACTTTTAAAACAGCTATTTGTGTTTTATGTGAAAAGTATATATGCTACTGTAATTATTAAAAGTTCCTAAAGTACTTACCTGCAATACCTTTCAAATGAGATATTACATGTAGAATTTGAACCTGTGGTTCTTAAAATAAACTAAGAAAATATATTTTTCTATAACAAAACCTATTAGCCTGGATTTGTCTCTGAGTGTGTGTTCCTCATTTATTGCCTGTGTGTATGTACAACAAATGCTTAACACTACTCCTTTGATAAGCCTACTGCTCGACCACACTACCACAAAATAGAGCATTAGTATTATCTCTTTTTGCCACTATCTTACCTCTAAGGGGAACCCTTGGACTCTGTGCATACTATTCCTTACTTTGAAATAGTGCATACAGAGCCAACTTCCTACATTGTGTGTTATAGGAAAGTTACTGTGATTTACTCCTGCTTTCTTGGGCTCTGAGGTGGGTTCTATTACTTACCTTTAGTGTTTTTTAATACTCCCAGCACCCCTCTACACACCACACTTGCCTAGGTGGGAAACCAACATTAACATTCCACGGTGTTAGTATATGTTTTGTGTTTCCCCTAGGCCCATTTCTAACCATTGTGATTTTCACTAATTGCACTGTTTTCTAACTGTTTTTATTGCTATTGCTGCATACTAGTGTATATAATTGGTGTATTACTTATCTCCCAAGGGAGTATAGTCTCTATGGTATTTTTGACATTTGTGTCACTAAAATAAAGTACCTTTCTTTTTGTAACACTAAGTATTTTCTTTCATGTGTGTGAGTATTGTGTGACTACAGTGGTATTGCATGAGCTTTGCATGTCTCCTAGATAAGCCTTGGTTGCTCAGCTACAGCTACCCCTAGAGAGCCTGGCTTCTAGACACTGCCTGCATTTTACTAATAAGGGATAACTGGACCTGGTATAAGGTGTAAGTACCATAGGTACCCACTACAAACCAGGCCAGCCTCCTCCGAACCACTCTACTATATAGGTTACTTTTTACATTTTTCTTGTAATTGGCGACATTTACAGATAACTTGTGTAATGCCCGCATAACAGTCTTTCTCGATTTCCTCTGTTGATGTTTTCCCACTACATTTGCTCTTTTATATTTTGATTGAATAAATGCATGACACATTCCATTTGCATACTACTTTAATATAATTTTTTATGGGAGTGGTGTTGCATTTTATTCAAGGGACCCCTGTTCCTTTAAAGTTAGTTTACTGCTCCATTCTAGGACACTCTACTTACTCCATGACACTACGCCACACCAGTCGATGACACATCATTCTCCTTTATGCCATTAACTTTGAGCCATGCTGAATAGTAGTCGTACTAGTGTACAGCATGGCAAAAACACATTGGCAAAGGCAATAGAACTTGCATAGGTGAGACCTATTGGCTTTGCCAATGCTTGTTTGTAAGGTATGAACTTCAAGGTGACTTGCAATATCCTTATGTACGCAGGGGGTATTTTACCCCATATAATACATGGTCACACCACCAACTTTCCCACAAACCACTTAAAACCTTTGTGCATAGCTTCTGTCATTCCAAGCTGTTAAAGTAGAGCAGAAGAAAGAAAAGCAGCATTCCCTTTTCTTTGCTTTAAACAGCTGCATTAATTATGCTCTGTGACCTGATCTGCCTTTCACCTTGGCTGCTAGCTCTGGCAGAAGGCATTGTAATGTCAGAACTCGACTGTAATAACACTATCATAGTCATTTTCTGATGTCTTTTCTTTTTAATCAGTGACTTGGTGCATCACAAACAGCTGATTCTAAAGAAATTAGTGACTGCAGTTTATACAGAGATTAAAGAATCCATCTTTATATAGCCTGTAACTCCAAGAGCGTCTTCAGTTGAAATGCTTCTAATTATGACTGATGTGGAGCTGAGCTTCCCAAGATCCACACAGGAGTAGAAGTGTTATTAGAACTGTGGTTTCCGAGCACAGTTTACAGCTGTTGTACCTAATCGCTTTTGATATCTCCAGTGCAGTTCCAATTGGCATGAGGTGAAGGGCATGGTGGGTGTGGGGCGCAAAGGGTATGTTCTTCCTTTTTCCCTCCTACCTTTATTTGCTTGGTGCATGAAGATGCAAGGTTAATCAACATGTTATTTTCACATTTGAGCTAATTACTTTGTGAATGTAAATAACAATAAAAGATACTTTCAGACTGTGAAAACATGCCTTCCTTTCTCCCCATTTCACTTCTAATATATATGATTGTGTATATGTATCGGAGCCTGCAGTTCGCAAACAAGAAGCGATTTGTATAGGGTTGATTGAAAGTCCCCAAGGCTGTCCCTGTCCCCCCCAGAAATGTGTTGTCTCCTACGTCCCAGGGCGCAAGGGCCTCGAAAATGAGGCCCTTAATTTTTAGCCTTCAGTTTCAAATTAATTCACATTTGCAGAATGTTTTAACATTTTTAGTTTTAGATTTTGCTTCTTACTTTATATGCACTTTATTAACCTGTTAATATTATTACTTTGTCTCCTGAGTAGGTTTCGCAGACCCCGAGGGTACTCTGGACGCAGGTTAAGAACCGCTGACGAAGGAAGAGAGACGGAGACAAATCCTGCTCTTAGAGAGACACCTGGTGGAGGAGATTGAAAGTGCTGCTGTTGATGTAACAGCTGTTCAGAGGGAGAAACAGGTTGAGTAATGTTTTGATGTCTTTATCGATGAAGCACGATTTACACCAGGTGAGGTATATAAGGAACTTAGATAAGAAGAACAGAGACTACCTAAAAATGAAAGTCTCAAGGGCTTTTGTAAATTTCAGTTAATATTTAATATGTTGCAGGGTTAGTGAAATCTTATTCCACGTTTTGAGTCCCAAAAAAGCTGAAAGATCGCCCCCCAGAACAAGAAATAGCAAATTATTGTTCGCTCTTAGGGATCTCGAGGGATGGAGCTGCTGCACGTGGCTTGGGTAATACACAGTAAAAGTTGTAGAGCAGACAAATGTTTTAAACTGGACTGTCTGCTTCATATTTGGTCAGTGGGTTATTTTCCTAGCAGTGGAGACCTGGCCAGAGTACTTCCTTATCAAATTAGGATGTACTGCAAAATCTTCATTTAATATAATCTAGCTGTTGAACCTCATTGGAGACAGCTAGGTATCCTGGGGTTCACCACATTTTATTACAATACTTTTAGACCAAAAAAGAAGAAAGAATCAGGGACTGTGATCTGTTAGCCAAAACGATGCAAGACGTCAAAAGCAGCAGATGTATCGAAAGGATCACTCCAATAGCATCACCGTCATCAAGAATGACTGATTCCATCGGTCACAGTAGCGAGAGCCGCCTCAGTACCTCTGCTAGGGTGAAAACCCAGTTGCCACTTGTCCAGTGCTTAATTTGAGCTGGTGATTTCTGGTGTGGGACACCAGCACTTATTTTTGAGGGCTGGCACTTATTTTTATGCCTCAAGCATTTAATGCGAGCAGAAAAAACATATAAGGAAGACGGAGGAATAGACAAGCATTTGCAATGCAATCAGTCTCGCATTTTCTTGACTTAGAGCTATTGGCATTGTAAATTCATAACTAGACTTTTCATGCCACATAAATTGGTCAACCCTGCCTCATATTTCGTCTTTTCTTGCTATGTAATTCCAGTGGCCCAGCATGTAACTAAAGCACTTCCATTTACCTTATTCCTCTATCTCAAAACATATACAATTATCATATAAACCTTTATCAGAAACACATGTTTGGCACTAGAGTGTAATGCTCAAAACACCATAACAAAAATATAATTTGGGATGGATTGGAGGGTGAAAGAAAAGAGTGAGTCGGGAGTAAAGATGAAGAGGACAAGTGGCGTGATATCGGTAACACAGGCCCTGGAGCAAGAAAGGAATATAGTTGACTGGAATTTCGGTAGGAAAATACAACAGTAATTAGAGTTGAGTGAGGTCCATAGGTCTCTGGGCCCTGGTGCCACTGAAGCTGTTGCTCCATTGATAACTAGGCCTCAGCAGAGAAAGAGGATGGGGCAGAAAAAGCAACAACAAAAAAGCAGCAGAAAAAAGGAAGAAAGAGAAGGGGTCACAAAGAAATAAAAGAAAAATGGGAAAGAAAGAACGAGAAAATGAAACCACAATTAAGAAATAGAGCAAACACATGGGACAAAAGAAAAAAGAGAAGGAAGCTAGTGAACGAAAGAGAAGGGGTAAAAAATAATGAAAGAAGTGTGGAAAGAAAGAGAAAAATGAACATTAGAGAAAAAAGAGATATGTTAAAATAAACAAGCAGCGCATGTATGTACTAACCCATTTCCCACAGACAGATTGGGAAAACCACTTTAACACTTCGGGCCCGACAAGTATCTTGTGGCTTCCACATACAGACGGGAAAAAGAAGGATTAATAGTAAAATGTGAATTGACAGATAAAGATAAGAAATACACCAGAGAAAGGAAGGAAGACAGATCTAAAAAAAAGTGAAAGGACACATACAGAGTCAAAGGAAAGAGCAAACAAAAAAGCAAAGAAAAAATGAAGGGAAGAGAAAAAAGTAGTGAAAGAATGAATTCCTGATGAAGAAAAAAGAAAGGAATGAAACAAGGAAAGAAGTAACCAAGTTTTTGCACATTTGAAAGAGGAGGTAGCAAGAGGAAGAGGGAAATAAAAAAGGGGAGATGAGTAGATAAAAACAGCTGAAAGGAAGAGCAAATGTGGATATTAATAGCTGGAAAGAGAAAACCGGGGTAGATAGAAAACATTGAGGGTAAACAGAGTAAAGGAAAGAACTGAGTGAGATAGGTGAAACAGACCCTCCCAAATTAAGATGGCAGCTAAGAATAGGTTTAATTGGGTCCCCCACATACTCAAAAAGAAGTCAGAGTGTGGAAAAGCATGGGGCACTGCAGAACAGCAGGAGGTGCATCAGCAGAGTTGTATGTGAACCCCAATATAGCAATATTGAGGCACTTTAGATCAGGATTGGGGATATAGACCGAGCTGTGTCCTGGCCCAGTGGTGGAATAATGGAAATGAGGAATACGAAATGGAGTGTCGTGTAATTCCTGGTAATGGAATAATGGGGCGCTGCAGGTTAGGGTTGAGATGCACTGACAGAGTTGTGTGTGGACTGCAGTACTGGAATAGTGACGGGCACACAAGGTCAGATGTGAGGTATGTTAACAGTGCTATGGGTGAAACTTAGTACTGGCGTGCCAGTGTTGCAGAGTGTTAGCTTGGAGGTGCCCTGGTTAAGCTGCGTGTGGGGCCCGGCATGGGAGTGGCATTGCCTTTAAGTACAGAAGCGAGGAGTCCTGAGAAGAAATGTGCACTGAATGTTAGAATTGATGGATTCTGGCAGAGCTGTGGTGGTTCCCATCAACAGTGGCATTGGATGTTAAACTTGAGGTGGACTGGCTGAGCTGTGTTTTGCTCTTTTGGTTCCAGTATTGGCTTGACAGTGGGACTGAATATTAGAATTGAGCTGCTGTAATGGAACTGTATGTGAGCGGGATCCCAGTATAGAAAAGGAAGTGACCTTGCTGGGGTAGAACTGAGGTGTACTGATGGAGCTGCACGCGAGGTCCCAGTACTGGAACAGCAGAGTGCACTGATTGTAAGAACTGAGGTGCTCTGGCAGGCAGCCTGTGTGGGGTTCCTGGCACAGGCACGGCTGAGGGCTTGGAGTGTGTGAACTGAGGTGCACTTATGGAGCTGCGTCCAAGGTCCCAGTACTGGAGCAGCAGAGTGTACTGACTGCAAGAACTGAGGTGCTCTGGCAGACAGCGCATGTGGGGTTACTGGCATGGTTGAGGGGTTAGAGTGTGTGAACTGAGGTGCACTGATGTAGCTGTGCCCAAGGTCCCAGTACAGGAGCAGCAGAGTGTACTGGGCTGCAAGAACTGAGATGGTCAGGGAGACCACGTATGTGGGGCTCCTGGCACTGGCACAGCGAGGGCTTGGATTTCGTGAACGAGGTTGCACTGATGAAGCTGCGCCGGAGGTCCCAGTACTGGAGCAGAAGAGTGTACTGACTGCAAGAACTGAGGTGCTCTGGCAGATGGCACTTGTAGAGTTCTTGGCACTGGCACAGCTTAGCGCTTGGATTCTGTGAACTGAGGTGCACTAATGGAGCTGCGCCGGAGGTCCCAGTACTGGAGCAGAAGAGTGTACTGACTGCAAGAACTGAGGTGCTCTGGCAGACCAAGCGTGTGGGGTTCCTGGCACTGGCACAGCTGAGGGCTTGGATTTTGTGAACTGAGGTGCACTGATGGAGCTGCGCCCGGGGTTCCAGTACTTGAGCAGCAGGGTATACTGACTGCAAGAATTGAGGTGCTCTGGCAGATGTCGTGTGTGGGGTTCCTGGCCCTGGCACGGCTGAGGGCTTGGATTTTGTGAACTGAGGGGCACTGATGGAAGTGCGTCCGAGGTCCCGGTACTGGAGCAGCAGAGTGTACTGACTGGAAGAACTAAGGCACTCTGGCAGGCCATGCATTTGGGGTTTCTGGCACTTACACAGCTGAGGGCTTGGAGTGTGTGAACTGAGGTGCACTGATGGAGCTGCAAGTGGAATCCTAGTATGGAGCAGAAGTGGGCACTGTCTCTAAGGATTGCGGAGGCCTGATGAGCTGGGTGCCTAGGCTATAAGCAATCACAAGCGATCGCCCGCCCTTGCTCTCAGCACCCCACAGACAGGCACACTTGGTAAAGAAAATCCAAGCCAAGGAAGGGCGGGAGCCAGGCAGCTGAGAGAGGGTGCAGAGAGCACACAAAACCCAAATGTGACCAAGTTAAAATCCTGATTTATAGCCTTGTTTACGGCTATGCTCAGAGTAAGAATGCTCTACAAATGAAAAGGGAAGGTTCCCTCGCCAGAAGCAGGAAAGAAAGTAAAACAATGTCCCCTACAGACCAGATAAACAGGACAAAGCACAATTATACAGTAGTTGGTTCCTGCTCTCACACATAAGAAGGAGGGACAAAGAGGCACAACTGCTGTATTGAAATTAAGTATGTTTGACCACTGACTTTGTGTTTCACCACAGTGCATATTAGTTGTTCAATGTTCACCGGTAGCACATTACATTTTGTATTCAGTTTAGCTGCCTATTGGCTTTAACGTGGCATTAGACATTACATTTTGTATTCAGTTTCGCTGCCTATTGGCTTTATCGTGGCGTTAGACATTGCAGTTGAGACTTCGCAGATGAGCTGTGTTTTTCCACATGGTAAACCAAGCTTGTGTTTTTTGTATTTTCTCTCACCGAACACTAGCTTGATAAGGGAGCGCATATTTTGTGTTTTTCTCTAGAGCAGGAAAGGACTCAGCCTTGGGAAAGACAGCCTTGAAAACTTGGCCAACTTTCAACACTTGTTTCTTCCAACTCTGACCTACAGTAGCCAGCATGTTTTGACTATTAGAGAGAAGGGCCTTTCAGCAGGCTTTTTTATTATTTAATCTGGAAAAGGTGTCCCTGGGCAGCAGCGAGGTTAATTTTCTGAGACTTCAGTCAGGAGTGGACGTCAGCTGCCTGACCTGTCCCGTAAGGGTGGAAAATCTCTTTCTCGCAGTTGAACAGGGGTCATCAACTTGCTGGCATGAGAAGCAATAGGCCCTACGGTGATGAATTTTGACTTTTATTCTTTGCTTTGACAGTTATGCTATAATATAATCACATATATTTGCTGTGTACATTGCAATTGAGAATCACTTTGATATATTTTCCTTTCATTACTGTGACTATTTTTAAATGTGTGCCTCCAACCTACTAATCTCCTCTCTCAGGAAACTTGTGGTGAAGTAATAATAAATGTCTTCTTTAAACTACGAAGTGCATTCCAGAGATTGTTGTCAGCTCGGTCAAAACAACTGCCCACTAGCAAGCAAGGAGTTTTAAATGACACTGAATCTAACAAATGAAATAGCTGGAAGCCCACAGAAGAAGTATACTTAAAAGTATACAAGACCTCGTACGCTTACACTCGACCTAAAAAAAAAAAAAAGGTCATACAGGGAGAAAGGAGAGAGCTGCAAGTGTGAGCTAAAAGGGCAGGGAGTGGCTGTAAATGGATTAAAGAGGCCCAATATGGCTTCAGGATTACACTACCTCAGTATTCTGTGCTCCTGCTTTTAATTGCAGTAGCCGCATGTTTCAGAGGAGAGCTTTGGGCACCAGCATGTTTTTATATACACATTAAGCACTGCACTTGTCAAGAATGTCCAACTCCTTGAGGAAATCGAATGGCTGTTTAGTCTCCAATTTTTCTAGGATTTTACTCAGCTCAAGGAGCTCTGAATTGTTAACTTCTGTTGCATCCAGCATAGATTTCTTAAATAGAGAGAGATTACTCCTTCCATCCGGGTGGTAGTAGCCATTCTAGTAGGGGCGTAGCTTGGGAAGTAGGATTGAGGGGGTGTAAACTTCAGATTTCCCAACAATCACCCTGGCATAAATCTTAAAAATGCATATGAGAAGCAGGACACGAGGGGGATTAAAGAGGCAGTAGAAAAACAAAGGAGATTGTTAGGGGTACTTTAAACACAATAGTTTTCAAAATACCATATTTTAAAGTAGACACAAGAAAGAGTGTGTGTGTGTTTTTGTCTGTGTGTGTAAAAATCTGTTGTGAAACCTGACATAGATCTCACCAGTGGCACCTCCCCCATTAGGGCGGCAGAGAGTCCCCCCGCCAGCAGTGTTTTTTTGTAAAAGGGCGAGGCTACAGGCTGTGAAGTGCACTGAGGGCAGTCTCAGGCCAGCCAAACAAACATGCGCAACAAGCTCTCTCCAAACTGGCCAGTGTGGTCGGGCTGGAGAGAGCATGCACAGACTCCCAGTCTGCCTGTGACTTCTCTGGCTGGATGTTCCCAGCCAATCTTGACGCTGCTCTGAGCAGCGTCAGAATTGGCCGCAGGGCAGGCTAGTAGCCTTTGTCTGCTGAGGAGAAGTGTATAGAGCGGTGCGGCAGCGAGCAAGGTATGTGTTTATTTTTTTTTTAAATGTATTTCATTTTCATTCCCCCCGCACACTGCCCGGCCCTTCCGTACCCCGCGAGCTGCGACTGCATCTCACCATAGCCAACTGAAATCACTTGTACTCAACTATTTACCTCATCATACATTTTTAGTGAGGGTTGTAACACAATGATATCATTATGGATAGAAGAGTGATTGGGTGGGTGTTGGTCACAAAGAGGCTTTGGGGATTGCATTGTGAGCAGCTTCAGGGACCCCTCCACAGTAGGAACTTTACTTTCCAGATGATCATCTACATGGAAGAATGGCCAGATCAAGGCTCTCCGCTAGGGGTATTGCTATAGGTTGTTGAACAACAGGTCCCATCACAAGCCTTTACCCCTGCACAGTAATCTCTTGGCCTGTCACCCCCTCTTTAATATCCCAGTTAGGAGCTCATTCACTCCCCTTGAGGCTTTGGAAGATAAGGAGCGACGATTACAACTGCATAAAATGCAAGAGACGCATTTTACTCTCTCTGAACCAGGTGAAATCACTACAGAACCTGTATGGACTGTCAAGTTATCATGAGGACCTTATATTCACACAAAGTACCGATTAGGTGTGTTTCTTGGAATATAGCATGTATTAGGACGCATCTGGCTAATTCTGATTGGTTACATTTTATTAATCAATTTAATTGTATTTGTTTGCAGGAGACCTAGACTTGTGAGCAGTTTTTCGTAGATGGTGTCATTACTATTCGCACCTCAGCCATGGCCTTCAACTCTGGCAGAGCGAAGAGTTGCTTCGCTTTTCTAATCAAAGCTTAAGTAGCTGGGTACAGGCTCCTCCCATTACCAGTTGATTTGTATTAATGGTATTGGTCCCATAAGACATTGGTGGTTAACCTTTATAACAGCAATTATAATTCTAAGAATTGTTATACTATTAATGAGATAGGGCAGGATCTGGCCATGGCAGCCACAAGGTTTAAGAATGAATGGCCATTAAAATTGCTTGGTGATTTTTATGCTTCAAGCCACAATTGCAAGTACACCTGAAACTGAGCAAACACACTTTTACTCTGATAGGTAGAAGATTCCTTAAAAGGTATTTAATTGAGGGATACATCTTCGTTTTTGCTCTAGACGTATGTAATTCACCTGTTGCACTAGAACCAACATTTACTGGTAGAGGTGCCTCCACCATTCTATTTTGGAGGACTTGTGTTCCACTGTTCTAGAATTTATGGTGGTCACTCATTGTGCCAGTGATCAAACCCTCTTGTTCTATTACTGAGTCATAGATTTCTTCCCCAATGTAGTTTATGAGAAGCTGAGGAACAAGCTTTGGAGGTAGTTTGGAATAAAAGGGGTTTGTTGAAATGGTCTACACTTAACTCACTCAAAATTACTGGTGACCTTGTTAGGACCGTTCACCTGAGGTTATGTGATGTCTATGTAATTTAACAATTTTAAATACTTTTGATGAAATTTGCCAATCTGCTAATGTGCTGATGAAGGGTGATGACTTTCTCGCAAAGTTATTCCCCATAGCTGATTTTATACTGCCTGTTGCTCTGGTCACAGTGTACTTTTGCCTGCACTAAAGATTAATCCCTGTTTACCTTCAGATATACAGGAATGCAGAGGCAGCTATAAAAAAAGGCCCTGGAAGATAGGAAGGTAACCGCTAAGGAAGAAGCCTGGGTTTCCCTACCCCTTGATAGTGACAGCAGACGGCAGCGCATCGCTGCAGCAGCTAATTCTAGAAAGTAGTGAATGCCCCATATTTCAGGACTGATGCTGTCCTTAGTTTCAGTTCTGTTATTCCACAGGCAACGTGGGAAGAACAAATTAGACAAATATACTCACCATTACTTTAGACTCCCTTTTCTACTCATTTTTCAGAAAACACTACAGTTCGGCTTGATGTTCCAGTTGATTTTGATGTGGAGCAGGCCCAATTCCATCACACGAAGCTCCAAGGGGAGGCCACAGTGCCTGGTGGTGTGCCAGTGGATCTGCTCTAAAATACAATTGATTCTCTAGGACCCTTTAGTCACCAATGTTCTTAGGGCCGCCAAACCCTGGTCTAAATCAATAGTCCCTAATTATAAGCGTGGTGACAAGGCAAACCTTACCTGTTACAGACCAATGTCCTTGTTGGATTCTATTGTGGAAGTAGCAGGCAGGGGTTTATTGGCAAAATTGGAACTATAGTGATATGAAGGAATACCAACTTCTGGAGAATGCCTTCTTACAAAGGCTTTTATTGGTGCTCAAAACGTCTTCTACTTTTTTTGTTACTCTTATCTTGGTGTTAATCATTTGGAGTATCCTATTAAGCACCTTCCTCTTTCCATGTGGTTAGCTATCTGGAGCAAACAATCACTCAAGCATGAGATTATTCTGAATTGCCTTTCATTGGATCATGGAGCTCAGATCCCCTGGCTGAGATGTAGAGGTTTAGATTGGTGGGTGTAACCTGGATCTAAGGGCAGCGCAGTCCCTGTAGTGCTGGAGGTGTATATTGGAGTGCACTGAACTCCCTCTAGAAGCTGAAATGAGCTCTAG
This sequence comes from Pleurodeles waltl, assembly GCF_031143425.1. Lineage (NCBI taxonomy): Eukaryota > Metazoa > Chordata > Amphibia > Caudata > Salamandridae > Pleurodeles > Pleurodeles waltl. The sequence continues at coordinate 292,351,458 of NC_090443.1, read as the reverse complement.
TTAGTGGTAGAATTTGATATCAGGTGTTTGCAAGCTCAATTTGTTGGTGTAGGTATATCACATCTAGTGAAGCCTCCGATCAGGGGCCGCGTGGTGCTGCATCACCCTGAATCCGGGCCAGTGAAGCCACCATTCAAGAGCTATAGGGTACTGCCATGCAAGGCCTTGTGCCGGTCTGCGCTTTGCTGCTTCAGATATTGTGAAGCCTTTCAGTTGAGCAGGGAGGACTAAATTCTGACTCCGGCTAAGGCTCCTGGACCTTGAGGTCAGCTCTTGGGGATCAGGACTCACTCCCACAGAGGTCAGCAGATGGGACCAGGTTCAGAGTCATTTGAACCTGGTCAGCTGAAAAGCAGGAGAGGCCTCTGGGAGCTTGCTGTGTCCCTGTACCTCAAACAGGAGATTAGTCAACTGACTCTTGGGATCACTTCTGGGGTCCTGGGTTCAACCTCAGACCTGGCTTATTCCTCAGACAGCAGGGCAGCCCTTCTTCTGACTGTTCCCATGTCTAGGAGTGTTCTGATTTTAGGTTGTGACAGTGCCACTTCTATAACCAGGCCAGTCTATGGGTAGGTGACACCCTTTTGTCTAACACTAAAACTGGTTCTGATCAGTTCTTCCCTTTCTCTTGGGTTTGGCTCCAGTCTGTCTAGTGAAACACAGAACACACAGGCCCAGGTGTGGGCTACATTTGGCAGTGACAAGGTAAGCATTTTCTTAAGTCAGGATGTGGCTGTGTAAATCCCGTAAGTTGTCCTTTGAAACCTAGAAAGATACTGGGTACAATCCACCAGGTTATCCTGCACAGAAGAGGGACACCCTTCCCACACCAAAGCTCCTTTTGCCCTCTGTCTGGAGGAAATACACACCACACCACAGGAGAGCCATCAACAGTCATGTAACACTGGACACTGTCAGAAAGGCATATTTGGTTTAGTCAGAAAAATGCCAAATTTCTAAAGGTGGTATTTTCAAAATAGTAATTTAAAATCTAACTTTACAATTTGACAGGATTTTAATTTACAATTCCAATCTGTGGGAGAAGCATTTCTCTAGCTGTTCAACAACAAAGTTATCATTTATTGAATATAATAAGGTAATTCAGTGTTAGTCTATTAGAGAATAGCTAGCCACAGTGAAAAATGGCTTGGGTGGTGGGGTTGAGAGAGCTCACTACCACGAATGTAAATCGTAAGCACACATGTCCCACTTTTTAAATACCATGCATCCTGCCCTGTGAGCCATTAGGGCTTATCTTAGGGGTGACTTATAATTATTAGAGATGGAAGCTTAGCACTGGCAAAATGTTTATCTTGCTAGGTTGAAATAGCAGTTTTAAAACTGCACTACAAGCTTCAGTGGCAAGCCAGATACATGTTCCACAGTGCTATTTTAGTGGGTGGCACAAGATGTGCTGCAGCCCATTTGTAGCATTTCATTTACCGTCCCTGGGAACATGTAGTAATATTTATGAGGGACTTATAAGTAAATTACATGTGACAATTAGGTATATATTAATCCATCTCAATAGGTTTGGAAGGGAGTGCACAACCACTTTACCACTGGTTAGCAGGAGTGTGCAGAGTTCTAAAAGTCTACAAAATGGGCTTAGCAAAATAATAGGTTAGTGAAGGTGAAAATGTGGGGGAATGCCATACAAAAGATGGTTATTTCCAACAATCAGGCTGTTTAAGAAACTCCAAGCAGGCCCATGGTACACCTAACCCTGAGAGGTCATTTGCTGACCTTCAGTGATCCTCAATTGACTCTCACATGCTCTCAGCAGGCCCTTGCAGACTGTGACTCCATCTTGCCAGCCACCAGAGCCAGTGAAACCTTCTCTCCTGACTGGCACTGAAGAGCACCTCATCCAGTGACCCTCTCTGTCGATCTCCCGATATCCTCTGCTAATCTTCAGACTATTGGTCCTACTTCTGGATCCCCCCAGAGCCTTTTAAACAGTCCCCATTGCCTTACAGCTTTCTTATCTGACTCCACGTCATCCTGCCCCCAGATCTCCTGCCTACTGATTCGAGAGACACCTACATTCACTAGGCGGGCTGTACTGTCTCCAAGCACAGGCATTCACTGTGCAGGTGGGCAATTTTCTAAAGTGCTGCTTCTAGTGTAAAACCTTTTCTTTCTAGCAAAATCCGGACTTTAAGATTTACCCTTGAGATAATGAGATGTCTTGTTTCAGCTACTCTTTTCCCAAAGGGTACAGGAAAGACCACTTAAAGTGCAGTGTTGGTTACAAAACTAAACCTAAAAACCACTGAAATTCACCAGCTACTGTTAGGTAAACTAACTATAATTTTACCCCCATTGTGCTATGCCTTTGACCATACATATGATATCACTCATGTTAAATGGCATACTTGATGGCAAAACTCCTGTTGCCTACAGCTGTGGGTGTCTTTTTAAGCTATTTTTAACCTTATTTTATTGTTTACAGTCTACTGTCAATGACACTATCACGGATGATGTGATTGGTTATGTCATTAGTGATGTCACTTGAGAAGTCATGAATGATGTCATCATGTAACATGTCAGTAGTGATGTCGTGTGTAAGGTCATATGTATCCAAATAACTATAGTTCACTTGGGATAGAAAGATCTGCAAAGAATAATGCTATGTAAATAAATTAGAATATATAAAACATAAGCATAACACCCAGAATAAACACCAAAAAGAAACATATATACACATAGAAATCGATAAACACAAGACAAAACTTAACAAGCCCCAAAGTTTGTCCATTGAATGTAATCAAAAACAATTCAAAAGCTACACTAAATAAACTGATTTAACTATACAGGGTAATAGGTTGCTACTTGTGCCACAAAAGACAGTACACAAATTAAGTCTAACACCATATCAACAATTTTCCGGTCCAGGGAGGACCTGTCCTGGCAGTTCAGGCTGGCCTGTTTCCATGGGGAGCAGGGTCAAGACTGATTTGCACATGGGTGGGTCCAAACTGGGGTGGCATGGTTGGCAAAAAACACAATGGATTGGGATGCGATCTAAGCGATTGCCAGTGGTTGAGATTAATTCAAGCATTCCATCCATCACCTTGTTGTTTTTGAATAGTGACTACTGGTACACTGAGGAAGATCATTCAGGGGCTGACAGCCTTCTCCTTACTAATATTGTTGTTGGTCTTTACTCAGATGAACAAAATGCAAGTTACCTTGACAGTTTCCCAAAAGGATATATCACTTATCCCTTGGGTCCACCTTCAGGTGAAGGTTGTTCATTTACCTCTGTGGTACAAATAGTAGCAGGAGCACTTGGATTGCCCTTTTCCACTTCTGAAACATGGTCCAACATCTTGACTGGTATCCCGCAGCTATCCTTTGTGGCTGTGGAATCCTTGCTGCCATTCAAGGAAGCACTCTATAGGCAAGTTATGGCTGCATGATAGAAACCCTTTTGAGGTCCAGCAGCCCAAAGACAACTAGCATATCGCCGTAGACCTATGTTGTCGATCCAAACCTTTGTCTACACACCTGCCGCTGGAAAATTTGGCAGTTAAAGCAACTTCCATTAAGTTAAATCATAATGCTTTCATCACTGCTTCTCTGGATCATGTGTCTAAAACCTTGACTTTATGGGTAGAAAAGTATTTGCTTTAGGTAGCCTAGCTTTGCACCCTGCGTACATTAGATGTCTTTTTGGTTGGTACGTCCGTGCCTTTTGGAAATTGGCTAGAATGGCTGTTGTCTCTCTCACTGACCACATTAAGAAGGTCTTCTCTGACTAGGTGAGTGATAGTCTAGATGCCTGCAAACAAGGCAAGTCAAGACAATTTGTAAGGGACCTTAACCCAAGGAAATCTGAGCCCGAGCACAAGTCCCACCCTAGCAGGTCACTACTGAAAACAACAAAGTTTGGAGGCTTTTCCTCAACGTTATTCTACATAGGATAGCCGTTCACCTTAAAGAAATGCCATTCATCCTCATCCATCTTAGTCCAAGGGCAAGAAAAAGTTGTCAAAGCAGCATTTACCTCCTAAAGCTGTGAAGCACCACCAAAACCTAGTTCTCTGACCTCAGTACCTTCCTAGAATATAAGGTTTTAACCTGAAGCTTGAGTGCTGGTATTTACATGGTGGGTCACTTTGTGAGGCACTAAGAGGAATGGAAATTTCACCTAGTCAGCAATTGAAAGCCAGGATAGTCTGTGCAAAATAGGGCTGGTGTACTCCCTTTGTGTACTCTTGCGGCAGAATTTTGAATATTTTTGAGATGGTTTAAAAAACAAGGAGCAACAGTACTATAACCTTGCTCCAATTTTACCAAAATCTTTCTTTTTTTATTTTAAACTAGTGCTCTCAAATCTTTGCTGTAATAAGAGCTACTTATGCTTAATGAAAACCACACCCAGCTACTACTATTATTACTGCTGTATTAGTGACCACGTCGGACAAGATTACATTAGTGGCCACCCTATTATTAACAGTGAGCACGTTGGTGTCTCAGTCAGGGTTGCCATCAGTAACACAAAAGGCTTTTTCAATTTTGAATGCCTCTACATGGTTAATAAATAACATACATAGATGTAAAATATTTAAAAAATCCATTTTCTTCTAAATATCAGCCTCTGAAAGAAGACACGTTTATATCTTGAATACACTTTTTTTTAAATGTTGGGATACATGTATTAATTCAACCAAGTAAAAACATCTAATTTATTAGGTTGGGCTGCACAAAGGAGAGCTACTGCCAGGTAGCGGGAGAACTACCAGTAGCTCTAGAAGAGCCATGTTGGAGAAGCCTTATTTAAACCATACATAATGCAACATTTCACCACAAAACTTTCACATGCGGCTACCGAAAGGAAACCTAAACTCATTGGTGAAAGAAAGCACATAAAGTAAAAAAACAGCCTGGCAGACTAAATGTACAAGGAACTGAAAATGTGCTTTTCTTTTAAGGAGCCAGCAGCTTCCATTGCCTAGCATACCTTCTACTGGCCGTTGCTTCAAAGTCTCAGGTCTTTTTTTAATAGCTCATGCTGGGAGGCTCTCAGAGATCTTTTAAGATTTCATCACCATAGCTTGTGAGATTTTGCAACTCAGATGTCTTATTTTTCTGCCTTCATTTGTTGCTATAAATGTGTTTACATCCCGCCCACTTTCTTTTTACACATTTTTTAAAAGGGGTAGGGGAGTTCCTTGCTATGCCCTCATGACTTGTGAAGACTTCAGTCTAACTGATAATGTAGACACCACATTCCTACTTAGCACATAGGCCTCTTCTAACTTTAAAGTTTGGTCTTGCTAGTAGAAAAGAAGATCTCTCTGGACACAACATAAATTGTTACACCAAAATCACTTTAAAAATATAGAGCAACAGAGTGGGACCTGGTGGCTCAAAACAACCTCAGTAATAGTGTCTGCTGTGAAAAAGAATCATGCTTCTGAACTTCAAAGGACTGTTCCTCCTGACAGAGAGAGCAAATGCATAGATGCTGCAGAAAGAAAGGTCTGTATTACAGAGATGAAAGCCTTTAAAAAAGGCCAGTGATATCTCTCTCCTGGGGCGGTATGACAGAACTCTTAGGCTGACTGCTGACTGCAGACTTTTTCAAACGCTCTCCCAAGATAAAGCAATTAAGAGGTTTTGGAGATTGAGCATGAAGGGCTGCTGGTCTCTAGCCAGGTCGTCCATGTTTCGATTGAAGGGCAGACTTTGCCATCTTCAAATTGTCCCATAGTACCGCTTTGAGTTGTTTCTTGGGGTTTGGAGTGGCATCATAAACAACTCGAGCTTTCCTCTCACAGTTTATTTGATGTCACTCAGAACCTCTTGGTGGAAAAATATCCTCGTAATTCACTGTTTCCAATCTATAATTCTTTATAATGAAGATGCTACTTTGGTAAGGTATTGCCCCACTGCACATTCTATTTCCTTGTTGAAGACATATGACTTCACCTGGCCCAGATGTCATTAGGCCTAGATGTCAAAGGGAGTAAGACCACATATACATCTGATCTTAAAACTGGCACCCTAACTTCATGTCACCCTTCATGTAGCATAGAGGCATGTGAGCACTACGGATTTTCTAAATTATTTCATATTATCCCTCATGTTGTCCATGAAAGTCACAAGTTGTGCATGCATAAGGGAGGAGATTATCATAGACAACAACTGATACTCAGAAGGCTCTATTGAGAAGGATGGCTATACTTCAGTCATAGTGCCTCGGCAGTGTAAAAGATATCTCGCAAGGTATAAAACCACTGTAACTCCGTAGTGTTGTGTATAAGTCCTCTATCTTATGTATCCCACTATTGTTTAACTGTTTTATTGCTTTGGGTTCTGAGGTTAGTGACATTATAGGATTATTTTCCAGTTGGAGAAGTGGTGAATATATCTTTCCCATGCGGCTCATCTCCGCTTCTTAAATAACCTATGCCATGCCCAGTTTGTACATCCTGTACATGCAGCATGTATCTCAGTCAGAGGCTTTTTTCACTCCTAGCATTGTTTGTAGGTGTAATGGACTTGGTCCATCTTCATCCACTTCGGTGCGGGACACACCTGTCACTATGAAATTAATGATATGCATACTGCGCATGGGCTATCACATGATATAATTCAAAGTTAGGTGCTGCAAAGCCTCCTGTCTTGTATGGTAGTGCAAGTGTCTGTTGGCTAATCTAAGCTGTTTCAAAGCCCATGCCCCCTCCCCTTGTGCAGTTTCAATGGGTCTATGAATTTCTGGGTCAGCGGGATTAGGATATTTTGAAAGAGATATACTAATTTTGGTAGTATCACCATTATTATAGGTGATAAATTGCCTGCCATTGATTGTGAGAGTGAGATCCATCTGTCTACTGCTCACCACATCATACTTATTTCAGATGACTTGCTATATATGGCAGAGAAACTGAGTGCCATGTATCATACAGGTGTTTGTTGTCATTTCATTGAGAAATCTACCTCAGACTGTTTCAAGATTCATGTAAGAAAGAGGATTAGAATTTGGGTCCCTCTGACAGCTCCGGAGGTCCTGAAATTCCAAAAACGTTCAATTCCAGCTTTTCTGGGTTTCTAGAGCAGGGCCTCGGGTCAATTATAAGGCTTCCAGGACCTCATGAACAGCACTTGGATGGCATGACTCTCTCCAGAAGAGGCCACCAGCAAGGTCCGGTTGGTACTGGTCATCTGGTCACTTTAGGAAAAAGGCCTCTTGCAGCTTGTTGTGTCCTTGTAGCCACACAGGAAGTCAGTCAACTGAACCTTGGAGTCCACTTCTTTGTCCTGGGTACAAGATGGTGCAGATCCAGTCCTTCAGGGCTGCTTTAAGGTCGGAGACAGCAGGTCCAGTCCACTTATCATCTTCTGCAAATACAAAAAGTGCTCTGAGGAGGGTGCTTAGGAGGCCACATTTATGGTTGATACTAGCTAGTAGGCAGGGGGAAGTCCTAGCTTTTCCCTAACCAGTAGAGTAAAAGTTCTCAGGACACCCCTACCCATGTTTGCAGCAGTTTCTGTTTGCCCTACTACAAACATTCCCACAATGAACTTTACTTATAAAATTCAAAATGAAGAACTCTTCCTTCATTGTGCAGACCTGTGTTCCCACCCAGTAGTGCAGCCAGGGAAAATAGCAGTCGCCTCCTCTGTGGTCACTTAAAACTGGTTTTGAGACAGCTCCCTCCCACGAGGTTTGGTCCCCCTAACTTGGGGGGGCAAAGGACTGCCTTCACCAGGTCTCCCCTTACACTTCTGAAAGAACAAGCCCTTTACAAGTTAATGAAGTTCCTAGGGCCCACCTTAACTGGTCTACCTACAAGGGAAGAAAGCCCCCCTCCCCACAACCAGGCGATTGTTCCTGTTCTGCGATCAGTTTACACAACTCATTAAGGCCAAGCACCAGCATTCCAGCTGTCGATAGGCGATTGCTAATAAACCTATTGTGCGTTCAGGCAGGTATAAGATACCTTTCTAAAAGTATTTTTCCTAAATAATTATTACAAATTTGAATTCACAATTGGATTGGATTGTAATAGATATTAAATTATAGTTCTTGAATGACCTTTGTAGCCGTTTCCTGTCACACAGGATTGATTAAAGTTTATAATCTACACTGACATTTTATAGGGCTTAGCTACAACGCGGGCAGAGAAAATAACGTTTGGGGCCTTGTCATTAGAGGAACATGCAATTTAAATTTTGCAGATGCTGCACTTTTAAATATCAAGCACTCTACCTTGTATACCTTGTATATTGTGTATACTTTGTGACCTTGCTACAGGGACGAGTTGTCAGTGGCGCAGCCTGTGCAGTGTCACCAGGGCCCAGAGGTGGATATGGCCCAGCCCTCCCTGTGCCCGCTGCAATTATTTTAGAGACTTCCTGGTCGGGTTTTTCAAACAGAGAGCCTGTTTTGGACTTAGCTTTGTATTTACATCTCTGAAGAGACTGGGCGAGGGCCAGCTCTGTATATACACTCCAGAGAGGGCGCGTGAGATGTGAGGAGAGTAAATGAAAAGAGAGACAAGGAGAGGAAAGAGGAAACTAAGAAAAGGAGAGGGTGAAAATACAAATGAAAGTAGGAGCGGAAGTGACTGAATGGGAGGAGATGGAAATTGTGAGAGGATGAGGAAAGGGAACCCAGCAAGAAAAAGGACCATACATGAGGATGTCAGGGAGGTATGAGATAATAATATGAAAGATGGTGATGGTGAGGGAAAGAAAGAGGCAGAAGAAGGGGATAGTCAGGAGAGGGAAGAAGGGAGGAAGGAGGTGAGAGAAAAGATGGATGAGATTGCAGCAGATTCAATAACTTTAGAGCGAAGGGTGTGAGGGGCCATTGCAGTCCAATTGTTCCTGAGTTTTAATACCTTCCCAGTGTGAGCAGGTGGCCCATTCTCAATCATCTGGTGATGTTATTTTGTTTGTTGCTGTAATATCGTATTTGTCCAGCAGATGACGCGCAAGCCCTGTTTCTTGTTTACAAACTTTTTTCCCTTTCTGCTTCAGATATGTTGAAAACGTAATGCCCTTTTATCACTGTGCGTGTGGGGTCAACCAGTGGCAAGTCAGGACTGAAATGCAGTAGCACAGCTTTGTGGGCCTCAGGCCTGGACTAGCATGGAGTGCCGCAGGTCAAGGTTGCGGTGCATCGGTAGAGCTCAGGGCCGGACTGGGAATTCAAAGCAGCCCCGGTAATTTTGTCAGACCAGTCCCCGCGCGGTGGCTGGAGATGAGAGTGAGTGGATTATGCTGGTTTGTTGCTTTTATTACTGGGGGCTGATATTGCAGCACCTTTGCAAAACCGGCCGCCAGTAACAAAACCGGGCCCCACCCTTCCAGTCTCTGAGGAAACGCCTGATGCAGGTATGGCCAGTCCGGCCCTGGTAGAGCTGGGTGTGGGTCCTGACAGTGGGGGAGTAGAGGGTGCTGCAGATCAGGATTTGGGTGAAAAGGGTTAGTCATACGTGATAATACTAGAATAGCAAAAGCGGTGTGGGTCAGGATTGAGGTACATTGGCAGAGCGATGTTCGAGTGTCAGTGGTGAACTAGCCGTGCTTGGGCATAAGAACCTTGGGAGACAGGGTGGATTGACGCCCCCCCTCCGATTTTGAAGTGGGGGATGCCAGAGACAGCATCCTAACCACCCCCCACCACCTCAGATTTTATGTAGTGGAAAGTGAATATTAAACAGTGGCAGACAGAGCATGACTCTCTGAAGACATCCTGCACATCGCCAGTGTCCTTGAAGCGCCTTTGTGGGGGCTTGAATATCTCTTTGATTTGTTAATTACTTAATTGCTGTCATTGAGGTGATACGCCTCTCCTAACGTGGTCTGTTTGTCAAGATAGGTAAGCCAAAGTAAGGGACGAACCAGAGTAAGGGACACGGGAAGTGCTATTTTACGGTAATGCTATGCTTGCTCGTTGTATGTTAACATTGCTATGGCTTGGCTGTCTTGAGAAAAAAAATGATTTTAAGAGAGGCTCAACACCATAACAACCGCATTTAAATAATTAGCAAAAAACAGAGGTTTCCGAACCCCCACAACATTTGCAACTCATTGGCGTAACAAAGCTCCAGGGGGCCCCCACAACACTGGACCCTGGCCTACGAGCTCCTCAGTGAGCTCGGAAGGGGGCCCCTCCATGTACTTTGCAGTGGGGCCCTCAAGTTTCGTTACGCCACTGTTGCAACTTGAGTTACAGTTCTTCAAAGAGATGGTTGCAAAGTGCAGGATAATTTCAGAGAGGCATGTTCTGTCACTGTGTTTGATCTTCAGAGTCTGTGACAATTTTCCACACAGAAAAGCACACCTTTAAATCTTATAACTATACACAGGTATACATATATTTATAATAATGTCAGTTTATTTTAAGGTCTAAGAAGCACATTTTTTGAATTCCATATACTAACACTAATTTAATAATAATTGAGTAACTGAACACCATCCACTGACCTTCGGTGTTAAACGAAACAGAGAGGGTTGCAACCGTACGGTCTCTGAACTGCACAATATGCAATTCTGGACTCACATACCAGCTTGACTAAATTGTGTGATCCTCCGCCCATCGCTTTAATTCACAACATATCATTTTCCTTAACCATACAGTTTGAGAGCAAAATTCAGTACAGCAGTGCTCCCCAAACTTTTTGGAACCACAACCCTATTTTTAGAACGACAAACTTTTGCAACCTACCTAGCTTTAATAGACATGGGGGGTGGGTGAGTCTTTAAATTTAGTAACAGTAATTGTTTGTAAACGTTATGACCTTGACCAGACCCTTCGATATTGGACTGTGGCGAACCTATCTCCCTGCCCATAAAAGTGACAAATAGTGAACTGCACTGGAGTCTGGCGCTGAAACACTTTTCTGGCCTGTGACATTAGTTTACTAAAATCACAAAATGTCTGAGAAATCTAGGTGTTGACCACAGTGATTTTAGCAAATATGGAGAAACCTCTTCTGCAGCAGAGTGGGGGCTAAGGCCTCATATCAATGTTTGCGTTAGAATGCAGCCCAGTGCTGTATTTGGACTTCATGTATATGTCTTGCAGTTTATATAGCACTAACACAGCACAACTGTAATGGAGACTTTACATGAGCACCAGATTACATTACACAATGTCAGATTGATTTTATTATTATAAATACAAATAAAGTGGTATGCACAGAGTCAATGAACGTTGAACCAATGCCGGACTCGAACCCAATTCCTCGTAATCAAAATCAGCAGCTCTTGCCATTAGGCTACATTCAGGTTTCTCAATTTATACATGAATGTCACACAGAAATGGCATGTTTTGTATGACCACATAGTGAGCACATTCTCTGTTAAAATGGCTTTATGAAGTAAAAGAACAGCAGCAACTAGTAATGGAAAAATCACCAACGGTGTTGCTTGGGAATATTTGCAGGGGTTTGTTTTAAAACTGGACTTAGGGATGTTGTTCAGCACTTTTGCACTGGTGCACATATAGGGTTAATTATTTGAAAATATTACTTCCATATAGACGAGGACTTTTGTAACCCACCAAAAATTGTCACACGACCCACCCGTGGGTGCTGTCCCGCAGTTTGAGAAACACTGCAGTACAGGATCTAAACTCTCCAAAAACCTCACTTATACATTGCTAAAATAAATTGACCTTGTTTCATATTTAATAAGAATATGAGCTATATAAGCTAAGAACATGACAAATGGACACATTGTGGATGCTTTGGCAACGTCAGGGGTGTAACAAAGAACCCTGCAGTGGGGGGGGGGAGCTCCAGGGGGCTTCCTCAGCACAGTGTACTGTGCACGGGCCAAAGGCCCCTGACTGGATCCAGGGGGAAGGGGGCCCCCTACGGGTACTTTGCAGGGGGAACCCTTTAAGTTTCGTTACACCACTGGGCAAGGTAGGGCATGGGGTATTCTTGAGTTTTTCATATATACAAAAATACTTTTTGCTTTCGATAAATGTTACTCATTTCCATAATATAGGAAATGTTGAAAAGTGATTTTTTTTTTTTTCAGTTTAAAGTCTTTATCATATTTTGTCATGACATTTGTTGCCCGACTTACATCTTTTGATGGCTCCGCAGGTGCTTCAGCTCTTAGAGCCAAGACAGACTACTGGCTCAGCTTACCCAAGGCTGTCTGTACCCCCACCAGAAACCGAGGGCCTTTTTTTCAAGCCCTGAAGCGTAGGACATCACAGCGCAGCAAGCTACCTTGCTGCACTGCCCTGCACCACAGAGAATGGACAGAAATGCACCATATCTACAAGATACAGCGTATTTCTGTCCTCTCCCCCTGCGCTGGCGCACAATGGGCTGCCTAGCTCCGACGCTGGGAACCCTTGCACCATGGTGCAAGGATGCCTGAGTTTCAGACAGAATTGTTTTTGTTCAGGAATGGACACCTTCCTGCACAAAAACAATCCATGGAGGCTTTTTCATCTTTCTATGTGTGCTGCATAATGCTTCTAGTTGCACCTCCCCTTTGGTGGTGTAAGATTTTGACGCATTCCCAGGTTTACAGATTCTTGTCAATCTGGGAATGCATCAATACCCATGGGTATTGCATGGGAAAACCCACCGCAACGCTGATCGAACGTCCCCTGATGTAGTGTAAGGCAACGCAGCATGCTGCGTTGCCTTACACCATGTCTACAAAGCCGTGAAAAGCCACGCAAAGTGGCTTTGCGTGGGCTTCTAAACATAGGCCTGCACTATGCGCCATCCGTGTGTCACAAAAAGTGACACACCGGCAGTGCACAAGGCTTGTAAATCAGTACCTGAGTGTCTCCTATGCCCTTGTAGCTGTGGATGCTTCAGGTTACCATTGGACTGAATCAGTACAGTTATATGTGTGTTACAGAACCAAAATATCTACTATGTATACAAGGCAGGATTGAGGTGTATTGGCAGAACTATGTTGGGTCTCAGTACTCAAACAGCAGAGGGTCATGTGGGTCAGTACTGGGGTGCTCTGGCAGAGCCAGGCCTGAGACCCAATGATGGAACGGAAAGAGGGTTTTAGATCAGAATTGAGGTCTATTGCCAGAACTGAGTCCTAGTACAGAAATAGCAATAGGTTTGTAACGGGGATTCCGTTACAACTCCAACGGAGTACCCGCACTGGTCAGACGAGGGTCTCCCTACAACATACCCCGGGGGCACTAAGGGGAGGGGCTTTCCCCAAGAATAGGAGTGTTTCCGGGGTCAGCCCAACAAAGAGGGCAGACAAAGGCCACCGGAAGGGGAGGAGACGAGAGACACAGAGAGGAAAGACGCAAAAACAAAAAGCGAGGAAAAAGAAGATGCCGAAAAAGAAGACACTGGACCTGCTCGTGAGGATACAGGGACGCGACGGACAGAAGATATGGGACCCGGTTGTGAAGAGCCAGAGACGCAAAAGAGAACAAGAGCAGAAAGAGGAGGAGGACTGATGACGGCCTCGGACGCTGAGAGTCCGAGAGAGAGTGCAACCATGATCAGCCACGCCACGTTCCTGGAGGAACGTGGCTATACAAGGTACGGTCTTGCTTTGGCAAGAAGCTACCCCTCGTTGCAAAGCGGGAGGGAGGGAAGGACAGTGAAGGGCCATACTTACAGTACGGAAATAGACTGCTGGGATTACTGGTGGTGGGGCCTATAATTGAGCACATATGCATGACAACCACCCCTTAGAAAAAAGTCACCACGAGTGTATATTACCCCACCTGTCTCCACAAGCACCTCCCCAGTGGTCCACCCCATACCTTGAGTACTAGAAACGCGCACAACTTCTTTCCTGGGCGGGAGCCCTTTAAACTTTGCCGGAGGCAGCCTCAGCTGCTGATAGGGCGGGAAGCCCTTCTTTAATTCACAGCGCGCCCGCAACCGCGGGACGCGCACAACTTCTTTCCTGGGCGGGAGCCCTTTAAACTTTGCCGGAGGCAGCCTCAGCTGCTGACAGGGCGGGAAGCCCTTCTTTAATTCACAGCGCGCCCGCAACCGCGGGACGCGCACAACTTCTTTCCTGGGCGGGAGCCCTTTAAACTTTGCCGGAGGCAGCCTCAGCTGCTGATAGGGCGGGAAGCCCTTCTTTAATTCACAGCGCGCCCGCAACCGCGGGACGCGCGCGGGCGGCGCCCGGGCGAAGCCCGGGCAAAGGGCGGGCCCGTCCTTCGCCCGTCATCGACCGGAAGAGGCCGGGCTGGGCCCCCCCTCTAACGCCTTCTCCTCTCTACAGTGTCATTTATACTTGTGTGCTGCGCCAGGTACAGTGCGATCTCTTATTAAATATGGGGAAAAGGAAAATTAATGTTCAAAAGGGGATAGGTGGGTCCAGCTCCCTCCAGTCCTCCATTACCAGTTATTTATCCTCTGTAATGGGGGCCATTGAGTCTGAACTAGAACATGTAGAAGAAAGGATTGGGGCTGTCCAAAGTACTGTCCAATATCCTCCGCTGGAACCTTCTCTGGAACTTATCAGCCACGCTCCTACCCCCTTAAGTACTGGTCTTTCACCACTGTCCTTAACAACAAACTCCATCCAGTTGAAAGAAGACAAAATTCCTACTTTTGATCGTACTACTTCTTCTCCCCTTTTAGTTACTCCTCCTTCTGAGGGTTCTCAGACTGTTTCTCCACCTACGAAGAAGAGGCGAGCCGGGAAAAAGCCAAAAAATGTAAAAAAGGTCACAGGTTTTAAAAAGAACTTACCTACCCATTTGACCCAAAGTAACAAACCTTCAGCCCCCTTGGTTTTTACCTCTGAATGTCTTCCAAGTACGATCATTTCTGAAGATGGCTCTAATAGATTTGACTCGACACTTAAATTATTTTGTGCAACTTTAGAGGCTAAAATTACAACTTTGATTACCGAGAAGCTTGATTGTTTTTTTAATGATGTAACTAGGCTTTTATCTAGTTTCTCTAAACCTGGCCCACTTAGCTCGGGAATTCTCCCTGGCCCCGAATCAGTTTATTTACCTACTCCTCCCCCTACATTGGCACCCCAAGGAGCTGGTAACTATTTGTCTGATCTACAAGTTGTCCCTGGCCAAGGAACCCTTGTGGATAACCCTGTATTATGTCCAGCAAGGAAGGCTCACTCCTCTAGGTTGCAAGACAATGGCTCCAACTTATTCACTAATCATGCAGACTTTTTACATTTACCTCCGGACTGTAATCCGTACGTTTTGGTTCTTTCTAACGTTCCTCCTTTGGAGTGCCGCAAACTAGAAGATACCCACTCTTTAATTAGGAAAGCCGGCCATTGGTTGAATTCTAAATTTAAACCAAATTCTTCAGGCTTCCGTAATGATAAGATTCTTATGGCCCGAAGGGTGAAGAGGGTTGGCTTCTCAAAGGAATTGAAGGAGGGCGATTATGTTATTTTAAACTTTGCCAATCCTCAGTCAGTAGATTATTTTTTGACTAAATCGGCCTATTGTAATATGTTAAATAACAAGATTCAAATCCATTCCCTGCGCCATTTTTATGACCCTGTGCTTTTACCAAATCGTCCTATTACTAATTTAAGCATGCACAGCCAAGAGCCAGATAGGTCTCTCTTACAGGTCAACGTTCCAACTAGCAATAGATTCTCGACCCTTAGTCACTTTGATGAGAATGATTGACTATCGGTGACCCACCACTGTTCTTCTAATTTAGAGAGACGGATGGTTGGGACCGTCCAAACCAAGCGTATCAGGGGCACAGGAATGTGTACTACAGATTTACAAACTCATCTAAATACCAAAGTCTCATCATTATGTTCTGCATTTAGACCACTAACCCTGCTCAGTTGGAATGTAGCAGGGTTGCGATCTAAAACTAACAATTCGGACTGGAAGAGTTTCATTTCTTCTTATGATATAATTTGTCTACAGGAAACTTGGTCTAAAGATATGTTTTTCTTGAATGGCTTTACTTCTTTTTGCCAGCCGGCACGGAGTTCTCACATGGGGAGAGCTAGTGGTGGCCTTTTAGTACTTGTTTCTGTAAATCTTCCGCTTTTAAATGTGTCCCTAATTTGGTCTTCCCCTTATTTTATGGTTGTTCTCGTCTCCATAAGCGGGCAAAAGGATATTCTAATTTTAAACTTTTATAATAATATCCCTCGGGGCTTCCTTATGACCCATCTGGAAGAGGTAATGGATTTTATAGATTCCTCACATGCTTTACAGTTTAGTGATTTAACTATTTTCTGGGTGGGTGATTTTAATATTCCCTTATGCTGTAAAGAACACACGGACTTGTGTGCCTTCCCTGTTGAGGGTAGAGAGTCACCAATTCATTTTAATCATACCTCTGAAGGAGATGCCTTAAATTCTTTTATTTGTAAATTTGATCTGGTTCACGTTACAGAGAAATTGGCCCCTGATGCCCGTAATACGCCCACTTACACCGGGAATTTGAAGGGGAGTACCATTGATTTTATACTTATCAGCTCTTCTGATTTTTATCTAATTAGAAATTTTAAGATTACGCCTCATTGTGCAAGTGATCACAACCCTCTTAGTATTACACTGGACCTAAAAGTAAATCAGGCACCCTTGAACAAAAATTTGTGTGCTGCTACAGTTTATAATTTAAATAGTGGCATTCGTTTAAAATGGGATAAAATTGACCCTAAAAAGTTTAACCAAGAAATTGTAAGAAGTAGGTCTGATACGATTTATACGTGTTTGTCTCAGCAATTAGACTCTGACTGTATTGTGCGAGAATTCGAATCCTTAAGTAGTGATATTTCACGCGCCCTGGTGATGGACAGGCCCGGGAAGGGGCCGGTGGTCCATAGATGGTTTGATTCTGCGTGTTCTTTAGCCCATAAAAAACTTAAAGAAGCTCTTAAAGCAGTTCCTCCCGCACGTCAATTAGTAAAATCAGCGAGGACTGACTATAAGGTTGCCCTTGATAAACGGAAATCCGAAATTAGGTCCAGGGCTTGGAGCGATCTTTTGGCCGCATCTGAATTTAAGGACACTTCCAAATTCTGGAAAGTGATAAATCACCCTTACTTTTCTGATAAGAACTCTTTGGCCAATGAATGTTTTATTACTGAGGATGTCTGGATAAATCATTTTAGGAAAGTTTTCTGCTCTGAAACTTATGAGAATTCGCATGTGGCAGTTACTCCTGCTACACATTTTACTCCAGATTTTAACTTTAAGGCCCTAAATATTATTTTTGATCTCCATGAGGTCAAAGGTGCCATTGATAGATCAAGGCAGGGAAAGGCCCCTGGACCCGATGGGGTTCCTGCCGACCTTTTTAAATCAGAAATTGAGCTCTGGGGCCCTTTGGTTACAAATGTGTTGAACAACGTGGTAACTAGTAATGTGCCCTCTTCATGGAAATCGGCTATTATTGTTCCCATCTTTAAAAAAGGTAATAGACAAGACCCCTCTTGTTACAGACCAATCTCCCTTATTGATTCAACGGCAAAGATTTTAGGTAGTGTGATCTTGTCCCGTTTAGAAGATTGGGTAACAGATGCCCAGATTTTATCTCCCATCCAATTTGGTTTTAGACCCGGTGTGGGCACAGTTGAGCAAGTTTTAAACTTACAATTGATACTTAATAAATATGTGTCTGTTAAGAAAGAGTCCATCCATATGGCTTTTATCGATCTAACCAGTGCCTTTGATTTGGTTAACAGATCCAAGTTATGGCAAATCCTAGAAGTTCTAGGGTGTGACCCGGCTCTATTGGAGCTTATTAAACGTCTACATACAGACCTAACGGTTTCTGTTCAGGTCGGCTCATTTGGGCAGAGAACCCCTCCTATTCCGTCAACCAGGGGCGTAAGGCAAGGATGTATTTTAGCCCCTTTTCTTTTCTTGATTTATATAAATGGGCTCTATGATTTTTTGGTTAAACAAGCAAAGGATGTACCGAAGATGGGCCAAAGATTACTTCCAGTTTTATTATATGCGGATGATGCAGTTTTAATTGCTCGTACTACAAATGGCTTACAGGGCTTATTGGACATATTTTATGAGTTTATGTCGAGCCTCGATTTGAAGGTCAATTACCCCAAGACTTTTGTCATGACCTGTGGCCCACGTAACACAAAATCCAAACAATTTACTATGGGAGGGCATTCTCTTATTAAGGTCAAAGATTTTTGTTACCTAGGCATGCATTTGAGTTCCTCTTTGTCCTGGAAGACTCATATTAATTTTAAGCTCCAACAGCTGATAAGGAACACCGAAGCGATCTTTCGCTTCTCTAATAAACTAGGCCATAGACCCCCCGCACAGATGAAAACTCTGTATAATTCTAAGTGTACCGCAGCTGTGCTCTACGGAGCAGGCGTCTGGGGCTGTGTAAAGGTACCATCTCTCCAGAGGGTCGAAAATAAATTTTTGCGAAGATTACTGTTGGTTCCAAAATGTACTGCAAACATCATCTGCCACGAAGAACTTGGTCAGTGTTTTTTGGAGGATAGGGTTTTTTTTGGCGCCATTATTGCTTTGGATTAGATGTTGGCTAAACCCAATGGCAAAATTGGTCCAAGATTGTATTTCCGAATGCTTACAATTGGAAAATTCAAATAGGATCCCCTGGCTTATGTTTCTACGAAACTCTTTTGAGAATTTAGGTCTTAGATATATGTTTGATGAACCTCACCTATTAACTATAAATTCTAGGTCCGTTCTGAAGGCTACTTACTCCGAGTAAATATCAGACCTGAGATTTTACAGTTCTCTGAAATTAAAATCCTTTGATTCCTATTCTCAGGTTGTGACAGCCCCATGCCTTGAACCTTATCTGACCTGGTTTTCCAGTTTTAAGATACTTTCTTTTTTAACACTTTTTAGACTTAATTTAATTCATTTTAAAGTAGCGTTTCCTGAACCATGTTTTTGGAAAAGGGATTTACCTCTTTGTCCCTGTGATTCTAGATCAACCCAGAGTACTTTGCACTTTTTTCTCTTTTGCCCTTTTTATGCTGCTCCTAGAGGGGTTTGCATTTTACCCACTTTACGTTCTGTTAGACCCATCCATTACAAGGAAGCTTTAATATATTTTCAGAGATTGCCAGATAGACAAATTTGTCATTTTGTATTAGATTTTGTTACAGCTTCTTTAAGCATTAGGAAAAGGCTCATTTCATTTTAAATGTATATGTATGTATAGTTTAATATTGTAAGTTAATCTTTGTATTCTGTTATTGTGATTTTTCTTATGTTATGAGTTTTATTTGTTTCTTTTATGAGATTTTAGACCGGATGTTTACGTAATGTTTTAGATATGGTACTATTTTATTCTTCTATCTATTTACTGTAACGTAATTATTGTGTGGTATTTCTGTTTTTGTCTGTACTTTTATGGCATTTGCCGAATAAAGTTTTGTGACTGACTGAGTACTAGAAACACTTACCTGTGACCAGTCCCTTGTTCCTTTCTTCCGAGGTAGACTAGTCAGAGTCTCTCGGTCAAGAAGAAGCCTTTCTCCCGCCAAGAGAAACGATGAGGAGATACCAAAGACCTAAAGAGCAAAAAAGAAAAGAAAGGCAGCTTAAGAACCACACCTGTTACCATCCCGAAGAGTGAAAATAAATATACATTAATAGACCCAAATACCCCATTAGACCTTCTTTATTACGGTGAAACCCACAACAGTGGTGTCAGAAGTGGGATTTTGTTCACTAAGGTCTAGGGGTCTTACCAGCTGTCTGCATGGAATCAGATACCACCATGGATGACATGATACGCCAATTGGCAGAAGGACAACAACACCTACAGTTGGTGCTTGAGGAACAAGTGAAAATGGCACAAAAAGATCGGGAACAATTTCAGGAAGCTCTTAAAAGCAAACAACTATAACTGCCAGTAACCAATTAGTCCATGAGACTACCATACAGAAGTTAACCGAAACCATGCGAGTTCCAAGGTTCACTCGAATGTACCCAGCTCGATCTTTCAGAAATATCAGACTGGAGAGGATCCTGATACTTTCCTTACCAATTTTGAGAGGGTTGCCCTCTCGACCACTTGGCCCGAGGAATGATGTGGTCAGTATATAGCACCTTTATTGACAGGAGAATTACGGACAGCACACCAAGCGGCTAATCCAGGCAGAACGACTCAATATGATGAGATCAAAAAGGCAATATTGGAAAGGCTGGGGTATGATAGTGAGCATTATAGGGTGAAATTCCGGCATGAGAGGTGGGGCAACAACGATAACCACAGAGCTTTATTTTTCAGAATTCAAGACATAGGCTTACAATGGCTGAAACCTGAGGAGTCTACCAAGGAGGAGTTGGTAAAGAAGATCTTATTAGAACAGTACTTAGAGGCCCTCCCAAGTTCTACCCGGCATTGGATATGACAACACCCTAAGGTATCCATAGCCAATGCTATAGAGTTGGCCAGTCCCTATCACCGGACAATAGATTATAAAGGCTATCTACCATGAGGAAACCGGGCAGTCCTACCAGCAGGAAAGGCCTCTGGTGAAAGAACCCCTCCGAGGGGACTCTTAGACAGTAATAGACATCCCGACCTCTGAAAAAAGAGACGATGTCCAAACCCCAATGTTATAACTGTGCTGAATGGGGACACATAGCCCAGAGCTGTCCCTGGCAGATCCAGAGTCCCAAACCTATAGAGATTGGGTTCTCGAAAGAGAGGGTCCTGTGTACCGAGGGTAGGAAAACTAGATATGTTGTTGAAATTACAGTAAATGGTCAACCCACACAGGAGCTGATAGATTAGGGGTGCCATCAATCCGTTATCAAAGCTGAGAGGGGGGCCCCTCAACAATGGAGAAAAGACGATAAAACGGCAATAACGTGCGTACATGGAGAGACCAGAATCTATCCCCTTGCCCAGGTGGCAATTGAATGGAGGGGAGTCATAGAAGTACTTAATGTTGGAGGAATTCCTGGTCTAATTGAGGACCTTATAAGAGGTACTGATTACAATGACTGCTTGCTATTACTGAATAAAGCACTCAGCCAAGAAAAAACCTTCCAGTGGTTATCAGAGGCCCCTTTTCATGGAGACACTATAGAGGGAGGTAAGGAAATGATTAAGCTGAGTCGTAGGGAAAAGAGAGAAAACAGAAAGACATATTGTACTCCTGTTATATCTCACGTTCTTTCCTTCTCTCCCACAGTACACCATGGAGGTACCTATTTGGGGAGCTTCCGCACATGCCAGATGGAAGACCCCACCCTTAAAACGCCTGGGAGCAGGTCGCTCCAGAAACCCTGGATAAGGTAGGAGTCTTCTTTACCATAAAAAAGGGTTTGCTGTATAGAAATGTAAAAGCCCACGATAAAACACAAACCCAGCTGATAGTACCAGCCCCCTTTCCGTCCCAAACCTTACACTTGGCGCATAGCCAAACCTGAGAAGGTCACTATGCTCTAGAAAAAAAACTGAATCCTATCTTCTCCATTGTTTCTATTGGCCATGAGTCTACTCAGATATCTGTAACGTTTGTACCTCTTGCCCCAGATGTCAACTCAGCAGTCCCCTTCAACAGCCCAAAGCTCCCTCATATCCCTTACCCATTATTGAGATCCCTTTACCAGGGTAGGTATGGATTTAGTAGGTCCGTTAGTCACTTCCTCTAGGGGTTATCAGTACATTTTGGTGCTCATTGATTATGAAACGAGATACCCAGAGGCAGTTCCTCTTAAATATGAGTACAAGATTAGTGGCCCAAACAATAATTGAATTATTTACGAGAGTGGGTTTTTCCTAAGGAACTACTAACAGATCAAGGGACTCCATTCATGTCAAAGCTAATGAGGCAAATTGCGATCTGTTAGGTATTAAACAATTGAGAATCTCAGTATATCATCCACAGACAGATGGATTAGTGGAAAGATACAATCATACAGTTAAGTCTCTACTTAAAAAGACCATTTCTGACGCTGGTAGGGATTGGGACAAAATGCCACTCGTACTATATGCCATTAGCCCCCATATTCAATCCTCCACGGGGCACTGTCCTTTTGAGTTGGTCTTCGGACGACTTCCTAGAACCCTATTGGATATGGCGCAGAAAAATGGGAAATAAAGAGAATGAGGGTAGGAACCTATTGGAATACACACAGAATTTAAAAGAACGTTTACACTCCCTATGGCAGAGGTCCATAAGCAGATGGAGAACACCCAAAAGAAGAGAAAGCATTATTACGATCAGAACAGTAAATTACAAGATCTCCAAATCGGTAGTAAAGTACTCATTCTGCTACCCTCCTCCGAGCATAAACTGCTCGCAAAGTGGCAGGGACCATACACCGTGACCGGAAAGGTATCTGCGGTTACATATAGAATCGCAGTCCCACACATAAATAAGAATGAACAGATATACCACATAAATCTATTGAAGGAATGGAAGGAAAGAGAGAATCCCAGTGAGATACCCGCCCAGATATCTCTAATTACCAATAGTCATTCCCTGAATATACAATTTCCCCCAGACAACCCCAGAAACGAAGGAACCCTTTCACGCCCTAAATGATAATCTTACCAAGGAACAGAAGAAACAAGCAATATAATTGATCAATCATTATAGGGACGTCATTTCCCACTACTCCTGGGCGAACTCCCCTCGCTCAGCATCACATTCATACTGAAAAGAGGAAACATGTCCGTTTAAAGCCTTATCGTATTCCTGAGGCCCAGAGAAAAGCTGTGGAGGAGGAAGTCAACAAAATGGTACAAGGCGATATTATCGAACCTTCCACCAGCCCTCGGTGCTCCCCGATTGTATTGGTCCCGAAACCAGATGAAAGTCTCAGGTTCTGCATAGACTTCAGTCAGTTGATCTCCATTTCTACCTTTGATACCTATCCCATGCCTAGGGTGGATGAAATGATTGAACAACTAGGGTCGGCTCGATATCTCACCACCTTAGACCTTGCAAAAGGGTATTGGCAAATACCCTTATCCCCAGAGGATAGGTGTAAAACCGCCTTCTCCACTCCCTCAGGTCTGTATCTTTTTAAGGTAATGCCTTTCGGATTACACGGGCCCCTGCTACTTTCCAGAGACTAATGGATAAGCTCCTTATGACACATAGAGACCACGCTGCCATGTATCTTGACAACATTATCATCTTCAGTCCTTCTTGGGATTCGCAGTTGTTACACTTAGAAGCAGTTGTAGGCACACTTAGTGAAGCAAATTTAACTGTGAATCCAAGTAAGTGTTGAATAGCCCAGGATTCAATACAATACCTAGGGTATAATATCAAACAAGGCACCATTGGACCCCAGGTCGACAAGATAAAGGCTATATGAGAAATTCCGTACCTGTTGACAAAAAAATAGATCCGCTCATTCCTAGCATTAGTCAGATATTATCGAAGGTTTATACCCCACTTTGCAGATACGGCAGCCCCATTAACCAATCTACTACAAGCCAAAAACCCTAATAGTATCACATCCTTGATGCCCCCACAGAAAGATAGTTTTGATACCCTACAGAACATTCTCTGTTCCCACCTGGTTCTGTGCATTCTGATTTTTCCCAAGCCTTTTGTGCTCCAGACCGATGCTTCGGATCAAGGGTTAGGAGCGGTACTGCTACAGCCGGACAACCAAGACGAACTCCACTCCGTAGTGTACATTAGTTGTAAACTGTTGCCTCGCAAACTGAGATATCCAACCATTGAAAAAGAGTGCTTATGTATAAAATGGGCACTAGAGGCTCTTCAGTACTATTTGTTGGGACGTTCCTTTAGCATACTTACAGATCACGCTCCATTAACTTGGCTATTGCGCCATAAAGGCACTAATCCCAGAATCCTTTGATGGTTTCTAGCTCTCCAGCCTTTCAACCTTTTTCCTTCCAGTCTCTTCACCTTCTGGGGAAACATCAGGTCATGGCAGAATACCTGTCACGCTCACCAGGACCTCTATGGCCCGACCGGCCATGCTTGAATGGGGAGTTATGTAACGGAGATTCCGTTACAACTCCGATGGAGTACCCGCAATGGTCAGATGAGGGTCTCTATACAAGATACCCTGGAGGCATTAAGGGGAGGGGCTTTCCCCAAGAACAGGAGTGTTTCTGGGGTCAGCCCAACAAAGAGGGCGGACAAAGACCACCGAAAGGTGAGGAGACGAGAGACGCAGAGAGGAAAGACACAAAAACAAGAAGCGAGGATAAAGAAGATGCCGATAAAGAAGACACTGAAAAAGAAGACACACGACCCGATTGTGAGGATCCAGAGACACCCCAGACCGGAGACACGTACGAGAGCGGAAAGAGGAGGAGGACCGACGACGGCCACGGACGCTGAGAGTCCGAGAGAGAGTGCAACCACGATCAGCCACGCCAGGTTCCTGGAGGAACGTGACTATACAAGAAGCGGTCTTGCTTTGGCAAGAAGCTACCCCTCGTTGCAAAGCGGGTGGGGAGGGAAGGAGAGTGAAGGGGCATACTAACAGTACAGAAATAAAATTGGGATTACTGGTGGTGGGGCCTATAATTTAGCACATATGCATAACAACCACCCCTTAGAAAAAAGCCACCACGAGTGTATATTACCCCACCTGTCTCCACGAGCACCTCCCTGGTGGTTTACCTCACACCTTGAGTACTAGAAACACTTACCTGAGACCAGTCTCTTGTTCCTTTCTTCCGAGGTGGACTAGTCGGAGTCTCTCGGTCAAGAAGATGCCTTTCTCCCACCAAGAGAAATGATGAGGAGATAGCAAAGACACAGGAGAAGACCTAAAGAGAAAAAAGGAGAAAACAACAGCATAAGAACCACACCTGTTACCATCCCGAAGAGTGAAATAAATATACATTAATAGACCCAAATACCCTAGTAGACCTTCTTTTTTATGGTGAAACCCACCACAGGGTACTTCAGGTTAACATTGAAATGTACACGCAGAGCTGTTTGTGTGTTCCAGTAGTGGAATAACAACTAGACATGCAGGGCAGGATAGAAGTGCATTGGCAGACCTGTGTGGGGGGTCATCGAATAGGACCACCAGAGGTGGTGCAGGTTAGAATTATGCTACACTCACCAGCAGAGGTGGTCTCAATGCTGTGTATTTGATTCACAGAGGGTGCAGTAGGTCAGGGCCGTGGTATATTGGTAAAGCTTTATGTTGGTCCCAGGCCTGAAAAATCAGGGCTGTAGCAGGCAGGACTATACATTAACAGAATAGTGAGGGCTGCTCGAGATCATGTCTGAGGTGCATCAGTAATGGTGTGTGTGCCTTGTTGCTGGGAAAGCAAAGTGTCAGTTACATGTCAATGACTGAGCTGCATTGACAATGTTGTGTATGGGGCCCAGTGCTGGAATACCATTGAGTGACACGGGAACGGTTGAGGTGCACTGACTGTGCTGAGTATGGGCCCCAGCACAGGAATGGAAGAGACTCATGTGGGAAGGATTGGGGTGCATTGACAAAGATGGGTTTATGTCCCAGTGCTGCAATAACGAGGGGTGCTGCGAGTTAGGATTGGGGGGCACCGGCTGAGCTGTATGTGGGTTCCAGTTCTGAAATAACAGCAAAACATGCAGGGAAGGATTGAGGTGTTTCGGCTGAGCTATGCTGCAGTCAGCACATTCTGCGGTCTTTTCTCCCTCCTCTTTAACAAACATGCCTGGATTTTGACAGATGATGGAGGGATGTTGTGCTGGGCGGGGAAGGAGGGGCGGAGGAGTGGGTGAGGGGGCCTGTGTTTGTTACACGTCTCAGAAGCTGGAAGAATTATTTATCCTGCACATATTACTCACCCGCTTTGATGGAGCTGCAGATGCCTGAATCCCGTTGCCATGGCAACTGGATGCTACAAGATTGGGTTTAATTAACCCATTTAATGGCTCGCAGGAGCTGGGAGTGCGAACAAACATAAAAAAAGAGTACAGCAGACACCATTGTGTGGAGCTCTGAAGGCCTTCTTTTCAGGGCTGCGTTCAGATCTGAAGGCCTCCGTTTCTGTATTGTGTCTAGTTATGGAGGCCTCAGAATCGCTTTTGTGTCTAAGTCTAGATGCTTCCGCTGAGTTGTCTTTAATTCTAGGAGCCTCGCCTGGGGTATTGTGTCTGGCCTTAGGAGGCCTCGCCTACAGTTTGATATGATTTTGTTGCGACCTAACCTACAGCATGATTATGTCTTGCTCAAGAGCCCTCAACTGGAATGCATGTGTAGTTCCAGAGGCATATCCTGCAAAAATGTGTCTAGTTGTACTGGCTGCATCTGTAGTATTGAAATAAATGTTCTTAATTGTGGCATGTATAGCGCCTCCAATTCTAAAGGTCACATTTGGGGTACTGTGTCCCGATCTGGAGGCATCAGCTGCACTATTATGTTGAATTGTATACACAGCCTCTGTGGCCCTGTTGTGGAACCCTTCTCTGCAGTAATGACCAGCTCTGACGACCACATCAGAGTACTGTGTCTAGTTCTGGATACCATATTTGGGTATTGTGTCCTGGTGTGGAGATGACATCTGGCGTTTTGCAGACAGTTCCCCAAACCGTATCTGCAGTATTTTGTCGAGGCCTGGAGACCTCTTGTAGAGCATTTGCTCAGTTTTGTCCAGAATTTTGTCTAGGTCTAAATTTCACACCTTGAGTAATGATCCACGTCTGTGCAAATTTTAGCACTCTGGATAAAAAGGATTACGGATACTCGGTTGCAGAGAGGGCACCCACAGCTCTCCGGTGGTGTGACAAACACCACATGGAGTAGCCCTAAGATGTCCCATCCAATGAGCATCGCCTAGGACAGATGTCATATCTATCATTTCTTAAATCTCAGAGATCTGTTGGGATGACAGACGTCTCATTCAGCGCTACTAGCATGCCGCAGGGAGGTCTTTTTAAGATCTGTCAGAAGGTCACTGTATAAACCTTTTCCATATATTTATAGTGATTGCTGCGCTGCTCGTCTGGACTGTTAATTTTAAATTGGCATCCAACTGAGAACTCCGGCCTTTGTGTGTGCAAGAGGTGCTTGGGGCCTAGTGATCCTTACACTCGATTTATCTTGCGGTGCAAGGTGGACACACCTGCAGGGTTGAAAGTTTCCCATGGCACCGTGAACTGTGCCTTATACCCGTACAGTTTCCCCTGTGTCATAGTGTTGTTCTTGGGTGTCCAGGTGGTTCTGCACAGCATAGCACGAATAGCTTCACTAGGCCAACAGATCCCCACCGCATTGGCCACGGGGTTCTTACCCTAGGTGCCCCGCTGCTCTGAATGTGCTCTGTTCTGGCGGTGTTTGGCCCGTTCCTGCTACACTTGAGCGCCGCTGCATTTGCAGCCCCGCCCCCGCTTACACGCGGCTGCTCATTGGACCTGCTTGTGCCGCACCCTGACGTGTTGGGCGCCTGCTGCCAATCGGAGCTTGCTCCTTCTACCCAACGGAGCTGCCCTCCGAATTGTCTCACTGCCACAGCAGCCATGGCCCCCTCCAGTGCATCAGTCGAAGTGGTCTCGCCCTGCTGCCGCGTCCAATGGCTCACCTGCCTGGGGACTCCTTTCTGCATCGCGATGCCTGCCTGCCCCTGCGATGCTGCCTCCCTACCAGCGGGCCCAGCGGATCCAGGCGCATCCGACCTGCCCCCTCGAGGTTGAGTCACGCATACTTGAAGGAGGCGGACTGAAATGCATGTAAAGCTGGCAACACAGTAAAGACCCGACCATTGAACCTGAAAAAGGCCACAAGAACAAAGATTTAATTAAAATGTTATAAGGACTGTTAAAGATGAGTGTGTGAGCTCCATTTCCCCCCCTTTGAGAAGTGGGGCCTGCTGTCCAGTACCAAGGGTAAGTGCAGCACCCCAGCTGCTACCTACTCCAAAGGTCACAAGTGCGTACTGATAAATTCAGTTTACTTGCATATTCCTGCCCAGGGAGTGAAGGAATCCCGAACACACAACCTCCTCACTATGGCTGACGATGCAAATGCAGTTCTCATGCAGGGTCAACAGCTTGGACAGATCCCCCAACACGCGCTGCTGGGTGTCCTGCAACCCTTCAGTGAGCTTGCCAACCCCGTGACCCCATCGCCCCACTGGAAGATATGGGTGGAGAGGCTTGACAACTACTTCGTGGCCACCCGAGAAAACGATAGGACTGTCAAACACTCTCTTACTGGATTATGTTTGAAAATAAATGTATAAGCTATTCAAGCACCTCCCCAACACCAGTGCAGCAAATGACTATGACACGGCAGTCAGAGCCCTCAATGCACATTTTGACCTGCAATTAAACCCAGGTTTTGAGCGGTTTAAACTCCACCGGGCCCATCAAACACGTTTTATGCCCTCTACACGAACTTGCCAGCACATGCACAGCAGATCATCAGCCAGAAGAACCAAGAGCACAAATCATCCAAGGCAAAACACTTAGAGGCCTCATCCTCAGACAACCAAATATAAGCCTAGATGACATCCTCATCATGGCCAGATCCCACAACCTGTCGGCTGGAAGGGCTTCTGCCATCTCCCAGACACATGAGAAGCCCCCAACGTGAAGGTAAAGCAAGCTGACACTGTGTTCTCAAAAACAAAGACAAACAAGCCCAAACCACCTGCTCCACCACCAACAGGGTTCCAATGCTAATATTGTGGTTGCAATGAACACCCCCTGAATGGCTGCCCAGCTCAGGGATGCACCTGCTCAAACTGTGGCAAGATAAATCACTTTGAAACGATGTGTCATGGAGGGCAAAGAGGAAGAGGCACAAAGGGGAGGTGACCCCCTACGAAAGCAGTGCAACAATTGCCCTTGAATGAAGATTAAAGCAGCTCTCCTGAGTGAAACAACAATGGCGTATTTTGACTCAAAAAAGTGTACTGAGCTACTCATCGATGTGAGGCTGGTGGGCGTAGGGGCCGTGCTTACCCAAAAGTTGAACCAGAGAAATGGGCACCACTAGTGTTCGCCAGCCAGGAGCTCACACCAACCGAAGTGTGGTACACCAAACTGAGAGAGAGGCCATCAACAGCAAATGGGCATGTTTCCATTTCCACCTATATCTCTGTGGGTGGCCCCTCAGAGTGGTCACAGATCACCAGCCACTCTGAGGCATGGGACCCCATTCTCATCCTCGGGTCAAACTCTGGCTATTCAGCTACAACACTACCACCTCAAAGCGGTCTATCTGCAAGGATCCATAAACTCTGCAGACTTCCTCTCTCGCCACCCAGCCCAGGATGCAGATGATGGCAAAGATGGCAAGGAGTCTATGGAAGCATACATCCGTATGGTGAACCAAGGTACCTTCCCGAAAATATTGATCCTGCCCGAAATTGAGGAAGCCACGACAAAGGACGCAGTGCTATCAAGAGTGAAAGGTGCCTTACAACAAGGCTCGTGGCAGAACTTCCTAAGAGACGCCGACAGCTGGCAGGGCCCAGACAAGGAGAAATTCACTCAGATATAAAGGGTGAGCAATGAACTCAGCGCCACCCCTGAGTCATACTGTGAGGTTGCAAGATAGTGATCCATGATGCTTGCCCATTGCAGGCGCCAAGGTACGGCAAAAATTAAATTGTGCCTGCAGGAGAAAGTGAGGTTCACAAATATCGAAGCTGCAGTAGATGGCTTGGTTCGACAATGACCCACATGCCTACTCACCAGCTCCCAGGAAGCCCCAGCAGCTTTCATTACCAAAAAATCCTGCACCGCCTCATGGAGTATGGATTTTGGGAGCTTCCCTAATGGGAGAGTTACTGTGATCCTGGTGGACAGCTACTCAAAGTATCTGATTGTTGATGTAGTTGAATCAACAGTGTTAGAAATGGGGTTTCTGGTTGGCTAGGGTATGCACCTAAGCCAGGCAGAACCCACCCTCTAGTCAGGGCAAGGGAGATACACGTCCAAGATAACCCCTGCTCACCCCTTTGGTAGCTTGGCACGAGCAGTCAGGCCTAACCCGGTGGCAATGTGTAAAGTGTTTGCACAACACACACAACACACGTGACGCAAGATGTACACCACAAAGTAAACACAACACTGAGCTATGTAAAAATAAACTGTATTGCACAAAACATAATTAGGCAAAACCTTACGCGTCAGTAATAACCTGCTACCTTAGCAATTGTCAGAATGTTACACAAGTTACTAATACTCTGCAAGAATAAGCAGTTGTCACAATGGAACACGTAAGTACTCAGGATTCTGCAACATAAACAGTAGTCAGGAATTACAATAAAGAAATATATGTACTTGTCATGAACACCTCATAAATATCCATAAAAGGAACATTAGGGAACCTATGGCAAGTCAGGAAAAACATATATCAGCAGGTCATGCCCATAAAACGAACGTAGCAAAGCTATATAGCCTTAGTGAAATAGGTATGGAGCATATCACCATAACATGTCCCCAAAAGTACCTGTTTCCTGAGAAAAAGGCACTCCTAGTGCCTGAAAGAGTAAGGTGGGGCTCTTGGCGCTCCTGTGCACCAAACGGGGGCCACATTTGGCTTCTGGGGGAGAGAGACGGTCAGCACCCTCTCTGTTGTACCTAACAGGCCCCTCCTGGGGCCCGCGATCTCTGGGGGGCCCCACCTGGGGGGCCACCACAATGCCAAAGATAAGTTACTGTGGCGTTTGCGCGTTTGCGCCCCTAAGACAGTGGCCAGGGGTAAAGGAACTCCCTTCCCGCCCCCGTGCCCTGCGTCGTTGTAGGCAGCCGCCATCGTCCTCGGTGCGGCTGCCTAAAATGAAGAGTGGAGAAGGGGCCTCCAATGAGGCTTCCCTCCTGCTCTATCGCGGCCGCACCTGACACGGTGCGCAAGCCGCTCTTCTGCCCTTTCCCGGGCCACTGCGGTGAGCAGGCACCAAGGAAGGTGCCTGCTGGTGCCCCGGTGGCATGTCTGAAAGCGCGCTTCGCCCCGGGGCCACGGTTGGAGTGCGCTCGCTCTTTTCTTCCTGCTTTTGGTGCTCTGGGGTCACTGGGTGGAGTGCGTCGCGCCAAAACAACCAAAAACACTTGGGCTGCGGCGGTGAAGTCGGGCAGCAAATGGAGTGCTTTTTCAAGGCGCTTGAAGGCACATCTCATATCCCGGGTCGCGGCGGTGAACCTATTTCACGGCAACTGCATGCTGGAGGCGCAAGGACACAAAGAAGCGCTCTCTAGGCACTTTCAGTATCTGAAAACAGCACTCCTCATGACGGGGATAATGGCAGGGGTCAGGGGCACGGCACCCTGCCCCTGGAGACAAGCGAGGAAAGAAGCACAGGGCTGGCGGGCCCAGCTACAGGCCAGCACAAGGGATGCAGATGGTTGCAGTTCCTCATAGTGACCAGGCAAGTCACAGGTCAGCACAGCAGCAGCAGTCTAAGGTGGGTCCTGGCGAGTCCTTTCAGCAGCGTCCTGTGTCCAGTTTCCAGTAAGTTGCTGGAGTCCCAAGAATGTCTAAATTGTAGGGAAAATTCCCCTGCACTTATACTCAGTTTACAGTGTCTTTTACAATGAGGAGGAGAGGGGGTTTCAACCAGTTACAACTGGTTCTGGGAGTGCCCCTTCTCTCCTCCAGCACAGGCTCCAAACATCAGTGGGGGGGTAAATGACCCTATTCTGCGAGGCCAGGGCACAGCCTTTACAAATGCAGGTGTGCCCCGCCTTTCCCTTCTCTCAGCCCAGGAAGACCATACAATATGTAGATGCACTTCTGTGACACCTCCACCCTCCCTGTGCACAGGCTGTTTGAAAAGTATGCACAAAGCCCAACTGTCAGTCTGCCCAGACATGGATTGGAGTCAAGCTGCAAAACACCAGAGTCATAAACACAGAGAAATGCTCACTTTCTAGAAGGGGCATTTCTCTAATAGTAATAAAAAATACACTTACACCAGTAAGCAGCATTTCTTACCACGATTACAACCATACCAAACATGCCTACACTACCCCTCATAAATCAGACAATACCCCTTACACATAAGGCAGGGCATTTCTAATGCAATCCTATGAGAAGGCAGCACTCACAGCAGTAAGACACCAAGTTAGGCTGTTTGTCACTACCAGGTCATGCCACGCAACCTTGCACGTGTCCTGCCTTCTACATACATGGCACCTTGCCCATAGGGCTAGCTAGGGCATACCTTAGGGGTGACTTACATGTAGTAGAAGGGGAGTTCTGGGCCTGGCAAATAAATTAAGATGCCAGGTCCCTGTGGCAGAAAACTGCACACGGTTTGAAAGGCTACTTCAGTGGGTGGCGCAAGCAGCGCTGCAGGCCCACTAGTAGCATTTAATTTCCAGGCCCTGGGTATAGGGATACCACTTTACAAGGGACGTATAGATAAATTAAATATGCCAATTAGGTATAAGCCAATCATACCAATTTTACAAGGGAGAGCACATGCACTTTAGCACTGATTAGTATTGAAAAAGTGTTCAGAGTCATACGTCAGCCAACAAAGGCCAGAAAAACAAGGAGAAAAAAGGCAAAAAGTCTGGGGAATGACCCTGTAAAAGGGCCAGGTCCAACAAACAGCATTTGCTAATGTAGTGATAGTGCTAGAGAGAGTCTTTCTACTGTTTGGCCTACCAGAAGAGATTAAAACAGACAATGGGCCGCAATTCCAAGGTCGGAGTTCAAAGAAGTTCCTAAACATCTCGGGATTCAACATCGCCGTATCATCCCACAGTGGCCTGAGGCAAACGGGGAAGTCAAGTGCTTCATGTGCAACCTAAATAGATCTCTCCAAATTGGTACCATAGAAGGGACCAACCCTGAACTCAGCCTCCAGAGATTCTTATGGGAATATTGATGAAGGCTGCATGGCACCACCTTGCGCCCCCTTGGTCTCTGATGTTCTATGTACACAGGAGGGATACAATCCTACTTCACCCAGAGTGGAGTCCACCGATCTAGGATCCAGTGACTGCGCACAACTGGTGCACACAGAACAATGTGCGCACAAGCGTAAAGGGAATGGTGACAGAATGGCATATCACGCAAGGTGACAAAGTAATCATCACAGACAGAAGGCCAGGGTAGAAGTTCAGAACACCTTTCGACCGAAGGGGTGTAGACAGTCCTCAAAGTGGAAGGCACTATGATAACAACCTGCAAAGGTAGTGGGACAGTCTCCAGAAACATCTCAATGTTTTGCAAAATAGACATACCAATCTAACCAGAGACTGAGGATGGAGAAGGAAACACGACAACAGATGATCCATCCATAGACAAGAGCCATGTTAACTTCACTCCAAGTGGCAGAACTACAGAGAGCCCAGCACAGATTAAGGTTGTGGTGTGGACACTCGTAATGACCTGAGCCTAGATGAACCACTCACACCATTAGTGGTACAACCTCAGGCCAAATCCACAACAAAGCCAGCGACTCAAAGACTTTGCATGCTAAATTCCAAGGTACAACTTGATGCCCAGTTGGGTAGGGATGTAGTGAGCCACCCGGGCTGTCCCGTGGCAGCCCGTTGCCCTGGATATGCACCTTGTACATCTTCTGGCCAGACATGGCCGGACGCTATATAATAAAGGGGGCGTAGACCGCACCTTGTCTTTTGCCTGTATTGTTTCACCTGTGTCACGGTGTTGTCTTTGGGTGTTCAGGTGGTTTTGAACTGCATAGCATGGGCAGCTGCACTAGGCCAACACACCCCCACCACAGGTTGGTGTCTGCTTGTCATTTTTTGCAAAAACAAAGGGCCTTTTCCTGCACCCCCAGACCCACTTTTGAATGTGTTTATTTTGTGGAAACTGTACGGCTTGTATGTTTGTAAAAGGCCATAGCGACAGCGACTTAAAAGGGAGGTCTAATTGAGATGAGTGAGCGCAACACTGGCTTCTTTCCCCTGACTCTACTTGCACTTTCAAATATTCACTATTTCCCTCTTTTGAATATGTTTCTCTGTCTGGCTTTGGGCTCTCGAACCACGAGGAAGAAACCCTGGGCAGTAATACAACAAATACATGGAGCTCTCAGCTGGATAGGTACCATTCTCCTCATCCTGATGGTGGAATTCAGAGCCATAATCCTCTGGCTTACAACAGTTGCAGAATGAAGGGTCATTAGGCATGTGTGGATCCAGTGCGCATCCCAGACCATTTAATGCTCCACTGCATCAACCAGTGCAGCAGGACTACGCATGGCATTGTCCAGTTTTATGACTCAATGATGCACCGCTAAGACTAGGTCTAAGATTGCAGAACTGGTCCAAATGATGTATACTGCGACAGAGAGGAGGTGGCAGGCTGCCTGTACAGAGATGGGCTGCATTTCATTGTATAGACCATATTAGAGGCTCAGTTGTGCGTGATCTAATGAGAAGACCCTTCAAGGAGAAGACCGCAGCCCTAGGATTGTCTACTCAGTGAAAAAAGACAAAAAAAACAAGAGCACTAACATCCAGGACAGCAGCCTTTATGGGGAGTCGGAGAACAAAACATCTGCCTAAAGAGTCAGTTCACCACCCGAACAAGCCCCTCCACCAACTCAGCCAGCACGTAAACCAAACCCTTGCAGACACTTCCAGACTTGAACCCATGTCTCAGTCACGTTGAGGAGTAGGATCGACAGATAAGGATCCTCGCCTGAACCCGGAGTTGGTCTTGCTTGGTAGAGAGAGATTCCTTAGGCTGTCATGAATGTAGGAGTGAAGAACCTCACAAGGCAGGGAAAGCTGTGCTGTTCTGCCCCTGCCCTGTGATTGTAGCCCTTTCTGCCTTTCCCCATGATTTCATATTTTAAAGAAAGGTTGGGCTTTCAGTGGCCCACGTTTCCTACAGTGCCCATAGATTACAATGAATATTTGTGTGTTTATCTATGAAGGGTTCATGACCTGGAGAAGCCCTGCCACTGTAATCTGCCCTTGGGTCAGGATTTTCTTACTGTGCAGCTCACAGAGGCAGTTGTGTGGTGCTTTTATCCACATTTTAGCACTTGCGCATTGGTGCTACTGGAGGATGCATTCTTGGCTGCTGCAGCATGGCAGGCATGCGCTGGGACGGGTCAAGGAATGCACATGTAGGCGGTCAATAGGTAGAGTGAGACTTGCCTAGCCCTGATGTTGTGGGGCTTCTTCGCATCCATCCCGCGTCCCACACTTATTTGTTTTTTCTCCGTGCATTTCGTGCTAGGGCTTGGTGGTTCCTGCAAAGCTCTCTTTCCTTATTCTTTGTGCTCCCTCACTCTTCTGCATGGTCTTCTTTTCCTCTCTTGTTGAGGGACTGGTCTACTTTATTTCTTGGCTCTTCACCACTGCTGTCCACAGAGACCTTTGCAAACTAAATACAGTTAACAATACTAGTGACAATATTCAGCATTCACTTATCTCCTGTATTAAGCTTTGTTTGTTTATGGTTCTTTCGGGAGGCTTGCCACATTAAGGGCCATATGTACGAACACTTTTTCCATAGACACAGAATGGGCAACACTGCTTGCTACATCTGGCCCTAAGCTCCGTACTGTTGTGTTCCTTGGCCCTTTGGCATTGTGTGTGCTGCTTCTCCAGGTTTGCTGTAATCTTCTTCTCCACATTGACCTCTAACTACTGCAATCACTGAGGCCCTCCCTGTATGTCATCCCTTTGATATCCTCAATGTTCTTAACAGGAGTGGCAGTCAGAAATAACAATCAGAGTTCCTTCTCAGTATCCTTTTTGTAACAGTTTGCTAGACCCAAGTATGGACCCTGCAAGCTATGGCATGAGCCATTAAAATTCAGGACAAGTTGGAGCTAACACTCCAAGAAAGGGTGTTCTGTCTCATCAAGACTAATCAGACAATTCCTTCAGGTCCAGTGGCTTCTTGTAGGGCCAGTAAAGAAGGAGATGATGTTCTAGCTGGCAGTAATGAATGAAGCTATGCTGGTACACTGATTTGACCTCACTCTTTAGGTCTCGCACCCCCCAAAAAATGTACTGGTGGCTAGCCTCTTTCAAAGCATTTATTGCGTAATGTACATTACATTTCCTGTCTCCTCCTAATCAATTGCAGACTGATCAAGCAAATGTGGCATTTATCATATTGTATTGGTCAAAGTATTTGTTAACCAATTTTATTAGATTTTAACGCTATCACATACACCAGTTGCTTGTACAGTTCCCAACTATCTCGGATATTGATAGTGATCTCTTGAGCTTGGCAATACGGAGTGAATGACTATCTGAGGCTGTATGGTGAGGCGTACTTTTGGGCCGACAGGGTAAAGGGCAAATAAAGTGTGTGTGTGTGGGGAGGGTGGGGAGAAAGAGGGTGGGTCATAGCACACAAAGCTCTTAGAGGGACTATTTCTAAGTGCAGACATAAGTGTGACTTTTAACCACTCAACTCCTCCTTATAAGTTTGTCAGTCCAGTAGCAGCACCTCCCAGTTTGCTGCAATGGGGTATTTGCGTTATCCATAAGCCTGTTCTCGCCTTGACGCCACGGCTTCCGCCCTTCCCCACTGAAGTGTTGCTGCACACCAGTGGGCTATACCTGGCAGTGTCTGAGCCTTTCAGTGCATGGCAATAAGTCTGGGGGTCATCAGTAATGCCAAATCAATGAAACGATTAGTGGCTTTCACAGTTTTCTAGCGCTTAAATAGCCCTATTACTGAGCCCATAAGGGTGCACACGTCTGTGCGGCCAGTCACCTCTGTTAACACACTGGGAGACAACTTCCCATACTGTTGCAGCTTCCGGGCAGTTCCAAAACATATGTACAATATCGGTCCCCATTTGGTGGCATCTAGGACAGTTTGATGGCGACCCAAACATTTGGTGGAGAGTCGCTGGCGTGAGATAGGCCCTGTGGAGGATGTTATGTTGAATGTACTGAAACTAAGGGGCATATTTACAAGCCCCTTGCGCCTTCTTCCATCACAAAAGCGTAATTTTTTTCCTGCTAATGTGGCATTAAGGAGGCAATTTTCCTGCACCGTATTTGCAAAGTGGTGCAATGCATGCATTGCGCCACTTTGTAATCCCCTGCACCATATTATGCCTGCATCAGGCATAATGCATGCAAGGGGGCGTTCCGGCGCAGGGAGGGCCAAAAAATGGCGCAGTGAAATTTACAACATTTCTTTGCACCGTTTTTTCCATCATTTTTAACACCTGCTCAAAGCAGACATTAAAATGAAGCTCTCATTAAATTCAATAGGCCTCCCTGTGCTTTGTTACACTAGCGTCATAATTGTTGACTCTAGTGTAGCAAAATGCCACAATAGCGTCAGAAATGTTTACGCTATTATTCTAACGACAACCATGGTACGCCGTATTGTAAATACAGTGCAACCATGATGTAGTTAGGTGCCGGTAAGGGGGCTCAAGAAAATCACATCACAAATGATACACCAAGTTCTCGTAAATATGCCCCTTAGCGTTTCGTGACAGCTTCCTTGAGTTTATCAGTGCCTTCTCCCATTCTTTCTTTGTAAGCTCTCTACCAATGTCCCTCGACCAGCTCTTACGAGCCGCAGGCAATGGATCATGTGTAGTGTACGCTAGAGCAAGGACCAACCATGTAATACGTTTGCACCCATCGCCTATGATGTAGAGTGTGTTGGTCAGGCTGTGTGACTGTGATGCACCATAGTTGTTCCAGTGCAGCCGACAAATGACCACGAGCCAAGAAGTGGCCCACTGGGAGTTCATATTCCTCTTGTAATTTATCAAAGAGCAGAAGTACACTGTCTTGAAACAAAGAACTAAGTGTGCCTACACTCGCTGCCTCCCATGTCTCCATTCCTTCCCTCCCTGTCATATCACTGAATGGTGTTATAGGGCATAACAGGATTTCTGGCAATTTTTGGGGAATGTGTGGCATGAGCGTAGAGTGAGATGAAAACTATCACATGCTACCTGCAACAGGCCATTGACATCTTGTGGGGACCGCGCATGCAGTAGAAGGGTGTGTTGGACCATGCGCTGTGCTCGTGCAGTAGTGAGGGGTCCTAGTTCCGCCATGCGGCGTCCTGCCAATCAGTGGGTGGGCCACTCCAGCTGCGCTATCAAATAATAGTGTTCAAAGTTTGGGGTCTCTAAGTCCCCTTTGTCCACTGACAATTGTAATTTACAGAGCAAAACTCAACATCTGCCCTTATTCCAAGTGAAACTCCCCAGGGCTGAGTGTAGTGTGCAAAATGTGGATTTGGGGATATGGACTGGGAGGTTGTGAAAATGATAGAGGAAATGAGAGAGCATCACCATTTTAGATAAAGACACTCTACCCTGCACTGTGAGTGGTAATGTTACAAAATGCTATTTGGGGACAAAGTGATGCTATGGCTCTAGTAAGGTTGCCATTGAGATGTTCCCGCATCTCATGATAGATATTTATGCCTAAATATCAGAATGTGCAGGACCCCCACTATAGAGGATGGGAATCTACAAGGAAGTCCTGTTGCAGGCAATTTAGGTGTAGAAGGAATAGACTGGATTTGGCTAAGTTCACGCCTAAACCAGATGCAGCGTGGAACTCCTGCAGGATGTCCCAGACACTTGCTAAACCGTCTCAGATATAAATTAACATGTCGTTCGCATATAGTGAGACAAGGTGAGTCCCTCCATTCAGTGGGATACCCCAAGGCTGCCCTGCTGCCAACGCCTCTGGCCAAGAGGCTGCATTTCTAGGGCAAAGAGCAGTGGAGACAGCGGACAACCCTGCAGTGTTCCTCTGTTCACTGGAAATGGAGGGGAGATACATTGGCCAATTTTCACCCTTGCAGTGAGTTTGGTCTAAAGTAAGCTAATGAGTGTATGTAACCTTCCTGTAATACCGAAGGTGGTTAGGGTTCATATTTGTCAAAGTAAACATTAAAATGGGTTAATCCTCCTACAAATGACAACAGCCCATTATTAACCAACTTTAATTACTTTATGATCCAATTTTCTGCATTTTTTAATAGGTATCAGAACACTCAAATAGCACCCACTGATATGGTGACTTTAAAGAAGTATAGTGATTAAGTGACATATGTTAGTCACTTTCAGGAGTTAAATGCCAAGACATCCTGGACTGGTGAAGCAGCCACAGCTGCTTTCTGCCATGGTCTAAAAGATGATGTTAAATAAGCCTTAGCTATAAAGAGGCCTATAAAGACCACGTCTCCTCAATTTAACACTGGTGATAGATGCCCAGCTCAGAAACAGGAAACTGGAAATACAATTGGAATTTCCCAGGGTTTATAAACCCACTTCCACAGTGTTAGATCTGACATCCTTGGCACGGTCTCCCCTAACTTTTTGCCCTCTCACCTTTTGTTTTTCTGACCTGTTTTTGCTGACCTTTAGGAATATGTGCATTTTACCACTGCAGACCTGTGCTAAAGTGCAGGTGCTTTGTCCTCTAAAACATGGTTACATTGGCTTCTCCATAATTGGCATATTTAATTTACTTGTAAGTCCCTAGTAATGTGCACCATGGATGCCCAGGGTCTGTAAATGAAATGCCACTGGTGGGCCTGCAACACTGATTGTGCCATCCACTACAGTAGCCTCTCAGACCTGCCACTGCAGAGCCTGAGTGTGCAGTTTTAAACTGTCATTTCAACCTGGCAAGTGCTCCTACTTGCCAGGCCCAACCCTTCCTTTTTACTGCATGTACGTCACCCCTAAGGTAGGCCCTAGTCAGCCCTTAGGGCAGGGTGCAGTGTATTTAAAAAGTTGGACTTGCACTTTTAACTTTAAC
The DNA here is from genome assembly GCF_031143425.1 of Pleurodeles waltl. Classification (NCBI taxonomy): domain Eukaryota; kingdom Metazoa; phylum Chordata; class Amphibia; order Caudata; family Salamandridae; genus Pleurodeles; species Pleurodeles waltl. The sequence continues at coordinate 292,311,894 of NC_090443.1, read as the reverse complement.
ATGCCAGGTAGTGAAAAACTGCTAAATTTGTTTTCCACTACTGCAAGGCCTATCTCTTCCCTAGGATAGCATTTGGGTTGCCTTAAAACTTCTTTTAAGTGTGACTTCCGAATGGGAAAAGTTAAAAATATGAAGTTTGGTGTCCCTGGACTCACAATTTAAAATCACAGCTTATGGGGAAGTTGCATTTTGAATTGTAAATCTGAAAATGCCACTTTTAAAAAGTTGACATTTTCTTAATTTAACCCTCCTGTGCCTCTGCCTGTCTCTGAATACATGTCTGGGTTAGATGACAGCTGGGTTTTTTGCATTCCCACTAGACAGTCCCACATGAAGGGAGCCTGGGTGTGGCATTTGCATATTGCATATTGATGGCTCATAACCAGGCTGACGGGTCTCCCTGGGCTGGATGGGAGGGAGAAGCTGACATTACTTCTGAATAGGGCTCTGCCCTTCTTCACACAAAGACCTGCATATCCCCCTGTTGTGTGTCTGGAGCAAGTGAGGGCAGGAAAGGGAGCTTGTGGACTTCAAAGGAAGGTCTGGAAGTGTTTCCATCCTTCCTGAACCTGGGCACCAAAGTGTAAATGCTGGACTCCAAACCCCACAAAATCAGAACTCTACAGGGACAAGGACATCCTGTCAGGAAGTAGGGCTGCTGTGCTGTCAGGAGGGACTGCCACTGTTGTGTTGCCCTACTGCTGCTGTTTGCTGACTTATAGGAGGGACTGCCACCTTGCTGTTGCACTGTTGTGTTGGCCTTCTGCATGCTACGCCTATCATACAGGACAAGGACTGGACTCTTCTTTCTGTCCCTTCCCTCAGAGTCTCCAAGGGCTTGTTGGCTTGGCCTTGTTTCTCCAGAGATCCCCAGGACATCAAAGACCTCCTCCTTTAACTGATCTGTGGTAAGATCTGCGGTAAGAGGCGACCAACTGCACTTTTAGAGCCAGGGCACAGTGCTTCCCGTGGCCAGGCACCCCTAATTTTCGCTCCAACACTTCTGCTCAAGCATCCCAGCAAAAATTACAAGCAGCCTCAACACTCTACTAGTGCCATGTCTACATCTGTAAGGTGTGCCCCTTTCAGCTGCTGGGCTGTACTACTACAACACTCACATCCTGAGTAACTGCAGTGAGAAGACCTCTTCGCGGTTTGAACCGTACCATGTCTCGGTCCCGCCCGCACTTGCTCCGAGCCCTGCTGTAGGGCGAGCTGCACTCCTTTCACCCAGGATCTGAGCGGGGGCCACGGGGCTCACCTAGTTCTCACTGGCTGTGCTATGGCCCAACTCCCCACTCCAGGAGGGACTGTACTCTCAGGATCAGGCTGCTTCCTGCGTCCCCATATAGCTTCCAGGACGTGTCGAAGTCTCCCTCCCTCCAGGACCAGCGACGGCAACTGAAGAAGCCTCACCGTAACCCTACTGTATGGACTGGTTTGGTGAGCACTTTGCACTTATTATCGTGACTCTTGTAAAGGGAATGCCTGCATATTCTTGCCGGTACTCTGAGACAGTGTAAAGTCCACACAACACACTTTTCTCTCGCCTCAGCCCTGCAAATTGGGCATTGCAAGATTATAAGCACAAGGAGTTTTTCAGAAATTATTTAATGAACTTGTGACTCAATTCTACTGTGATCTAATTTATTCTCAAAGTCATAACTTCTGATTGGTTTATTGGATTTTTGTTGTTTTTGTCCCGTTTTAACAAGATAAATATTCTCTACTTTTCTAACCTGGTGTTGAGTTCTTTTTGTGGTGTCTTTCACTGTGTTACTGTATATAAGTGTTGCACAAATACTTTACACATTGCCTTCTAAGTTAAGCCTGTCTGCTCTGTGCCAAGCTATCAGAGGGTGGGCACAGATTAATTTAGGTTGTATATCTGACTTAACCTGACTAGAATTGCAGTCCCTGTTGAACAGGGTACATACCTCTGCCAACTAGAGAACAAATTTCTAACATTGGTGATCAGTGGTGAGGATAGGACTTGTATTTGTGTAGTGCCTTACAGTAATTTGGTGTAAACTAGTACTCGCAGTTAGACCAGTTCAAATCAATTGTCTCTGATCCCCACTGGCAATTTTTCTTTTCTCTCTCTGCTCTTCTCAATTGGTATGTTTTGTCTTTCAACTCTCCCTGATTGGTATTTTTATTGCGAGTGCTGACTAATGAGCATCAGAGCTGACTAACGAGCATCACGAAGGAGCAAAGCAGAGGAGAAGCGTCGTGCAGTGTGTGTAGGAAGTGCAGCAGGGTGCTGTGGCTGCTGTAGCTGCAGCCACTTTGAACGGGCTTCATCTCACTGTATGGTCCTCACTGTGCTGCACTGAACAAGCCGGACTAGTGCCAGTAGGGTCCAATGGGCCCAATGGTGGGGATGAGTAAGAGCTAGCAGAGAGTGGCAGCGCGCCATGGTTGCCGATGCCATCGGTATGGTGAGAGAGGGAGGGAGATTTCTGGGTGCTAACTGGCACTTGCTCGACTCATCAACCACCAGTTCTTCGTTGTACGCCTACGATATATGCTGCCCGCTGCCTGGTTTCTGACATCGACTATCTGGGATATCTGGATATCTAGGCACTGGCATTTGTTTTTTCTCAGCCTCATTGGCCTCACCGGCCCTATTGGCCCTAGACTCATGCACCACAACTTGGGGAACTCCAGAGTGGAGCAAGCAGCAGCCCCTGAATCACGCTTTTTTCTAACACTTTATTCCTGCTGGCCCTGGGTCTGGTTGGAGGTCACCAGATGTACGCAAAGAGAGGTGAAGGTGCATGGCCAGTAGAGGGGGGGGAGCGGTGGTTAATGCTCCTCAATTGGTATAGCCCCTTGGTCTTTGTGGAGCCTGAGGCCAAGGGTGTGCTCCCGACCCATTAGCTCATCTTCTCCCACCTCTATTTTCTCGTTGTTAATTGATGATGTCCTTTTTAGGGTCGAGCGCGCAATCGCTCTAGCCTGCTGTAATCTGTGGGCTTTTAACCACACCCACTGCATGCACATCAGTTTCGTTGGTTTGTGGGCCTGCATTTTAAAAATCACTTCTTTTTATTTGTGAAAGGCATCCATACGTCATGCCTTTTCCGGTGTTTAACCCTCCTCAAGAACACCAGCCAACTAATGAAAACATACAAGGCTCTATGTTTTCAGCATGGTTTCTGAACTACTTTTCTTTCCTACACAATGCGATCTCGCTGCACATTTGCTCATTGTTTGACTGTGAGCAAACTTCTGTTTCATTTTGTGTGCTCCTCCATGCTCATGGCGTAGCGCTTTAAATCAGGTTGATTATGTAAAACTGTATTACTTTTCATTTTCATTTTATGTGGCAATAAAAGTCTGGTTAGGACTTTACAACGCTAATAGCTCTAAGTTGAGTAAATGCGAGACCAATTGCATTGCAAGTGCTTGTTTTCAGTAGTCGCCAAGCTCAGAAGCTCATGGGATTGTCTAAGGGGCAAAAGTTACTGGTCCTTAAATCCCCCATTTGTTCCCTTTTTAGGAGTTTGGAGACTTGTGGAAAGTGGCAGTGTGGGCAGTTCGAGGCGGTGGAGGTGGTGAGGCGCCTTGGGTACTATGTTTGTGTTCCTGTGTCACTGACATCCATTCGTGTACTGTTGGTGCTTAGGCCATAGGCCCCAAGGGTGGTGCAGAGGCAGCTGTCATTGGGTCAGTGCAGCTTGTGCCTCCTGCAGGGAGCCTTGTTCTGCACATTTATCCCAAAATTATTTTTAAGACTGGTATAGTTGTTTAGTTGCCGCCCACTCTCAAGCTTTTGACTTTGACTTTGACTTTGAAGAAATTGTGCTCTGGTCGTGTAATTTCTTTTCCTTCTAAAAATCCAAGAGTAAGGAAATCTTCCCACTGTGCTAGAAGCTCAGCAACTCCTTCTTAAATCCCAACTGGTTATTAATACCACTACTTTTCGGAAAATGCCTAAAGTGCCCCCCCACAGTGTTATCTGAGGACTCAAGTTATGGCTTCTCTGTCCTACCAGCCCTGGATATGTCCGCTCCTCTGGTGCATGAACATCTTGAGAAGGCCAACAAGGACAGAGGGTCTTTATTGGATTGCAAGGTTCTGGAGGGTACGACCCTCTTGTCCTTCAACATCCAGGCTGCGTCTGCAGGGGAGTCGCAGTTAGCTGTTGAATCTATGCTCTTTAACCACTCTGACAGCGCTTTGAGAGACAGCTGTCCCCCAAATGCATCTGTGGGGTTTGGCATCTGTGAGGGGCTTTGTGTAGTCCCAACTTCAGTAGAGGAACAAAGAAGTAAAATGGGTGAAGTCATGGCCCCATCTGACTATAAAGCGATGGTGATTGGAGAAGACTATATTCTCCCAAACATTGATATTGATCAGAACATGGTGGGCAGCTGGGTTCGTTCCAAGAAAATGTTGGCTGAAGGGGGCCCTTTTAACAGACCTCCACTTTGATTCCAATGCCCATCCTCATCCCCTTAGTTTTGCAGCTCTCCTCCCTTGGAGGGCTCTCTCTCTCTGACTTACAGAACAACTTCTTTCTGCTGTGTACAATTGAATACCGTCAATGGAGGGGAGGGTGTTCCATCTGACATTTTATTTTGCATTGAAAAGATTTTAAATTCTATTTTGTCAGTATTGGAAAAGTGTGTTAAGTTCTGAGCATGTTTTGAAAATGATGTCTGCTGTTTTGCTGGAAGTGCAAAGTGTAAATAATCGCAGACCCTCTAAGCCAAAACCAGTAGTACCGTCTATCAAGGTTCTTTGTAAGGATAACTATGTAAATCAAAAGTCTAACATGGTTGGGCCCTTGGGAGGGTTAAAGGATGCCTCTGTCCAAGCTGGTTAACCATTATGCCTGATGTTGCCCTCTAAACAGGCTATCTATTTAGGTAATGAAGAGCTTTATTTACACAGGTTGTTTGGGGCGTGAGGCAGTGCTCTCTTTTGGGTAATGCAGAGAATTCCCAATGTTTAAAAAAGGGACAAAAGGGTACTAAGAAAACTGGGAAAGCAAATGGAGCTGCCCAGTAGTCCAGTGTGGGGTCAGAAGGGAAGTCTGTAATTATTGGTACATCATCTGTAGAAAATCAGATTGTGCTTGTGTCCAGTGCTGAGTCTACTGGGGTCCAGAGTTAGGTAAGGCACAGTCCTCTGTAAGGTGTTTGAAGGACTTGCCCAAGAGAAGGGAAAATAAAAGTACTAGAAGATTCCCTAAACAGAAACCAAATAAATTGCTTTTTCCACTGGATATCGATATTGATAAGGGAAGGCCGAGCGTGGGGGGGTTGTCTAATCTTTTCCCGGAAGGTCCACTGAGTATGCAGAATACCCAGTTTGTGGATTCCGCTGGGGCAGAGGCAAGTTTTGGAATAGTCCTGGCCACTGCTATTCTTCCCGTTCTTCCCCCCAGGGGGCTTCGTTACTTGTACCCAATGTTACAAATGAATCTCTTGGTGTGAAGGTGGGATAGGGTAGTGAGGTTCCCCTCTGCAGTCAGGTCACAGTGAAGCCAGTACATCAGATAGGTGGCCCCAGGTGGAATGTTCACATTTAGGAGGAATAAAAGAGGGCCAGGCTGGGTTTAATTGTGTAGGAGTAATGTAGATCATGGACCCACTGAGGTTACCCCTCAACCCCTCAAACCTGGGCTAATCAGGGGGCAGAAATTTGTCATCCTCAGGCCAAGGAACCTTTAGGGTTTTCTTCTTCTGCCTCGTTTCAAAGGTCCGGGGTGGAACAGGGAGCATCGTCTTCCATTTTGGATATTATTTTGCTATTCGACAATGAGTCTCATTTGGTAAATAGAAGTTTTATCCTTAACTCTTTTTCCAAGATTGATGCCTTAAAGTTGGTAAAAAGTGGTCATATTACCAATGTTACCATCCATTCGACTAACCCAATTCCCTTTTTCCAGATTCACCTTTGGCTCCTTAGCTATTGCACATTTGGTGGTTCAGAACTATGAGCATTTTGTAAAGCGAAGGATTAACATTGTTTTGGTTGCCGAGTGCTGGGAATCCCCGGTACAACATTCAAATAGTCCAAGGTTTGCCCACACTCAGTGGGGTATGATTTTGGACTTAAACATGGGAACCCCAGAGATGTATTCATTTCCCTGGGGCAAGAGGGACAAGTAATTAATGTGGTGGCGGGCCCTAAATGTCATTCTCAAGTTCCTTCTTTAAAAGATGACCGCTCTCACTGGATCAGGGTGGTAGGTGTTCTGAATAACACTGGCCCCTCCATTTGGATTAATGAGCCCTTGAGGGAGTGTGGGTGGGCTTCTCTTGTCTTGGAGTGTGGTCGGGCTGGGGCAAAATGAGGTTAAACTTAATTCCCTTAAATCATTAATCCCCTTATTATGTGCCTAAAAGAATCTTGGTTACGCACAGAGTTAGATTGCAGTGGCTATTTTGTATTTTCCTGTAAGGCAATTCAGTCTGAAAGGGGCCACGCCTGCGGGGGTGGGGATTTTGCTCAAGAATACGATCAACTGGAAGTATGTAGTTTACATTCACCCTTCAAGTTTGCGTATATGTTTGAAGCTGGCTTTTCTGGGCGATGATTGTGGTGCTTCCTTCTTTCTAGTAGCAGACATGTACATTCCACTTGGGAAATCGTGTGATTGCCTGGTGAGTTCTCTTTTCACCTTTGTACATGATATTTCCATAATGGAAGATTGCCCTCGGGTAATCATCATGGGAGATCTTAATGAAAAGGTGTCCGCTATTCCAACTTTTGACAATATTGAAAAGAGGATATTTGATCTATCCCAGAGATTTTGTTACCTAACAAAATCAGAACTGATAAGCGTGGATTTCTTTTACTTGAGACTGATAGCAAATTTGATTTGATCATATTGAATGGGAGATCTCCTGCTGGTGGAGTAGCTTCATTTACTTTCCATTCTTCCTCTGCTCAGAGCCTACTAGACTATGTTGTTGCCTCCTTTCAAATGTTTGGGATTAGTGAGAACTTGCTGTTTTTCCTTTTGATATGAGTGATCATTGTATAGTTGGTATTTCTGTGATATTTAACCCCCTGGGGTGTCGAGGATGAGGAGTTTACGTCCGCTGCCGTGGCGCTCAGGCGTCAGGAATGTTACCACCTCGTCCTGGACTAGGCTCATGGGGGGAGCGCTCCCATTGGCAGGGATGGAAGGGGAATCGCTTCCCCTTCCACCTCTGCCCCTGTGATGTCTGATGGCATCAGCACGCAATTACGCGCTGATCTCATCAGAGGCCGTCCCCAAGCAAATATTTCTCTTCCGATCGGGGGGTGGGGGCAGGAAGGGAGACATCAAAGGAAAGGAAAGGAAAGACCTTTCCTTTCCTTTGATGTCTTTCTGACACCAAAGAGAAACCTAGACACCAGGGAGTTTTTAAAAAAAATATTTACAATAAAGGGGAGCTACCCCTTTGGCAAGGGTCGCTCGCCTGGTGCCATTTTTTAAGGCCTTTTCTGCACCCCTGGGGGCAGATTGGCCTATTGTAATTAGGCCCATCTGACCCCGGGGGCGGAAACCTCTAGACACCAGTGATTTTTTTTTTTTTGTTTACACTTGGGGAGCGGCCCCTTAGGCAAGGGTCGCTCCTCTGGGGGGGGGTGAATTCTCTTTAGGCCATTTCTGCCCCCCAAGCTTGGGGGCAGATCAGCCTATTTTTATTAGACCAATCTGCCCCCAAAGGGGGCAGAAACCACTATGCACCAGGGATTTTTTTTTAAATTTTTTTTTTACAGATGCGGAGCGACCCCTTAGGCAAGGGTCGCTCCCCTGGGGGCTAATTTTATTTTAGGCCATTTCTGCCCACCTTGGGGGCAGATCGGCCTATTTCTCTTAGGCCAATCTGCCCACAAGAGGGGCAGAAACCACTAGACAACAAGGACATTTTTTTTGCTCCAATTTCTTGCAAGGGGAGCAACCCCTTAGGCAAGGGTCACTCCCCTGGGGGCTAATTTTATTTTAGGCCATTTCTGACCACCTTGGGGGCAGATCAGCATATTTTTCTTAGGCCAATCTGCCCAGAAACCACTAGACAACAAGGACATTTTTTTTGCTCCAATTTCATGCAAGGGGAGCAACCCCTTAGGCAAGGGTCGCTCCCCTGGGGGGCAAATTTATTTTAGGCCATTTCTGCCCCCCCCCTTGGGGGCAAATCAGCCTATTTATTTTTATTAGACCAATCTGCCCCCCAGGGAGGCAGAAACCACTAGGCACCAGGATTTTGTTTTTAATTCTTTACAGGTGGGGAGTGACCCCTTAGGTAAGGGTTGCACCCCTGGGGGGGGGAATTTATTTTAGGCCATTTCTGCCCCCCCCCTTTGGGGGGCAGATTGGCCTATTTCTATTTCAGAAACCACTTAGGCACCAGGGATTGGTGTGTGTGTGTTTTGTTTGGAGGGGGCAGCCCATTGGGCAAGGGTTGCTCCCCATGGGGGCACATTACCGTTGGCCATTTCTGCCCCCCACCCCCTTGGGCGCAGATCGGCCTATTTTTGTAAGGCCCATCTGCCCCCAAGGGGAACAGAAAGCCCACCAGAGATCATGGAAGATTTTTTTTTCAAAAAAAAGAGGGTGGGGGTAGCCCTACCCCACATAAATGGGGACAAAGTTGTTCTGCCCACCGGTGAGCAGATAGGGCAATTACCCCCGATCCACTCCCCACAGGGGCAGAAAGCCTACTAGATGTCAAGGAATTAAAAAAAATAGTGGGGTGGTGGCTACCAACCAGTGAAGAGGGTAACAGCCTTTCAACTCTCCCCCACACACTAAAACATTTTATCCCACGGCAAGCAAGAGGACATTTGATTATTTTGGGTTTTGGTTTTACATTTGGGCCATGAGAGCTTGTCTAAATCTCAAAATTTTCCCACTTGGAATGGTGAGGGCTACACTTTTTGGACTTTGGGACGCTGCCATGTAGAAAAAATCTACGAGACCTAGCACATCTGAAAACTATACATCTGGGTGAGTCCAGGGTGGTGTGCTTCACATACACCCCACACCATTTTTTTACCCACAATGCCCTGCAAACCTCCAACTTTGCTTGAAATCAAACATTTTTCCAACATTTTTGTGATGGAACGTTCTGGAATCTGCAGGAATCCACAAAATTCCTACCATCCAGCATTGTTGCATCTATAATGATAAAAATTCTGCCCCACTTCTCAGCCTAAATTTTTTTTTTTTTTTCAAACTGCCCTTTTGGACCCGCTTTGGTTTCCCCTCATTTTCAACATGTTTTTGGCTCTTCCCTGTCACAGGCACTTAGCCCACCTACACAAGTGAGGTATCATTTTTACCGGGAGACTGAGGGGAACGTTGGGTGGTAGAAAATTTGTGCCGTTGATCCCACACAAAAATGTGGGGAAAATTAGATTTTTTAGCTAAATTTGAGGTTTGCTGAGGATTCTGGGTAAGAAAACATGGGGGATCCACTCAAGTCACACCTCCCTGGACTCCCTCGGGTGTCTAGTTTTCAGAAATGTTTGGGTTTGGTAGGTTTCCCTAGATGGCTGCTGAGCCCAGGACCAAAAACGCATGTGCCCCCCCCAAAAAAAAAACAGGTTGTTTTGTATTTGATCATTTTGATGTGTCCACATAGTGTTTTAGGGCATTTCCTGCTGCGGGCACTAGGCCTTCCCACACAAGTGAAGTACCATTTTTATTGGGGGACCTGGGGGAACACTGGGTAGAAGGAAGTTTGTGGCTCCCCTCAGATTCCTATCACTGTAATATGAGGAAAAAGTGTTTTTTTTACAAATCTTGAGGTTTGCAAAGGATTCTGGGTAACAGAACCTGGTGAGAGCCCCACAAGTCAGCCCATTCTGGATTCCCCTAGGTGTCTAGATTTAAAAAATGCACAGGTTTGCTAGGTTTCCCTAGGTGCAGGCTGAGATAGAGGCCAAAATCCACAGCTAGGCACATCAGATTTCAATGTAACAATGTGATGTGTCCATGTTGCATTTCCTGTCGCAGGCATTAGGCCTAGCCATGCACGTGAGGTACCATTTGTATCAGGAGAATTGGGGGAACACAGAATAGAAGAACAAGTGTTATTGCCCTTGTCTTTTTCTACATTTTTTCCTTCCCAATGTAAGACAGTGTGTGAAAAAGACATATCTTTGAGAAATGCCCTGTAATTCACATGTTAGTATGGGGACCCTGGAATTCAGTGATGTGCAAATAACTACTGCTTCACAACACTTTATCTTGTGCCCATTTTGGAAATACAAAGCTTTCCTTGATACCTATTTTTCACTCTTTATATTTCAGCAAATTAATTGCTGTATACCCAGTATACAATGAAAACCCATTGCAAGGTGCAGCTTCTTAATTGGCTCTGGGTACCTAGGGTTCATGATGAACGTACAAGCCCTATATATCCCCGCAACCAGAAGAGTCCAGCAGATGTAACAGTATATTGCTTCTGAAAATCTGACATTGCAGGAAAAAGTTACAGAGTAAAACGTGGAGAGAAATGGTTGTTTTTTACCTCAATTTCAATATGTTTTATTTCAGCTGTTATTTTCTGTAGGAAACCCTTGTAGGATCTACACAAATGACCCCTTGCTGAATTCAGAATTTTGTCTACTTTACAGAAATGTTTAGCTGTCCGGGATCCAGCATTGGTTTCACACCCATTTCTGTCACTAACGGGAAGGAGGCTAAAAGCACAAAAAATAGTGAAAATGGGTTATGTCCCAGTAAAAAGCCAAAATTGTGTTGACCTGAAAGCTGGGAAGATGGTGATTGTAGCACCACAAACCCCTTGTTCATGCTATTTTCAGGGGAAAAACCACAACCCTTCTTCTGCAGCCCTTTTTTCCCATTTTTGTTACAAAAATGAAATGTTTGCTGTATATTGGCTAATTTCTTGGTGTCCTGCAGGGGAACCCACAAACTCTGAGTACCTCTAGAATCCTGAGGCAGTTGGAAAAAAAGGACACAAATTTGGCATGGGTAGCTTATGTGGACAAAAAGTTATGAGGGCCTAAGCGCGAACTGCCCCAAATAGCCAAAGAAAGGCCTGGAACCTCAGCGGGAAAAGGCCTGGCAGTGAAGGGGTTAATTTAGAGGATTTGGACTGTGGGAAACCCTGTTTGAGTATGAGTTGTTTAAACAAGTCAAACGGTTGCTCCTTTTGGACAACCAAGAATAGTTGCCGCTAATGTTAAGATCCTAGGTGTTCGTGAGGATCTGGCAGGATATGTCATTGGTGACCCCATTGTGTTTTTTGAATCCCATATGGAAGAGTGCCATTAATTAAATTCCATTCCTAATGGTGCTCAGGTGTTGAAGAAATGTAGTTTAACCGGGAAATAAATGTATTGATACAGAAACAGCATGTGCTGTTCTCTTTGGGCCGACAGCATGAAATCGACAGATTCAAATAGTTACGAACCCGATGTAAATGTTTAGAAAATAGAAGAGTCTGTGATAAAAAATGGATTCATTTAAGAGAAGTGGCTAGGGCTATTGATTTCCGGAAGTATTGGCGTTTTGTCCCGTTGTATAAGAAGGGCCCCAAAACCTCCCCAGTAAACTTTAGATAGATAGCTCTATCGGATGCCTCTGGCAAATTATTTGCCAAGAGTGTACTGTGTCATGTTCAACAGTAGGCCAATGATCAGAATATCAAACCCCCAGAACAAGCTAATTTTAGGAGGAATCATAGCACTGTGGATAATATTGCGGTCCTCCAAACGGTAGTGGAAAAATATGTTTTTTTCCAGGGGTTCACTGGCTTACACAGTGTTCATTGATTTCTTCACTGCATTTGATAGAGTTGATCGTCAAACACTGTGGAGGAAGCTGTTATTGTTGGGCGCTCCGCATCAACTTTTGAGACTTATAATGGAGTTACATACAGAAACTTGGTGTCAGGGTCTGATGGGATGAACGCAGGGTTCATCCTGTAAGGGCAAAACACACAAAGGTCTTAAGCAAAACTGTCTGTTGGCCCCCCTTTTGTTTTCTTTATATATTTTTGATCTTCCAGGTACCCTTAATCAAGTGAGGGGTGACCCTCCTAAAACTGGTGAAATGTCCATTGGTTCCCTACTTCATGCTGATGATGTAGCCATTATGGACCTTACTCCCATTGGTCGGCAAAGCTGGCTTGCTGCATTGGCAGTGTATGCTGATCCCAATTTCTGGAAGATCAATATTTCTAAAAGCAAAGTACTGTCCTTTAGAAAGAATGATTTTAGATCTAAAAGGACTTTTAACTGGTATGTGGGTTCTGACAAGCTGGAAATAGTGGACTTGTACATCTACCTTGGGAAGGTTTTCTCCAAGAGTGGACAGGATCTGGATCATATGAAGGTTTGTACAAACAGGGCCCACTCCCAGGTTAATGCCTTGCTCAGACAATATAAAACGTGTGGAAGTCGCCACTTTGGACATGTCTTGTCAGTGTATAGGGCTAAAATCCCTCCCTCCCTGTGTTATGCATGTGAACTAGTTGACATGAGGTATTGGCATTCCTTTGAGGGGATTGAGGTTCAAATTTTCCATCAGCTGTGTAATTTGAATATCTCATGGCCCCTCACGTCATGCACTTGGAATTTGGCTTACTATCCTCCTTTGCATTGTCTCTGGCAGCTGTCTTGAGGTGGTGTAATTCCCTTCTGAGTGGCGAGGAGCGAGCCCTATGGGCAGCCCTGAGGGTTGAAATATTTTTCCGGTTGAAAGAGCACAGTGCGTTTTCCCAAATCTTTAAGTGGGCTAATGACATTTTTAAGAGAAATTTGAAAATAGATTCCTATATGGACAAGGCCACCCTGAAGAACTTATTAAAGGGCTCCTTGCGCACAATAAGTTTGGCCAGAGACATTGCCTCAAGCCAGGTAAATATGTGTAATCAGGTGGTGTTTGAGAGTACGCTAGGGAACAAACACCAGCCCTACTTAACATGAAATATGCCCCATGGGATCCGGAGAACGATCCTTCTCCTGAGATTGGATCTGATCCCCTTATGGGTTCTTACCAGCATTTGGGACAAAGTTCCCAAAAAGGATAGAATATGTGAGCTGTGCCAGTCGTTTATCCAAGACCTCAACCATATATTATTTATGTGCCCTGGGCTGTTGGATGCTTGCCATCAATTTTTAAGGCCCATATTTATTAAATGTAATGTACATTCTCCTTTGGAGGCTCACAAGTTTCTATTATCTCCCCCAAATGAAATGATATGTAATAAGCTTTATTTAGTTTTTAGATTCTTTTAGAATATTTTTATAGGGCGCATGTTTTTTCTTTTCTTTTTAGGGCATTGGTGTAGTAGACATGGTGCTTATAGCTTATGTAATGTCTTTCTGAAATAATTCAATTTAGGGATGAAATCATGTAATAATTATATAGTTATGTGTTTTTTATTTTTGGTTAAACATGCTGCTATGTTAAGATGGTACATGGAGGTTGCCCATATAAGTATGTATCTGCCACTATTTGCACTATGCATGTTGCACTTTATAGAGGCTTGTAAAAAGAAGTTATTGTTTAGCCTTTTTGTAGGATATAGCTTCCGCCCTTCCCTTCTGTGGTCGGCAATAAGCATATGCTTGAAGCTTTTTGTGCTGTGTTAAGTGTAATTTTGTATTTACATTTTTTATTGTGTTGCTTGATGATATATTTTAGTGATTCCATGTACATAGCTGCAGTTATCTTTTTTATTTTTCTGTGGTGTTTTGTATGTTCTTAAATTACAGGATTATTATTGTCTCTTGTTGAATTTAAATATGTAGTGTGTATTTTGTCCATTATTGTATTTCGTTATATGGACTTTCTTAGGAGTTCCATGTCATAATAAAATTTACCTGACTTGCATTTTTATTTTTGCCCTAAATTATTTCTCTGGTTGGAGGTTCTGTAACTAGATCTGCAGGGATGGAGATTGAGCTGGCCAAGCTTGAGGAATACACTGCGGCCCAGCTCAGGTAATTCTGTAGGGATTTGGGGTGGCCTCAAGGAGCAAAAAGGCAGAATTACAAAAGGCACTGAGAGCCAATTCTGAGGCCCATGCTTTTGCAAATGAGACCTCAGAGGAGACTGAGGAGGAGGAGGTGGATGTGGAGGATGACCTGGACCAGGATCTGGCTGGAGGCCTTAAGCTGTTGTCTGTAGGGGAGGCGAGCAACTTACTCCCAGGACTGAAGGCCCCTTCAAGGGCAGGGAGCAGTGTGTCATCCAAGGGCCTAACCCCAGAGGAGCTGGAGGACAGGTGGGAGGAAAGAAACTTAAAATTAGAGCTAACTAAGCTCCAATTGGAGAAGGAGAGGGCCTTGGAGGAGAAATGATTGAGCATGGAGATGGAGGCAAATCAAAAGAAACTAGCCATGGAAATGGAGGAGAGCTAGAGGAGATTGGTCATGGAGGAAAAAAGATGATGCTGACTCAGGAGCTGAGCCTGAAGGAGCTGGACATCAAGGCCAGACAGGTGAAGTCCAGCAAGGATGGTGACAGCAATACTACTGTGTCTTCCAAGGTACACATACCCAAGACTCTAGTGTCTGATTTTGAGGTGGGGGTGACATTGACAGATGGTTGGAGGCATATGAGATTGCCCTACAAATGCACAAGATTCCTGAGGTAGATTGGGTTACTGGTTTGTGGGTACTCATCCCTAGTGAGGGGAGGGATGCTCTATTGGCCCTAGTAGGGAGTGACAGGGAAAGGTATGCCCTCAGGAACGAGGCTTTGATTAGAAAGTTATGTCTGATCCCAGAAACATACAGGCAAAAATCCAGGAATAGTCAAAAGCTTTCACATCAGAACTGGGTAGATTGTGTGGATACTTCTTGCACTGCACTGGATGGTTGAGTGACGGGCAGTGTAGTAACAGATCACCAGGGGTTGTACAATTTATTTGCAACAGAGCACCTGTCCAATCATTGCTTTACATATCTGTGCCAACATCTTGTGGATAGGAGCTCACCTACCCCAGATTGCTTGCAAGGAGGCCCACAGCTGGGTTAACATCTGGGCCCATAAGAAGGTAACTGGGGGATTACACCATGAGTGGACAGGGTCCTCACCAGAAGAAGGAGGGGGGACAAAGAGAGTCGGGAGTTCTCAAAAGTGCCCCAAAATAGTTTTGTGGGACAGGGTTCATCTCCCCCTTCTGAGAAGAAGAAAAAGTGGTCCCCTGAGAACAAGTCTGCAGGGAAGGCTTGCATGAAGTGCTTTGAGTGTCAGCAGAAGGGCACTACCAGGGAGATCCCAAGTAGGCACAGCCCCCCCACTGGTAGGCAACTACGGGGTTGGCTAGTGTAGTGCTTGGGGAGGAGATGTCCCTAAATGATGCTGGGGAGAAGGTCCAGAGGGCCAGCATGTCTGATAATACTAAAAAGTACAGGCATTGGGCGATCATCAATGGGCAGAAGCAGGAGGCTCTGAGGGACACAGGAACCAGTTAGGTGTCATCTGGTGTCCTCAAGCAGGTAGTCCCTAACATGTTACACCAAGGTGCGGCTGCTGATGACCGTGAGAGCCACTACTTTGTGGCTCAGGTTTCCTTTGAGTGGTGGGGGGGGTCTCAGGTCTGCTGAAGGTAACTGTGAGTCAGCACACTATCTGGAAAGAGAATTGGAGCTCTGGTCCCACTTGGGGATGATAGGGTTACCTGAGTGGGTGTGCCTGACCCCACAGTCCATAGCAGCCCAAGAGGGTGGTCAGAGGGAACTGGAACCTCAAACTATGGCCCAGGGTACTGCCAAAAAGAGGAAGGGCAAGGGGTGTGGGAAACCGCCCCAGAGATTCCCATGGTCCGGGAGGAGGCTGACCTTGAGGGAGACACCCTAGTGCCTACACAGGAGGATAAAGTCAAACTGGGGAACTTGCCTGAGTTGTCCAACTGGCAGCAGGAAGGGGCTCCTACCAGGGAGGGCCTGATCTATTGGGAGAATGGTCTCCTGTATAGTGAGCATATGGATCCTGAGCCTGGTGCAACATGTTTGTTGGTGGTCCCCCAGTGGTATAGATCCTTCCTACTGGGTCTGGCTCATGATGTGCCACTGGTAGGTAATTTGGGGCCGGACAAGACCTTTGACAGGCTTGTCACCCACTTTTACTGTACACAAATGAGACAAGGCACTGCTGCCTACTGTAGGTCCTGTCAGGCCTGCCAGGTGAGTGGCAAGTCAAGGGGGAAGTGCAAGGCCCCGCTGGAACCTTTACCTGTTGTTGCCATCCCTTTTGAGTCGCTGGGCATCGATGTTGTGGGGCTTCTATTTCCCAAGACAGCCATGGGCAACAGATTTGTTCTGGGCTTGGTGAACCATGGCACCCGGTACACAGAGGTTATCCCTCTGAGGACAGTGACTGCACCTGTGGTGGCCAGGGCACTGATGGGGATATTTACCTGTGTGGGGGTCCCCAAAGAGGTGGTATCTGACTGGGCTACCAACTTCATGTCTAACTACATAAAGGTCATCTGGAAGGAGTGTGAGGTGACCTATAAGTTCACCATCCTTTACCACCACAAAACGAATGGGTAGGTTGAAAGGTTCAACCGAACCCTGAAGGGCATGAGGCGTAAGTGGGACATCCTCCTACCATGCCTGTTGTTTATCTACCTGGCGGTACCTCAGAAGAGGGTCGGTTATAGCCACTTTGAAATTCTGTGTGGGCACCCTGTTAGAGGGCCTCTCACTCTGCTGAAGGAGGGCTGGGAGCACCGGAATGTGGTCAGCTACATGCTGGACCTTTGCAACCAGACTGTGCACTTCAGGAAGCTCGCACAAGAGAACCAGAACCTGGAGGCTAGCCAGGAGGCCATGATATGCTGGTATGACCAGCATGCCACTTTGACGGAGTTTCAGCCTGGCCAAAAGGTGTGGGTCATGAAGCCTGTGGAGCCCCGTGCTCTACAACACTGCTGGTCTGGGCCCTATGAGGTTAAGGAGCGGAAGGATGACGCCACCTATATGGTAGACCTCTGAACTCCAAGAAACCCCTTGCGGGTTCTACATGTGAACCGTCTAAAGCCCTTCTACGAGAGGTCTGAAGTGACCATGCTCTTGGTGCATGAAGATGGTGTGGAAGAGAAGGGTGAACCTCTCCGTGACCTGTCTGTGAAGGAGCAAGATCGGCCAATGGAGGGTGTCAATCTCTCCCCTACACTGACCCTTGACCAACAGAAGGACTGCTACCAGTTGTTGAAGCAGTTCGGCTTGCTGTTCTCCCTTACCCCAGGGCTCACTACATGGACACTGGGACTGTCCATCTGTAAAGAATAAAATGTACAGGTTGTTGTCTTATAAGGTGATGGCTAACAACTAGGAAGAGGTCTCCAAGGTGTTGGCGCTGGGGGTTATTGAGCACTCCAAAGCCCTTGGTCCAGCCCAATACCCAGGATACCCAAGGCTGCCCCACCAGGTGCCACATCTGAACTCCGGTTTTGTGTGGACTACTGAGGGCTCAATGTGGTCACCAAGACCGATGTGCACCACATCCCCAGAGCTGATGAGCTTATAGATCGTATTGGAGCTACCAAGTTCCTCAGCACGTTTGACCTAACATCAGGGTACTGGCAAATTGCGTTGACCAATGGCGCAAAAGAGAAATCTGTTTCTCCATCTCAGAAGGGCACTACCAATTTCAGGTCACGCCCTTTGGGTTAAAGAATGCCCCTGCCACCTTCCTGAAGTTTTTAAAGCAGGACCTGGCTGGACTAGAGAGCTTCAGTGCCGCTTATCTGGATGACATTGCAATCTTCAGTTCCAGCTGAGAGGACCACCTGGGCCACCTGCGGGAAGTTCTTCAGGCTCTGCAGAGAGCAGGCTTGACTATCAAGGACAGTAAGTGCCAAATAAGGCAGGGGTCTGTGGTCTACGTAGGACACCAAGTAGAGGGTGGGAAGGTGTGGCCCTTGCAACCCAAGATTGACACTATTCTGGCTTAGAAACCTCCTAAAACCCAGACTTATCAAGATTTATCAAGGGATACAGCACCATTGTTGCCACACTGACTTCCAAGAAGCAGCCAGGTCAGGTGATCTAGACAGAGGCATGCCAGAAAGCCTTCAACACCCTCAAAGAAGCCATGTGCATGGCACCTGTGCCCAAGGCCCCAGATTTCTCAAAATAATTTGTTGTCCAAACAGGTGCCTCAAAGCATGGCATAGGGGCTGTGCACCCAAAGCCAAATGAAGAAAGCCTGGATCAATCTGTACCCTTCATCAGTAGGAGAATACCTCCCAGGAAACAGAGGAGGACGTCAGTTAAAAGGGAAGCCTTTGCTGTGGTCTGGGCACTGAAGAAGCTAAGGCCATACCTGTTTAGTACTCACTTCCAGGTTCAGACAGACTACAGGCCCCTCGGATTGTTAATGCAGATGAAGGGTGAGAATCCCAAACTGTTAAGGTGGTCCAACCCCCTACAGGGAGTAGACTTTATGGTTGAGCACCATCCTGGAACTGACCACACCAACGCTGATGATCTCTGCTGGTTCTTCCGTCTTAGAGAAGACAATGCCCAAGGATTTGGGTAGCTCTCCCCACTTTAAGCTGGTGGGAGGGATATGTGTTAGATCTGGCATCCTTGGTGTGGTCTTCCCTAACATTTTGCCCTCTGACCGCCTTTTCTTCTGACCTATTTTTGCTGGCCTTTAGGAATCTGTGCACTTTACCACTGCTGACCAGTGCTAAAGTGAAGGACTTGGTCCTCTAAAACATGGTTACATTGGCTTCTCCTTAATTGGCATATTTAATTTACTTGTACGTCCCTAGCTAAGTGCAATATGGGTGCCAGGGCCTGTAAATTAAATGCTACTAGTGGGCCTGCAGCACTGACTGTACCACCCACTACAGTAGCCTCTCAAACATGTCTCAGGCCTGCCTCTGTAGAGCCTGTGTGTGCAGTTTTAAACTGCCATTTCATCCTGGAAAGTGTACCTACTTGCCAGGCCCAACTTTTCCCTTTTATTGCATGTAAGTCACCTCTACAGTAGACCCTAGTTAGCTGCAAGGGTAAAGTGCAGCGTATTCAAAAAGTTGGACATGTACTTTTAAGTTTAACATGTCCAGGTATTGACAAACTGCTACATTCATCTTTCACTATTGCAAGGCCCATCTCTCCCAAAGGACAGCATTGAGGTTGCCTTAAAACATCTTTTAAGTGTAACTTCCAAATGGGAAAAGATAGAAATATGGAGATTGGTCTCCCTGGGCTCACACTTTAAGATCACAACTCATGGGGAAGTCGGATTTTAAATTGTAAGTCTGAAAAGTTGGCATTTTCTTACTTTAACCTCCTGTACCACTGTCTGTCTCTGAATACAAGTCTGGGGTAGATGGCACCTGGGCTTTGTGCACTCTCACTAGACAGTCACACACAAAGGGAGGCTGGGTGTGGCATTTGCATATTGAAGACCCATCACCAGGCTGATGGGTCTACCTGCGCTAGATGGGAGGCAGAACCTGAGACTTACTTCTGAATAGGGCTGTGAATCCCCTCACACAAAGAGCTGCATACCCCCTGTTGTGTGTCTGGAGCTGGGGGGTGGATCTTCTGGACTTCAAAGGAAGGTCTGGAAGTTTCTCTACCCTTCCAGAACCTGGACACCAAAGTATAAATGCTGAACTCCAAACCTTACAAAACCAGAACTCTACTGGGACAAGGACACCCTGTCAGGAAGAAGGACTGATGTGCTGCCAGGACCGACTCTCACTCTGCACGGCATTGCTGTGTTGGCCTACAGCTGCTGTGTGCTGATTTGTAGGAGGGACTGCCACCTTGCTGTTGCACTGTTAGCCTGCTGCCTGCTACACCTATACTGCAGGAGAAGGATTGAACTCTCCTTTCTGTTCCTGCCACCAGAGTCTCCAAGGGCTTGTTGGCTTCCCCCCAGTTCTCCAGAGGACCCTGGGTCATCAAAGACCTCCTCTCCAAACTGATCTGCAGTAACAACGCAATGGACTGCACTTTTAGAGACTGGTTGCGGTGCTTCCCCTGGCCCCGGATCCCTAATTTGCATTCTGACCCTGCCGCTCAAGCATCCCAACAAAAACCACTAGTACAGCCTCATCACCCTGCTGGCACTGTAACTACATCTGTAAGGTGTGCCCCTTTTGGACGCCGGGCCGTACTACTAAACCAGGCAAATCCTGAGTAACTGCAGTGAGAAAACTGCTTCGCGGGTTGAACTGCACCATGATCCTGCCTCGTCTACACTTCCACTGAGCTCTGCTGTAGCCCAAGTCGCACTTCTTTTACTCAGGCTCTGGGTGGGGGCCACAAGGGTCACCTAGTTCTTGTCGGCCATGCTGTAGCCCAACTCCTCACTCTAGGAGGGACAACTCACCTGCGTTCCTGTATAGCTTCTAGGACGGGTCAGAGTCTCCCTGCCTCCAGGACCAGCGACAGCCACTGAAAGAGCAACAATGTAACCCTACTGGGCGAGGCACCCATAACTTCTCTCTGTGCCTGCAGACCAGTTGGTGAGCACTTCGCACTCATTACCATAACTCCCATAAAGGAAGCGCCTGAATATTGTTCCTGATACTCTGAGACAGTGTAAAGCCCACAAGAGATGCTTTTCTCTCATTTCAGCACTGCAAATTGGGAATTGCAAGATTATAAGCACTCCTCTGACATTGCAAGGAGTTTTTCAGAAATGATTTAATGAACTTGTGACTCAATTCTCCTGTGATCTAATTTATTCTCAGTGGCATAGCTCCTGATTGTTTTTTTTAATTTATGTTGTTTGGTCCCATTTTAATAAGATAAATATTCTCTGTTTTTCTAACCTTGTGTTGAGTCCTTTTTGTGGTGTCTTTCACTTTTTTTAATTTTTTTATAAAACGTTTTTTTTTTTTATTAGTATTCTGTAGAACAGCAAACAGAACCCAACAGGTCACTGGTACAATTGGCACAATTACGATAACACATCAGGCAGGTCCAAGGCAGAACAGGTTGATACACACATTGGAGCCACCGCCCCACACACTGGGCTACACATCCCTCCCCTATGATAAGACTAAATTCTTTGCCCCGTCCCAACTGCCCCACACTTTTGTATATTTGGCTGGTCGCCCCCACGCTTCAAAGACCAGTTTCTCCTGCTGCGCACACCAGTCCACCCCACGACGCCACTTGGTTATCGCAGGGGCAGTCTTGGCCTTCCAGTTCGCTGCAATGTCCCTCTTGGCCACCAGGCAGGCCACTCCCACAAATGTCCGGAGTGCTCTGTTGGGACGCACCCCATCAAGCACCCCCAGAAGAACTGGTAACAGAGCAAGTTCAACCTAGTTCAACCTACATTCGTATCACTTCCGAGATCTCTCTGAGCACTGCTCCCCAGTAACTGGCTATCTGCGGACAGGACCACACCATGTGAAAGAAGTCTGCATGGGGGCCTGCACAACGGGGACAATCTGCCTGAGGCCATAGACCTGCATTATGTAACTTGTAGGGTGTGATGTATGCCGCATGCAGAAATTAAGTCTGCTCCACTTGGAGCCGGGAGGTCATGGTCAGGGATCACGGGGCCATCAATGCCTCTCTCCACTCGCCATCATCAATCGGGCCCACCGATTGCTCCCAACGCTCCCGGAGCTTATCAAGCGATTGGGTGGTATTAGCGACCAGTGAGCAGTAAATGCGCGACACCACCCCTTACCCAGAACACCCATCATGACCTTGGCCTCTATGGGGCTGAATTGTGGGAGATCAGTTCCTGCCTGAATATGTATCCGCAACGCATGTCTGAGCTGCAGGTATTTGTGAAATTGGGATTTATTAAGCTCAAACTGTTCCTGGAGCTCCTGAAAGACCTCATATGGGAGCCAGTTCAAACATCCCCCAACTGGGAGATACCTATGAGGTCCCATTTGCGGAGCCCCTGAAGTGCTGAGACCTCTCCCAGCCACAGTCCCTGCCACATCGGTGTCTGCTGGGTGAGACGGCGCCACCACCCCGTCGTCCGCAGCACAGCCCTCCACCCCGCCAACACTACCCGAGTCACTTCCGGAACATTACCGGGTATGGAGTCACCATACAACATCCCCAACAGGTCAGAAAAGCCCATCCTCGAGAGCTCCAACTGGTACGCGGTGTCCGACCAGCCCCCCCCAACCAGTCATGGATAACCAATAGGGGCATAACTAGGTGATAAAGGCGGAAGTTGGACATCCCCAAACCCCCTTCGTAGACATCTCCCGGACAGGTGCAGAGTGCCAGTGCCACAGGAATCGCTAGAAAACTATTACGGCGAAGGGGAATATCATGCTGCCAATCATAGCGGTCCCTGGTCAGACTCAGTGGGACCAGGAGAGATTTACCAGGGTTTACTACCAGTCCCGACACCTCCGCAAACAGGGCTAAAAGCTGCAACACCCGAGACCCGCTACTAGTTGGATTTGCCAAGAACACAAACACATCGTCCGCATACAATGCTATGCGGTCCTCCTGCCCCGTGGAACAGGCCCATCCCTCAATCAAAGGATCTTCCCTTATCAGCTTCACCTGCAACTCCATCGCCAACGCAAACAAAAGCGGTGAGAGATGGCAGCCCTGACGAGTCCCCCTCCGGATGGGAAACGGATCCGATACCACCCCATTCACCTGCACTCGGGCCGTGGGGTTAAAGTAGAGGAGTTTCACCAATGCCCGAAACCGCGGGCCAAACCTGGCCCTCTCCAGCAGCCCACGGAGGTAAGACCAATCCACCGTATCAAACGCTTTGTCAAAATCCACAAGAAGGGGTGCCAGTGGAGGGGCCAATACAGCTCTGTTACCGAAGGCTATGTGCAGTCGTCTTATACAATGCCTAGTACTTATATTCGGCATGAAGCCACATTGGTCCGGATGTATTAGTGAGGACAACAACCTTTCTCAGCCTGGTGGCCAGAATCGTGGAGAAAATCTTAACCTCCGTGTTAAGGAGTGAGATGGGGTGGTACTCCGCGTTGCTCCGCGAGGGGGGCTTCGTCTTAGGAATAACTACAATAGTTGCCTGGTCGAGTCCCGACGGGAATCCCCTGGTCCTCTCTGCCTCCTCAAACATGGCTAGTAAATGAGGGGCAAGTACATCCCGGAACCCGCTATAGAGCTCAGCCGGAAACCCGTCCGGGCCTGGAGTTTTACCCGCCTCAAGCTCCGATATGGCTGCTCCGATATGGCTGCTCCGACATTCTCCACCCCAATAGGCTCATCCAACTCCTGCCTGTCCATCACCGAAATCTTCAGGAAGGATACCTCATATAAAAGGGGGTTGTTCCTCTCCGCCATGGGTAGTGAACGGTGCAGTAAAATGGCCATTCCTCTTGAGCCTCTGGAGAAGCCCGTATGGTAGACCCTATCGTGCCCTTCCCTCAGCAGCATGGGGCATTGAGTACCAAGCAGATGGGTCTCCTGCAGCAGGACCACAGACGCGCACTTGGGGTCGACTACGCAACCCGTGGGACATGGCCTACAAGCCTATGGGCGACCTCTGCTCACATACATGACACAGGGCAATGAATAGCTGTACTTGGCACCCTACAGAGGTGGGGGGCGGGGGCACAGGGCCATGCCTTACGGAGGGGCCTAGCCTACAGATATCGCCCTGGCCTAGGGATACCCACAGACCTCCTCCCCCACCCAGACCCCTCCACTGCGCGCAAAGTCACCAGGATTTGAGTGTACTCACCCCCTTGTGTCTGCTGTGATGTCCTCACGCGCCCATCCAAATCGGGGTAGGCCACCGCCAGGATCCGGGACATCAGGGGGGTCAAAGTACGACGGGAACCCCTCTCACGTTGGGAGGCCATCCCCAGCTGAGCCTCCGCCGTCTTCCTGCTCCAGCGTCGGATGTCCTCCCATCTCTTCCGGCAGTGGGTGCCCCGTCTCTGGTGGACCCCCAGGGTCCGGACGTCCTTGGCGATGGCACGCCAAATATCGATTTTCTGGTGGGCGCTGACCTATGTGACATGTACAGGGAGAGAAGAATAATCATCACCTTCTGCATGCTCGATGTGAGTGGCCCCCCCATCCCCACCCTTGCCATGTGGCACATGCTCTCATCTGTCGTTTGATGCATGCCTCAGTCGCTCCCCTCCCCACCATCTTACATCCACCCCACTCAACACAGGCATTGGCCACAAAGCATGGTCCCAGTGTACTTACCTGTTGGTCTGGAGGACCGTAGAGTAGCGCATACTGGGGGAGGACCCCATCCATGAGTTTCTCCAACTCCTGAGCAGTGAAGGCAGGGGCCCTTTCCCCAGTCGCATGAGCCATTGTCTCTTCCAGACCGTGGTCACAGCAGCACTTGCAGTGTAGGTCCTCTCCTGTCGAAGATCAGGTATCGAGTGATTAAGCAGATAGAAAATGGCGGTCACGCCTGCGGCGGTGTGTACCGCGACCGCCGGCGCACATCGTCATTGGCTCCTGAGACCCATAGGGTTCAATGTTAACCAATGCTGCTTTGCGCCTCGGTCTTCGACCGCCTACCGCTACGGTGTGCCACGCCAGCGCATTGACCTCACATCCCATTGTCGCACTTCACAGGTCAGGCAGCCGCCATTTCAAGGGCCCACATGCCTTATTTTCTACTGCGTCACACATACCTAGGCCTTGCATCGACACTCATACAAGCCATTCAATGCATTGGGAATCATGTTATGTGCAAGCTGTGGTTACGTACCTGTGGGTAGATTGACTCTGTGCTCGCTGTTGTCCTTCATAGGCACGGTCCGCTGGGACATGCGAGGAGATGGAGAAATCTTCCCGTGTACAGACCGCTGGTGGACCTGTCGACAATGGAGGAAAGACATGTCATACTGACATACAGGCATGACCGAGACACTATACAGGAACTGTGTGCCCAGCTGGAGCCAGACCTGATGTCACCAATCCGCCAACCCACAGGGATCCTCCCTCTAGTGCAGGTGCTGTCAGTAATCCATTTCCTAGCAAGTGGGTAATTTCAAACAACAGTGGCCATATCATCAGGGATGTCCCAGCCCATGTTTTCCAAGGTGTTGTCCAGAGTGTTGTCTGCCCTGCTCAAACACATGCAGAGCTACATCGTCTACCCTGAGGTGGGGGATTTGGCTACAGTGAAGGCTGATTTCTATGCCCTTGGACATATACCCAACATCATTGGTGCCATTGATGGGACACATGTTGCTTTGGTCCCCCCCAGCAGGAGTGAACAGGTGTACAGGAACAGGAAGAGTTATCATTCCATGAATGTCCAGATGGTGTGTTTGGCTGACCACTACATCTCCCATGTTAATGCCAAGTTCCCTGGGTCAGTGCATGACGCGTACATCATGCGGAATAGCAGCATCCCTTACGTGATGGGTCAACTCCAGAGGCACCGTGTGTGGCTATTAGGAGACTCTGGTTACCCCAACCTGTCATGGCTACTGACCCCAGTGAGGAATCCCAGGACAAGGGCAGAGGAACGGTACAATGAGGCCCTTGGGCGAACTAGGAGGGTGATCGAGCGGACCTTCGGCCTCCTGAAGGCCAGGTTTAGGTGCCTCCATATGACTGGTGGATCCCTATTTTACTCACCAAAGAAGGTGTGCCAGATGATCGTGGCCTGCTGTATGCTTACCAACCTGGCTTTGCGACGCCAGGTGCCTTTTCTGCAGGAGGATGGTCAAGATGGTGGTGTTGTAGCAGCTGTGGAGCCTGTGGAGAGTGAAGAGGAGGAAGGCGAAGAGGACGACATAGAGAACAGGAACACAGTAATACAGCAGTATTTTCAATGACACACAGGTAAGAATCCACAACGGCATTTTACATATACTTAACCCCTACTACCTCTCTACCGTCTGACCTTTTCCCCCAGTGTATGGTAACTGAGTTGTGACTTTCCCTTCCGATTTCAGAGATATGGGCCCCACTGCGTGACATCTGCGAAAATTCCCCATGGACTACAGCTGTGTGACATTGGTATGTTGGCATCACAATGTGAATATGCCATTTGGCACGGTAATGTCTAATACATTTGTACAAAATCTCAGCCAGACTCCAGATTGTTTTATGCAATAAGTGTGTTTATTACAGTGCTCAAAATTGGTGGGTGGTTGTAAATCGTTGAGGTCTGATGGTGGAGGATTGTCCATGGCAGAGTCCAGACTATCAGTATCACAGGTGCATTGTCCAGATGCCTGTGGAAAGTGGAGCAGGGGCAGTGTAAGGTTGGACAGGGTGTCAATGTGGGACAGTGGGATGACAATCAGGGAGGTATCCTTTCCTGGCTGGGGTCTTGGCATCTTACTCTGTCTTCTTCCTGCATCTCAGGGCCCGCTTGCGGGGTGGTTCTCCTTCTGCAGGGGGTGGGGTTCTGGTGGCCTGTTGGTCTTGTGTCGGGGCCTCCTGTCCACTAGCGCCGGCGGAGGTGGTAGGCAGTTCTTGGTCCATGCTAGTGTCAGGGGCCCTTTGTGGTGCAACAGTGTCCCGCAATGTGGTGACTACCTGATTCAGAGCCACTACGATGGTGCCCATGGCGGAACTGATGTTTCTTAGGGCCAGATGTAGCAAACGTTTTGCGACTCGCAAACGGCAAAATTTGCCGTTT
The DNA here is from genome assembly GCF_031143425.1 of Pleurodeles waltl. Classification (NCBI taxonomy): domain Eukaryota; kingdom Metazoa; phylum Chordata; class Amphibia; order Caudata; family Salamandridae; genus Pleurodeles; species Pleurodeles waltl. The sequence continues at coordinate 292,285,388 of NC_090443.1, read as the reverse complement.
GCGAGTCGCAAAACGCGTATCCCAATGCAGAAATGCATTTTGCGAGTCGGTATGCATTTCAGACTCGCAAATAGGAAGGGGTGTTCCCTTCCTATTTGCGAGTCGCATTGGGATGCAATACCATTTGCGACCGCATATGCAGTCGCAAATGGCATCACAGTTACCATCAACTTCAAGTGGATGGTAACCCAATCGCAAATTGGAAGGGGTCCCCATGGGACCCCTTCCAGTTTGTGATTGGAGCCCAAAATATTTTTTCAGGGCAGGGAGTGGTCCAAGGGACCACTCCCTGCCCTGAAAAAAAACCGAAACTAAAGGTTTCGTTTTTTTTTTAAGTGCAGCTCGTTTTCCCTTAGGGAAAACGGGCTACACTTCAAAAAAAAAATAACTGCTTTATTTAAAAGCAGGTCGCTAACATGGAGGTCTGCTGACGTCAGCAGGCCTCCATGTTAGCGAGTGCCTATACTCGCAATGGGGCCGCAATTTGCGACCCACCTCATGAATATTCATGAGGTGGGTCATTGCGACCCCATTGCGAGTTGCAGTCGGTGTCTGAGACACCGTACTGCATAGCAATTTGCGACTTGCAAATTGCGAGTCGCAGGGACTCGCAATTTGCAAGTCGCAAATTGCCTTTTTCCTACATCTGGCCCTTAGTTCTTCCCTGAACCCCATATACTGTTGCTCCTGCAGAAGCTGGATCCCCTGAAACCTGGCCAGGACCGTGGCCATCGTCTCCTGGGAGTGGTGGTATGCTCCCATGATGTTGGAGAGGGCCTTGTGGAGAGTGGGTTCCCTGGGCCTGTCCCCCCCCCTGTCGCACAGCAGCCCTCCCAGTTCCCCTGTTTCCCTGGGCCTCTGTCCCCTGGACCGTGTGCCCACTACCACTGCCCCCAGGGCTCTGTTGTTGTTGGGGTGGTGGGTTAACCTGGGTGCCCTGTAGTGGTGGACACACCGCTGATTGACGTGTCCTGGGGACAGAGATATGGGCCCGCTGTGTGGGTGCTGTGCTGGTGTTCCCAGAGGGGGGAAGGTCTGCTGTGGCCTGTGGCTGTCTGAGGGGAACCAACTGTCCAGAGGTCCCCGATGGGCCGGGCTGGTCATCTAGATCCATTGAGACAGAGCTGCTGTCATCACTGTGGGCCTCTTCTGGGGGTGGAGTGGACATTTGTGGACCCTCCTGCGCGGTGACTTGGTGTTCGGGTCCTGCAGGGGTATAACAGTATGGTTATTGCTTCTGTGTGTGCCATAGCGTGCAATGGGTGGGTGCCCGTGTACCCCTGTGCTTGCATTCCTGTGTGGGGGCTTTTGTGACGGTGGTTTGGCCGGGGGGGATGGGTATTTGCAGTGGGCATGCTTAGGTGATGGGTGTCCATGCTTTGTGGTCGCATGCAGGGCTTGGTGTTGGGATGGGTGGGTTGTGAGGGTGAGACATTTGCAAGGAGTAGGTGTGATGGGGGTGGGGGTGAGGGTGGGGGTATGAGTTGGCATGCTGGTGGGGTGGGGGGGATGAAGTAGTTAAGATTTTACTTACCAGAGTCCATTCCTCCGCCTACTCCTGCGAGGCCGTCAGGATGCAGGATCGCCAAGACCTGCTCCTCCCATGTTGTAAATTCTGGGGGAGGAGGTGGGGGTCCGCCGCCAGTCCGCTGCACCGCGATGTTGTGCCTGGATACCATGGAACGCACTTTCCCCCGTAGGTCGTTCCACCGCTTCCTGATGTCGTCCCTATTTCTTGGGTGCTGTCCCACAGCGTTGACCCTGTCCACTATTCTGCTCCATAGCTCCATCTTCCTGGCAATGGTGGTGTGCTGCACCTGTGTCCCGAAGAGCTGTGGCTCTACCTGTACAATTTCCTCCACCATGACCCTGAGTTCAGCCTCAGAAAACCTGGGGTGTCTTTGCGGTGCCATGGGGTGGTTTGGGTGATGTGTGGGGTGGATTGTGTGGTGCTAAGTGTGGTGATGTGTATTGGTGTGTAGTTTGAAGTGCGTGGTAATATTGCTGGGTGACAGTGAATTGCGCGTCAGGGTGCTCGGGTCTCTTATCTCTGTGCGTGTTCACGAATCTCTAGGAGTGGGGGTTTGTGGGTGATGTGGGTGTGTGTTTTATATTGTGTTGGGTGTGTGGGAGTGTTGTTTGTATGTGTATCAGGTGTGTGTATTTCGAATTGTCCAATGTGGCTGTGTTTTGTATATGTGTGTGTATTTTGAGCGCAGCGGTGTGTACCGCCAATGGAATACCGCGTTTGAAAGACTGCCGCGTGGATTTGTGTGTCGTGATAGTGTGGGCGTATTTCTGTTGGCGTGACGGTGGAGGTCTGGTCATCGCCAGTTTCTCGCTGGCCTTTGGTGTGGCGGACTTTTGTGGATGTCTGTATTTTGGCGGTTTGCCTGTTGTGGATCAGAATGACCGTGGCGGTTTACCGCGGCGGTGTTATGGCGGTCTTCTGCACGGCGGTAAGCGCCTTTTACCGCCGAGGTTGGAATGACCACCAAAGTGTCTACAGTAGTTGTGGAGTGGTGGACCCCTCCATTTAGGTCGGAGTTCTGCAATGTGGCCAACCGCCATCCTTCGCCTCATCTTCGGAGGGGGCACCTGTCTACACCCTCCCAAGAATACACAGTACAAAGGATCAGAATCAGGAGAGCAAGGGAGATTGGCTTGGACGCTCCCCCTTAGCATCTCAGGTCGGCCTCTACCCCTCAGGGCCCCCCAGCGCGGTCCCGCATCCAGAGGGAGCCAGGCCCAGTCCGACATCCTCCACTGAGCCTCAGAAGGGACCACTCCTCCCCCTCCAATGGGACCAGGCACGTCTGAGGCACCCCCACGTCTCCGGGGCACCCCCCCGGCCCGTCACTGACATTAAGTCACAGATTCGTGGTACAGTCTTCCATCCTCCCGGCACCGAAGGGAGGCACCACTTCAGCTCCCTCGAGTATACAGAGAGTATATAGGTCAGCATTAGGGGAGCAAGGGAGACTGGCTCAGGCGCTCCCCCCCAACATCTGGAGCCGATCGTTTTTCCACCGGGCCATCTAGCGCAGTCTCTCCACCAGAAGGAGTCAGGTCCAGTCATGTGTCCTCCAATGAACCGCTGCGAAGGCCGCTCCTTCGCCTCCGATGGGACCGGGTGCGCCTGCGACCCCTCCGTGCCCCCAAGGAGCCAGTCGATCCACCCCCGGGCCGGGGGGAGCTCCCCCGGTTCACGCAGTGCTCCTCTGTGAGCCACTCCCACGCCGCCTCTGGCGAGTCAAAGAAGAAGGATTTCCCAGCCATCAGTACCTTGAGGCGCACGGGAAAGAGGAGCATATATGTCAACTGTAGCGCCCGCAGCTTCTGCTTGACTCCTTCATACGAACGCCGCCTGGCCTGCACCTCCCTGGTGTAGTCTGGGAACACCAGGATCCTGTGGTTGTCCCAGCAGAGGTCCGGATGGGTCCTAGCCTCCAGAAGAACAGCATCCCGGTCTCTGAAGCTAAGGAATCTTGCGATCATCGGCCGCCGAGGCCCACCAGGCAGTGGTCGGGCACCAGGGCCTTGTGGGCACGCTCAATAGCGAACCCGGGGGACAGCCGCTAGTCAAGGACCAACTTCCGAATCCAATGCTCCAGAAAGTCGACTGCTGAGCTTGCCTCTACACCCTCTGGGAATCCCACAAAGCGCAGATTGTTGCACCTGGAGCGGTTTTTGGCATCCTCCACCCTGTGGTGCAACTCACCCGTGCATGTTTGCAGCTGGGCAACTGTCATTTTAAGCCCAGCAATTTCATCCTCCGCCTGGGAGACCCGGTCCTCAACCTCTTTGATGCGGGCCACTGCCTTCTGGAGGTCTTGTCGCAGCAAGCCCACGTCTTCTCTCACCTCACCGACCTTAGTTTCAACAACCAGCTGCCATGTCTAGAAGCCAGGCTCTCTAGAGGTAGCTGTGGATGAGCAGCCATAGTTCATCTAGGATACATGCAAAGCGTATCCAATACCATTGTAGTATACAGTATTCACACACATGAAAGAAAATCCTCAGTGTTACAAAAATAAAGGTACTTTATTTTGGTGACACAAATGCCAAAAATACCATAGAGACTATACACAAATTATATACACTAGTTTGCAGAAACAGGCATAAAAACAGTTAGAAAAAAATGCAATTAGTGAAAATCACAATAGTTAGAAATGGGCCTAGGGGGAGCACAACCATATACTAAAAAAGTGGAATGCGAAAGTTGGTCCCTCACCTAGGCAAGTGTAGTGTGTAGACGGGAGCTGGGAGTACTAGAAAACCCCAAAGGTAAGTACAAAAATCCACCCCAGTGACCAGGAAAGCAGGCGTGACTCACAGTAACTTTCCCAGAACACACACAGAAACGAGAAGAAGAATTATGCAAAACCCAGAAAAGACTGCAAGACGTCAACAGTGGATTCCAGGACAAGAAGACCTGTGGAAGAAGGGGACCAGGTCCAAGAAGCACAGAAGAGTCCAGGAAGAATAGGAGTCCCTGCTAACCCGGATGAAGGTGCAAAAGTAGAACCACCGGTGAAGAAGAAAAGTCAGCACTACATCCAAGAAGACAAACTCCGGTTCCTGGAGGGTGCAAGTGATGTCCCACGCCAGATGGAGGATTGCAGCTGGGTTTGCGTCATCGGAGTCCACCAACGAAGCCTTGGCACATGCAAAGCTCGCTGTTAGCGGAAAATGGCGCTGCCTGGGACCAGGAAGGACCAGGTGGACTCTACCCAGGAAGGAGAGTCAGAGGGGGCTCTTAGCAACTCAGAGAGCCCACAGAAGACCAGGCAGTGCACACAGGAGTCCCACAGCACGGGGACAAGAAAGTTACAGAAGAGGCCCATGCAGCACTACGACAAAGCCTCCCACGCCGCTGGAGAACCACTCAGGAAGCTGTGCGTCGCAGGATAGAATGCTGGGGGCCCGAGTTACAAGATGCACGAAAGACTTGAAGGAAGGATGCCAACAAGCCTTGGCAGCTGCAAAAGATGCAGTGCATGGGGGTACTGTCTTGCATGGGAGGCAAGGTCTTACCTCCACTAAAGTGGGACAGCTGGAAGTGAGGACCGTCAGGACCACTTCAGTCCACCACTCGTGATGCAGGATCCACGCAGCTCAGCAGGAGAGAGGATCCACGCAGCCAGTTGTTGTCGCAGTTGGTGTCTGCAGAAGCAGGGGAGTGACTCTTTCACCCCAAGGGAGATTCCTTTGCTCTTCTGATGCAGGCTGAAGACGGGCTGTCTTCAGAGGATGCACAACCCGGAAACAGTTGCAGTTGCTGGCAGGAGCCGGACATACAATGTTGCAGAAGGCGTCTTGCTTCTTTGTTGCAGCTTGCAGAGTTCCTGGAGGGTCCAGATGCAGTTTCTTTAGTGAGAAGTCAAAGTGGAGGATACAGAGGATTCCTGCTGGAGTCTTGCAATCCGAATCTGAGGAACCACCCAAAGGAGAGACCCTAAATAGCCCTGAAAGAGGGATTGGTCACCTAACCAGGTAAGCACCTATCAGGGAGGGCTCTGACGTCACCTGCTGGCACTGGCCACTCAGATGCTCCCAGAGTTCCCTGCCAACCTTGAATCAAAGATGGCAAAACCCAGCGACCCTCTGGAGGAGCTGTGAGCACCACCCCTGGGGTGGTGATGGACAGGGGAGTGGTCACTTCCCTTTCCTTTGTTCAGTTTTGTGCCAGAGCAGGGGCTGGGAGTCCCTGAACCGGTGTAGACTGGTTTATGCAAGGAGGGCACCAAATGTGCCCTTCAAAGCTTTTCCAGTGGCTTGGGGAGGCTACCCCTCCCAAGCATGTAACGCCTATTTCCAAAGGGAGAGGGTGTAACACCCTTCTCCCAAAGGAAATTATTTGTTCTGCCTTCGTGGGCTCAAGCTTTTCAAGCAACAGGACAGAAATCTGTCTGTGAGGTGGCAGCAATTGGGGCTGCCTCGAAAACCTCAGAAAGCTGAAATGGCAATATTGGGGGTCATCTAAGGAGCCCCCAGAGTGCATGGAATCATCCAACCAATGCTTGCAAAAAGCCTTGGGGTATGATTCCAACATGTTTGATACCAAACATGCCTATGTTTGGAGTTATCATTATGTAGCTGGACATAGGACCTATGCCCAGTACACGTGTAAAATGGCATCAAAAACTCATGAAGTCTGTGAAAATGGTCCTGGAGTTCGTGGGGGCACCTCTGCTAGTGTAGGGGTGCCCTCACATACAGGTACTTTGCACCCCACCCTCAGGGCTGGAGGGCCTGCTATAGGGGTGACTTATAAATGACCTGGTGCAGTGAAAATGGCAGTGAAAGGGTGCTTGCACCTTTTCACGCAGGCTGCAATGGCAGTCCTGCAGAAGCCTTTGCATGGGCATAAAATATATGCTGCAGCCCACAGGGATCCCCTGGAACCCCAATGCCCTTGGTACCTAGGTACCATATACTAGGGACTTATGAGAGGCTACCAGTTTACCAATTGCGGGTGAAATACAGAGTTTTGGGAGAGAGAGCATAATCACTGGTGTCCTGGTTAGCAGGATCCTAGTGAACACAGTCAAGCACACTGACATCAGGCAGAAAACGGGTACCATGCCAACAAAGAGGGTACTTTCCTACAGTGACTGCTTGCCAAAGGAGTTTACACATCATTCCACTTGTCCGCTGAGGACACTTATTTTCTTAGTTATAGAATCAGATTAAGAATGTAGATGCTACGTGGATTATAGAGAGGTATGCCCTTTCACCATGAGGAACTAGAACCTATTACCTTTGATATCACTTTTGGTGAATCAGAGTAAGACAACTAAAATATTTCTAAAACGGGATCTCAGGGCTGCCTATAAGTTGCTGTGAGAAAGTGAAGAGTAAAGGACTGCTTTCAGTACTTTAACTTTGAGTATTTAGCGATGCTGATTGTTCTTTGTAGTGCTCCAGCAGCATTTCAGCACCTTATTAGTGGCATGTTCAAGACTTCTCAGACATTTATTTAGTGATTTAGGCCCTCATTATGAACTCGGCGGCAATCACCGCCGACCGCCGTGCTGATGGTGAACAAAAGACCGCCAGTGGCAGTGAACTGCATACTGCTGTATAATGATGCCAAAAAGACAAACCTCCAAATATCTTGCAACCTCCACCCACCGCCAGAGCCAACGATGGTGGGAGGCCAGTACACCTCACCCAGCCACTGCCATGCAGACAAACCCCCACCCACCAAATAATGATGCACAGATCAGCTCGGCGGACATTGAATGTCAAACAACCATTTGCGGTACGGACCGCCACAGCCAGCAATGGAACCCGCCAACAACAAATGCACACATTGCCAAGTTCGAAAAGCACACATCTGACACACATCCACAACACTTTAAAACACACACATACACACTCCACAATCCTTTGCAACGTGAATAGCACAATAGATATTGACAACACAACACGCATACACTGAACCCACCATCACACAAAAATACCACCAAAACTCATACATTGCTCACCCACCATCACAAGCCACAAACCCAACCACACAACAGCACCCTCACCAATACAACTACAACACACCACACACCATGGAACACCCTAAGCACCCTGCTTCACAGACAGGGAGCTAAGGACCTTGTGGACAAAATACTCAGGGTCGAGCCACAGCTATTCGTGGCACAGGTGCAGCAAACACCCTTGGCCAGGAAGATGGAGCTATGGCAGAGGATAGCCAACAAGGTCAATGCCGTGGAAAACCATCCACGCACAAGGGATGGCATCAAGAAGAGCTGGAACAACCTGCACGGGAAGGTTTGTTCCATGGCATCCAGGAGCAACATCACCGTACAGAAGACTGGTGGTGGTCCCCCACCTCCTCCACCCGAATACACCAACTGGGAGGAGAAGGTCCTGGCTACCCTGCACCCAAAGGGCCTCACTGGACTCACTGGAGGATTGGACTCGGCTAAGTCAACTACAATACCTTAACACACACCTATAATGCATATATCACCCAATCATTCTCACTACCACCAGGACCCCATGCCCTACCAAGTCCCCAACACCCACACACTCACATCCAAGTCACCTGCATGCCCACAATCCCCCATACAAAGCACCATCCAGCCCCCTGTGCACAGTCACCAACCCATGCATGTAATCCCAGTAGCCCTACAACACCCACAATGCACCACCACCCCCTCAATAAATGCAGGGACCTTGCATGCCACTACATGGGAATCTCACCACCAATTACTGCTGACCAGTGCTGCAATTGACAAGAAAGTGCAAGACACCCACATCTCTATTCTCTCACACACAGGCACCACCACCCATGCCACCTGGACGGAGACGTCAAGGAGTGCCAGTCCTCCCCCTGAAGACGAAGGGGGTGATTCTGATTCTGGCGGGCGGCGGAGGCCGCCCGCCAGAATTCCGCCCCCATTATACCGCTCCGCGGTCAGAAGACCGCGGAGGGTATTATGAGTTTTTCCCTGGGCTGGCGGGCGGTCTCCAAAAGACCGCCCGCCAGCCCAGGGAAAAACTCCCTTCCCACGAGGATGCCAGCTCGTAATCGAGCCGGCGGAGTGGGAAGGTGCGACGGGTGCAGTGGCACCCGTCGCGTATTTCAGTGTCTGCAAGGCAGACACTGAAATACTTTGCGGGGCCCTCTTACGGGGGCCCCTGCCGTGCCCATGCCACTGGCATGGGCACGGCAGGGGCCCCCAGGGGCCCCGCGACCCCCCCTACCGCCATCCTGTTCATGGCGGCTTTCCCGCCATGAACAGGATGGCGGTAGGGGGGGTCAGAATCCTCATGGCTGCGGAGCGCGCTCCGCAGCCATGGAGGATTCAAACGAGCAGCGGAAAGTCAGTGGGAGACCGCTGACTTTCCGCTTCTGACCGCGGCTGAACCGCCGCGGTCAGAATGCTGTTGGAGCACCGCCAGCCTGTTGGCGGTGCTCCCGTGGTCGGTGGCCCTGGCGGCCACCGGCCGCCAGGGTCAGAATGACCCCCGAAGGCCCCACTCAGGAGAGTGCAGAGGGATGTCTGGACACAGAGCAAATCCCAGGCCCATCCCACAGCCCTGGACAGCCACCCTCCATAAGCCCCACCCAGGACACCACTGACAGCCCTACCACTCAGCCACCACCATCAGCTCTGGCCAAAAGACCCCATACCAGTGCCACCAGGCCACGGTCTAGCTGCCAACATGTACAGAGGCCCGAGTCTCCACCCACCACCAGGTAGGATGATGAAGGGCCAACTGCAAGTGGGACTACCAGACCTGTGCATGGGACACAGGCACAGGGGGCTAGGGTCAGTGGGGGGGGGAGGGGCATCAGTAGCCATGGGGGGGTAGCCCAAGGAGGGATGCTGCTGCCCAGGAGGTGATATCTGAGGTCCTGGAAGCATACCACCATTCCCAGGACAGGATGGGCCAGATCCTGGCCATCTTGGAGCAGAATCAGAAGCTGCAGGTAGCACACCACCAGGTGGCCATAGAGCAATGGAAACAGCTCCATGCTTCCATGGCCTCCATTGCAGGGGTGCTGCAGCACGAGACAAACATCCAGCCTGAGTCCTCCAACCAACTGCAGGCCTCTTACTCTAGACAGGACACTGTCCTGTCATCTACATTTGCAGCAGCTATTGGACTGGTGGCATTACCAGAGGACTCACAGGACACCAGCACCCCTACCCCTGCTGCCCAGCTTCACCCTCGCAAACATGCCCCCAGACCCAGACATCCCACTGAAACACCAGCCAAGATCAAGCCAGCACCAGGAAGTGACTCTGCCCTGAACTGTCTCCCTTGTCTGCCACTGAGCTACCTCGTTGACATGCCACTGCCATCTCACCATCTTCCAATGGCCCCATGGACGATACCCCTGTGCAACCAACAGCTGAGCATATGTACATTAGTATGTTGTTCACCATGTGCCCACTCCCTTCCACTGTCCCAACACTCATGGATGTTTTGACTTGGAATACACCTGTGCACTCAAAATATCTGTCCTTAATCAATATGAGGTATCAATTGTGAATGTGAATGCATTAGCCAGTTACCATCATAATGCCGCTTTTATTGCAGGAGGGGGTCTAACAGACTGCAGTGTCTGAAGTATGTCACACTGTACATTCCATTGTGTTAACTTGCATCTGCCACTTCAGTCATGATTTGGCCTTATCACTGGTAAAGGACACCACAGTACTTACTACATGAGTCAGCCTGAAACAATGCAGTGAAGCCATCAGCATCATAGGAAATGTACCAAAATTCACTGGAAGTATAGCCAGATTAGCTGGGTCCTGGAGGTTTTGTCTTCCCCCTCTTCTTTACCATCACTCTCATCCCTCCTCTGAGGTGGCAGGGCTCGTTGGACAGCATCCTCCTCTTCCCGAAGTGGGATAGCTTTTCTCACAGCCACGTTGTGCAGCATGCAGCAGGCCACCAGTATCTTACACACCTTGTCAAGGACATAGCACAGGGATCCTCCAGAGAGATGGAGGCAACAAAATCTTGCTTTGAGGAGTCCTGTGGTCCGCTCAATCACCCTCCTAGTACGGCCTCATTATAATTCCTTTCTGCATCTGTCCTGGGATTCCCCTGCAAAAGTGGGCGAAAGAGGGTTGAAACACAAACAATTTACCTTCATAAAGCCTAGCTGTCAGCTTTGTAACTGATCCAGTGTTATACACACTCACATATGAGCCAAGCTCTGTCCCCCTGTAGTTGTCCCATCATGTGTGGCACACTGCTGTTTCTCAGGACAAAGGAATCATGGACTGATCCTGGGAACCTTGCATTGACATTTGAAATGTACTGATCAGCAGTACACACCAAATGGACATTCATGGAGTGATAGTTTTTACGATTCCGATACACCTGTTCATTTACTCTTGGGTGTATGAGGGCTATGTGGGTACCATCAATGGCACCTATCACATGAGGATATTTGTAAAAGCATAGAATCCAGATTTGATGGCGGTGAGATCAGCCCTTTGGGGAAACTGGACATAACTTTGCAAGTGTTGAACAAATGCATTCAGGAGATTGGACAGGATGTGGCTGAACATTGGATGAGATACCCCAACTGCCATGCCCACTGTCACTTGAAATGAGCCTGTGGCCAAAAAATGGAGCACGGATAGTACGTGCACAGTCGTAGGTAAGGCATGGTGATTCCTATTAGCCAGCTTCAGAACAGGATCCATTTCTGCACAGAGGTCAAGGATTGTAGCTCGGTTAAGTCGGTAAGTTATGATGATGTGACATTCCTCCATGATGGCCAGATCTACCAGGGGTCTGTTATCAGATGGGGCCCTCCCTCGCCACATTGGTCTGTACCTATGGGTGATGAAGGAACACATCTTGAGGTTGGACATGCACTTGCATCACATGGTGACACAATTCATGTTTTCATTGCGACACATATGTAACGCACACAAACACAAAGAATGAGGTAATCCTGTCAGGCTAATGTGTGGTGAGGTGTCTCAGTCATAATTGCATCACAGTGTAGACACATTTCCCACCGTGATTACATGTGGGGGACCAGTTCTCATGTCAGCACTTGAAGAAGGGGAGAGGGAATGGGAGCCATGGATGAGGCCTCGGGCCAGACTATGGAGACGTGGATGCAAAATGGCAGCCTACTGCCATCCAGATAGTGTAGTGTGGAAGTGACTTCATTCCGCTGGCGTAACTCGTCATGGCGGTAGGCGGTGTTCACCGCCGTGCACCTGATCATTGGATAACATGGTTGTCAATGGGGAACCTGGGCCAATCATGATCCCCGCCGGCGGTGATGGTGCACACCGCTGCGGTATCTATTGCCATTTTGACAGGCCCTTGACACTTAATTCCTGCACTACGGAAAGGGAAGAACTCCACTTCGTGTGCTGCTGTGTCCTGACTCTGGTCCCTGAGATGGCACGTGTCACATGGGAACGGGCCTCGGCCTTCCCTGCGGAGGAGCTGGAGAAACTGGTGGACAGGGTCCTACCCCTGTATGCCAAGATGTATGGGCAACCAGAAGAGTAGGTGAGTTGCTAATTGTCCTGCTTAGATGTGTGTGAATGTGTTGGATGCCTGTATGCGTTTCTGTTCACTGTGTGCATGCTCACCCGTAGTGTGTCTGGCAGTTTTTGGCTTGAAATATATCCATATATATGTCTCCTTGAGCCATGTCAGTTTGAACGGGCATGGCATTTGTGTATGGGGCAACCACACGGATGTCTGTTTCTTTACTCTGTGTGTCCCATGCAGGTCAGCGCCCATCAGAAGAGGGGACTGTGACAAGCCATCGCCAAGGAAGTGCGGACCCTGGGGGTCTTCAAGCAGCAGAGCACCCACTGCAGGAGGCGGTGGGAGGAATTGAGGTGCTGGGCCAGGAAGACCGGAGAGGCCCAGCTGGGGAAGGCCTCCCAATGAGGGAGGGGTGCCCGTCAGACCCTGACCCCCCCTAATGGCTGCATTCTGGTGGTGGCCTATCTGGATTTGGATGGGTGCTTGAAGCCAGCACAGCAGCCGCAAGGGGGTGAGTACCAACACTGTTGTGATGCCATGTAGGAGGCTGGCCTGGCTTGTAGTGGGTACCAAGGGGTACTTACACTCTGTACCAGGTCCAGTTATCCCTTATTAGTGTCGAAGAGGTGTCTAGCAGCTTAGGCTGATAGAAAAGGTAGCTTAGCAGAGCAGCTTAGGCTGAACTAGGAGACATGCAAAGGTCCTACTATACCACTGGTGTCATATGCACAATATCATAAGAAAACACAATACACAGATATTCTAAAAATAAAGGTACTTTATTTTTATGACAATATGCCAAAAGTATCTCAGTGAGTACCCTCAGTACGAGGATAGCAAATATACACAAGATATATGTACACAATACCAAAAATATGCAGTAATAGCAAAAGGAAGTAATGCAAGCAGTGTAAAATTACAATGTATTGCAATAGGAGCACATAGGTACAGGGGCAACACAAACCATATACTCCAAAAGTGGAATGCGAATAACGTATGGACCTCAAACCTATGTGAGCTTGTAGAGGGTCGCTGGGACTGTAAGAAAACAGTGAGGGTTAGAAAAATAGACACCCCAAGACCCTGAAAAGTAGGTGTAAAGGGCACCTATATTCCCCAGAGAGCACAGAAGTCGTGATAGGGGAATTCTGCAAGAAAGAACAACACCAGCAATGCAACCAAAGTGGATTTCCAGATGAGAGTACCTGTGGATCAAGGGGACCAAGTCCAAGAGTCGCGACAAAGTCGAAATTGGGCAGATGCCCAGGAAATGCCAGCTGAGGGTGCAAAGAAGCTGCCACCGGTTGGTAGAAGCTGTGGATTCTGCAAGAACGAAGAGGGCTAGAAACTTCCCCTTTGGAGGATGGATGTCCCACGTCGTGTAGAAGCTTGCAGAGGTGTTCCCACGCAGAAAGACCGCAAACAAGCCTTGCTAGTTGCAAGGGTCGCGGTTAGGGTTTTTGGATGCTGCTGTGGCCCAGGAGGGACCAGGATGTCGCCAATTGCGTGAGGAGACAGGGGAGGCGCCCAGCAAGATAGGGAGCCCTCACAGAAGCAGGCAGCACCCGCAGAAGTGCCGGAACAGGCACTATGAAGAGGAGTGAACCGGAGCTCACCCGAAGTCACAAAAGAAGGTCCCACGACGCCGGAGGACAACTCAGGAGGTTGTGCACTGCAGGTTAGAGTGTCGGGGACCCAGGCTTGGCTGTGCACAAAGGAAATCCTGGAAGAGTGCACAGGAGCCGGAGCAGCTGCAAATCACGTGGTACCCAGCAATGCAGTCTAGCATGGGGAGGCAAGGACTTACCTCCACCAAACTTGGACTGAAGAGTCACTGGACTGTGGGAGTCACTTGGACAGAGTTGCTGAGTTCCAGGGACCACGCTCGTCGTGCTGAGAGGGGACCCAGAGGACCGGTGATGCAGTCTTTTGTTGCCTGCGGTTGCAGGGGGAAGATTCCGTCGACCCACGGGAGATTTCTTCGGAGCTTCTAGTGCAAAGAGGAGGCAGACTTCCCCCACAGCATGCACCACCAGGAAAACAGTCGAGAAGGCGACAGGATCAGCGATACAAGGTTGCAGTAGTCGTCTTTGCTACTTTGTTGCGGTTTTGCAGGAGTCCTGAGCAGTCAGCGGTCGATCCCTTGGTAGAAGGTGAAGAGGGAGATGCAGAGAAACTCTGATGAGCTCTTGCATTCGTTATCTAAAGAATTCCCCAAAGCAGAGACCCTAAATAGCCAGAAAAGAAGGTTTGGCTACCTAGGAAGGAGGATAGACTAGCAACACAGGTAAGAGCCTATCCGGAGGAGTCTCTGACGTCACCTGCTGGCACTGGCCACTCAGAGCAGTCCAGTGTGCCAGCAGCACCTCTGTTTCCAAGATGGCAGAGGTCTGGAGCACACTGGAGGAGCCCTGGGCACCTCCCTTGGGAGGTGCAGGTCAGGGGAGTGGTCACTCCCCTTTCCTTTGTCCAGTTTCGCGCCAGAGCAGGGCTGGGGGATCCCAGAACCGGTGTAGACTGGCTTATGCAGAGATGGGCACCATCTGTGCCCATCAAAGCATTTCCAGAGGCTGGGGGAGGCTACTCCTCCCCAGCCCTGACACCTTTTTCCAAAGTGAGAGGGTGTAACACCCTCTCTCTGAGGAAGTCCTTTGTTCTGCCATCCTGGGCCAAGCCTGGCTGGACCCCAGGAGGGCAGAAACCTGTCTGAGGGGTTGGCAGCAGCAGCAGCTGCAGTGAAACCCCGGGAAAGGCAGTTTAGCAGTACCCGGGTCTGTGCTAGAGATCCGGGGGATCACGGAATTGTCTCCCCAATGCCAGGATGGCATTGGGGTGACAATTCCATGATCTTAGACATGTTACATGGCCATGTTCGGAGTTACCATTGTGACGCTATACATAGATTAGTGACCCCGCACTCACAAAGTCCGGGGAATTTGCCCTGAACAATGTGGGGGCACCTTGGCTAGTGCCAGGGTGCCCACACACTAAGTAACTTAGCACCCAACCGTTACTAGGTAAAGGTTAGACATATAGGTGACTTATAAGTTACTTAAGTGCAGTGGTAAATGGCTGTGAAATAACGTGGATGTTATTTCACTCAGGCTGCAGTGGCAGGCCTGTGTAAGAATTGTCAGAGCTCCCTATGGGTGGCAAAATAAATGCTGCAGCCCATAGGGATCTCCTGGAACCCCAATACCCTGGGTACCTCAGTACCATATACTAGGGAATTATAAGGGTGTTCCAGTATGCCAATATGAATTGGTGAAATTGGTCACTAGCCTGTTAGTGACAATTTGGAAAGCAGAGAGAGCATAACCACTGAGGTTCTGGTTAGCAGAGCCTCAGTGAGACAGTTAGGCATCACACAGGGAACACATACATATAGGCCACAAACTTATGAGCACTGGGGTCCTGGCTAGCAGGGCCCCAGTGACACATAACAAACATACTGAAAACATAGGGTTTTCACTAGGAACACTGGGCCCTGGCTAGCAGGATCCCAGTGAGACAGTGAAAACACTCTGACATATACTCACAAACAGGCCAAAGGTGGGGGTAACAAGGCTAGAAAGAGGCTACTTTCTCACACAACACCCCCCCCCCAAACGAAGGACAATAAGGCTAACCTTGGCCAGTTGAGACTTTATTGTCTAAGTGGTGATAAGTAGAGAGTAGCTCTGCAATAGACTGGTTACTCCCTTTATCATCCACTATATGGTTACTTCCCTGTGGGGATGTAAACCACCCTGTTTGAAGTTTTTTAGCTAAGCAACAATGTGAAGATATATTTTCAGAGTTTCTATCAGTAAGTTTTAGTTTAGAGCAGTAGGAATTGTCCACTGGACCTATTTCTAGTGATGAGAATGCCAGACAGGGATGCTGTCTCAGTAAAGGCATAGCTGGGCAAAAACTTTGTCCATATGGCTGGAAGAGAGAACAGGGATGCTGTTTCTCTTGAGTTGGAGCAGGGCAAGGATGCTGTCCTATGAGCTCCACACTAGGGCAGGGCTGCTGTCCTAAGTGTTGTGAGGTAGTGCAAGGTTTCTGCACTAAAGTTTCTCTGGGAGGGTTGGAGGGATGCTCCATGTTAACTAAAATGGTGCTCTTTTTCTCACCAATATTAGTTATCCCACAGAGAGGTACTTCCACCTCAGGGAGTACAGCTATGCCAGCTGATGATTCCCTTGGAACAGGTGCCACCCCAGGAGAGGTTTCTCCCACCACAGGAATGGAATCCTGAATGGTAGGGTGGTTAGGGGATACTGTGATACCCTTTTTACCTGTTGATGGAGAGGGATCCTGAGTTTTCAGGCCTTCTTCTCTCCTTTGCTTTTTCATTTCAGTAGAAATGAGAGGGAACAATTCCTCAGGGATACCCAGCATGGCTGCATGGGTATAAAACTCTACCTCAGCCCAACCTGAGGTCTCTAGGTCATTACCTAAGAGACAGTCTACAGGTAAGCTAGGTGACACTACCACCTGCTTAGGGCCAGTAACTCCACCCCAACTAAGCTGAACTATAGCTAAGGGAAGAAACTTAGTGGAGTTATGGACATCAATAATCTTATACTGTTGTCCAATGATGTGTTGTTCAGGAGCCACTAGGTTTTCAGTCACCAAAGTGATACTGGCTCCTGTGTCCCTGTAGGCCTGGGCCTCAACACCATTTATTGAAACTGTCTGCCTGGACTTATCCATTGTAAGGGGACAAGCAGCCAGTGTGGCAAGGCCAATGCCACTAGGTGTGACAGAAACTGTCTTGGGACTGACTACCCCAGTTTCTATGATGGACCCATAAGTGAACCCAACTACACCCTTAGTTTGACTGTTGCCAGCAGTCCCACCACTATTACCACTACTGCTAGGGGCACTAGAGCTTGATGTATTAGTGGTGGTAGGCTCAGGGGGTTTACCTGGACAGGACTTATCCCCTGGCTTATGGCCTCTGTTTTTACATACAAAGCACCAAGGCTTTTTAATGTGTGCAGGTTGTGAAGAAGAGGAAGAATTTGTTTTATCCCCACCCCCTGAAGAGTGTTTAGGATTTGAAGAAGGATCTTTGGTTTTACCCTTATCCCCATGCTTATCCTGAGATTTCTCCCCATCTTTCTTCTTGCCATCCTTGTCACCACCTGTATGAACTTTTCTGTTCACTCTTGTTCTGACCCATTTGTCTGCCTTCTTTCCCAATTCTTGGGGAGAGGTCAGATCTGAGTCCACTAGATATTGGTGTAACAAATCAGACACACAGTTATTCAGAATATGCTCTCTCAGGATCAGATTGTACAGGCTTTCATAGTCAGAAACTTTACTGCCATGTAACCACCCCTCCAAGGCCTTCACTGAATAGTCAACAAAGTCTACCCAGTCTTGTGAGGACTCTTTTCTGGTTTCTCTGAACTTAATCCTGTATTGTTCAGTGGTTAAGCCAAATCCATCCAAGAGTGCATTCTTCAAAACTGTTAAATTATTGGCATCACTTTCCTTCACAGTAAGGAGCCTATCCCTACCCTTTCCACTGAAAGATAGCCATAGGATAGCAGCCCACTGCCTTTGAGGGACCCCCTGTACAACACAGGCCCTCTCAAGTGCAGCACACCACTTGTTAATGTCATCCCCCTCCTTGTAAGGGGGAACTATCTTATGCAGATTCCTAGAATCATGCTCTTTCACAGGATTACTATCTGTAATACTGCTGCTGCCACCATGGGGTCCTAACCCCAACCTCTGTCTTTCTTTTTCTATGTCTAAAGATTCCCTGTCTAGAGCCAGCTGTTGCTGTTTAAGCTTCAGCCTGGTCTCTTCCACTCTCAATTCATTGAGCTCCCTTTCTAACATTCTGTCATCAGGGTGGGTGGGTTGGGCATGCTTTGACACAGAAGAATGATGTGAATGAACAGAGGGTGAATTGTCCCTAACAGTTGGCACTCTAACAACCTGGCCTGCAGGAATGACATCCCTACTGTGATGAGAGCTCACATTAGTACCAGTTATGCTAGGTGGTCTGCTAAGGGGCAGGTTAGGAAGGATCACATCTAACACTCTCCCTAGGGGTGCCCCAGAGTCAGAGTGTGAACCATCTCCTAACTTCTCAACAGATGTGCCAGCTAAGGCCTTATCATTTTCAATGAGTATGTTATTTAACAATTCTCTAGAGGGATTCTTCCCTACCCCTAAACCTCTATCAATGCAGAGACTCCTCAAACCTTTCCAGCTAAGGTATCATAAGCTGTGCTGACCAGATCAGGAGTAGGACCTGTGCCAGACATGATAGAAAAGGTTTAGGGACAGATAAAAGAATGAAAAAGTTTCAGGACTTTTTAAGGACACAGAAAAAAAACTTTTTCAACTTTTTAGAACCTTTTTGAAAGTTTAGAGGTACTTTTCAGCACTTAGCAAATAGAGTAAGAGAAGAAAAGCAAAACTTTTGGGTTAGGTGTACATACACTGAACTTGTTTTGTATATTTTTCTCTTATGAAAAGTACAATATGACAAAGTGGTAAGCAGTTACAAGTACTTATCCCACCACTGCACAACCAATGTAGGAGGCTGGCCTGGCTTGTAGTGGGTACCAAGGGGTACTTACACTCTGTACCAGGTCCAGTTATCCCTTATTAGTGTAGAAGAGGTGTCTAGCAGCTTAGGCTGATAGAAAAGGTAGCTTAGCAGAGCAGCTTAGGCTGAACTAGGAGACATGCAAAGCTCCTATTATACCACTGGTGTCATATGCACAATATCATAAGAAAACACAATACACAGATATACTAAAAATAAAGGTACTTTATTTTTATGACAATATACCAAAAGTATCTCAGTGAGTACCCTCAGTATGAGAATAGCAAATATACACAAGATATATGTACACAATACCAAAAATATGCAGTAATAGCAAAAGGAAGTAATGCAAGCAGTGTAAAATTACAATGTATTGCAATAGGAGCACATAGGTACAAGGGCAACACAAACCATATACTCCAAAAGTGGAATGCGAATAACGTATGGACCCCAAGCCTATGTGAGCTTGTAGAGGGTCACTGGGGCTGTAAGAAAACAGTGAGGGTTAGAAAAATAGCCCACCCCAAGACCCTGAAAAGTAGGTGTAAAGGGCACCTATATTCCCCAGAGAGCACAGAAGTCGTGATAGGGGAATTCTGCAAGAAAGAACAACACCAGCAAATGCAACCAAAGTGGATTTCCGGACGAGAGTACCTGTGGAACAAGGGGACCAAGTCCAAGAGTCGCGACAAAGTCGAGATTGGGCAGATGCCCAGGAAATGCCAGCTGAGAGTGCAAAGAAGCTGCCACCGGTTGGTAGAAGCTGTGGATTCTGCAAGAACGAAGAGGGCTAGAAACTTCCCCTTTGGAGGATGGATTTCCCACGTCGTGTAGAAGCTTGCAGAGGTGTTCCCACGCAGAAAGACTGCAAACAAGCCTTGCTAGCTGCAAGGGTCGCGGTTAGGGTTTTTGGATGCTGCTGTGGCCCAGGAGGGACCAGGATGTCGCCAATTGCGTGAGGAGACAGGGGGGGGGGGCGCCCAGCAAGATAGGGAGCCCTAACAGAAGCAGGCAGCACCAGCAGAAGTGCCGGAACAGGCACTACGAAGAGGAGTGAACCGGAGCTCACCCGAAGTCACAAAAGAAGGTCCCACGACGCCGGAGGACAACTCAGGAGGTTGTGCACTGCAGGTTAGAGTGTCGGGGACCCAGGCTTGGCTGTGCACAAAGGAAATCCTGGAAGAGTGCACAGGAGCCGGAGCAGCTGCAAATCACGCGGCACTCAGCAATGCAGTCTAGCGTGGGGAGGCAAGGACTTACCTCCACCAAACTTGGACTGAAGAGTCACTGGACTGTGGGAGTCACTTGGACAGAGTTGCTGAGTTCCAGGGACCACGCTCGTCGTGCTGAGAGGGGACCCAGAGGACCGGTGATGCCGTCTTTTGTTGCCTGCGGTTGCAGGGGGAAGATTCCGTCGACCCACAGGAGATTTCTTCAGAGCTTCTAGTGCAGAGAGGAGGCTGACTACCCCCACAGCATGCACCACCAGGAAAACAGTCGAGTAGGCGGCAGGATCAGCGATACAAGGTTGCAGTAGTCGTCTTTGCTACTTTGTTGCGGTTTTGCAGGAGTCCTGAGCAGTCAGCGGTCGATTCCTTGGCAGAAGGTGAAGAGAGAGATGCAGAGGAACTCTGATGAGCTCTTGCATTCGTTATCTAAAGAATTCCCCAAAGCAGAGACCCTAAATAGCCAGAAAAGGAGGTTTGGCTACCTAGGAAGGAGGATAGGCTAGCAACACAGGTAAGAGCCTATCCGGAGGAGTCTCTGACGTCACCTGCTGGCACTGGCCACTCAGAGCAGTCCAGTGTGCCAGCAGCACCTCTGTTTCCAAGATGGCAGAGGTCTGGAGCACACTGGAGGAGCCCTGGGCACCTCCCCTGGGAGGTGCAGGTCAGGGGAGTGGTCACTCCCCTTTCCTTTGTCCAGTTTCGCGCCAGAGCAGGGCTGGGGGATCCCTGAACCGATGTAGACTGGCTTATGCAGAGATGGGCACCATCTGTGCCCATCAAAGCATTTCCAGAGGCTGGGGGAGGCTACTCCTCCCCAGCCCTGACACCTTTTTCCAAAGGGAGAGGGTTTAACACCCTCTCTCTGAGGAAGTCCTTTGTTCTGCCATCCTGGGCCAAGCCTGGCTGGACCCCAGGAGGGCAGAAACCTGTCTGAGGGGTTGGCAGCAGCAGCAGCTGCAGTGAAACCCCGGGAAAGGCAGTTTGGCAGTACCCGGGTCTGTGCTAGAGATCTGGGGGATCATGGAATTGTCTCCCCAATGCCAGGATGGCATTGGGGTGACAATTCCATGATCTTAGACATGTTACATGGCCATGTTCGGAGTTACCATTGTGACGCTATACATAGGTAGTGACCCATGTATAGTGCACGCGTGTAATGGTGTCCCCGCACTCACAAAGTCCTGGGAATTTGCCCTGAACAATGTGGGGGCACCTTGGCTAGTGCCAGGGTGCCCACACACTAAGTAACTTAGCACCCAACCTTTACCAGGTAAAGGTTAGACATATAGGTGACTTATAAGTTACTTAAGTGCAGTGGTAAATGGCTGTGAAATAACGTGGACATTATTTCACTCAGGCTGCAGTGGCAGGCCTGTGTAAGAATGGTCAGAGCTCCCTATGGGTGGCAAAATAAATGCTGCAGCCCATAGGGATCTCCTGGAACCCCAATACCCTGGGTACCTCAGTACCATATACTAGGGAATTGTAAGGGTGTTCCAGTATGCCAATATGAATTGGTGAAATTGGTCACTAGCCTGTTAGTGACAATTTGGAAAGCAGAGAGAGCATAACCACCAGGTTCTGGTTAGCAGAGCCTCAGTGAGACAGTTAGGCATCACACAGGGAACACATACATATAGGCCACAAACTTATGAGCACTGGGGTCCTGGCTAGCAGGGTCCCAGTGACACATAACAAACATACTGAAAACATAGGGTTTTCACTAGGAACACTGGGCCCTGGCTAGCAGGATTCCAGTGAGACAGTGAAAACACCCTGACATATACTCACAAACAGGCCAAAAGTGGGGGTAACAAGGCTAGAAAGAGGCTACTTTCTCACATGCCACTAGTGATGAGTGATGTTAGATGCCAAGGGGTGCATGCATAGTAGTGCCAGGCACATAGACAGGTGTGTCCCCGCAGTCCTGCCCCACTCCACGTCCGTGGGATAGTGTCATAGCTAGTTTTGTCAGGGTCTGTAGGCCTGTGAGGGGTCCCCTATTTGGCCCATTGTATTCAATGTTGCATCATGAACTTGCAGATGTGTTGGCTTGGCATCGTCTCTCATTGGTTCACTTCACAAAGTGTATCAGAGTAGTGGGTCAGGATGGGAATGTAGTGTATTGTGGGGTCATGCCTACCAGTCAGGGGCACCTTCATAACATGTGTGAGGGTTTGTGCCTGAGCTGGGTGGGAGTGTATGTGTCCCAACATGTACATATTTCCTGGAATTGACATACTTCTTTCTTGTTTTGTTTCCCCACCCCTGTGCTCTTGTGTCCCTGTGTACATTAGTATCGTCTAGCAAGGGAACTGTGGCACTGGCGAGTGGGGATGCTGCAGCCCACGGTTCCCGGGAGGCAGACTCCACTGGCGCCAAGGGGACCAGTGGGTTGGAGGGCGAGGGGAGTACCACGGGGGGGAACTCCCACTGGAGGTAGTGACTCCGATACCTCCTCCGATGGCAGCTCCCTGGTGGTGGCGGACCCTTCTGGGCCCACCCATTCTTTGTCATTTTCTGCCACCCCCATACCATCAGCGGCCTCCCAGTTGCTCCCCATCGAGTTGCCCGTTCCCACTCACCCAGGAGGGTGGGCGTCTCCTTCGCCCCAGACACCTCATCCCCTGCCCCAGTCAGCCCTGCTGCCCTCACGGAGGAGGCTATTGACCTCCTGAGAACCATCTCTGTAGGGCAGACAACCATCATGAATGCCACCCAGGGGCTAGCATCCCAGATGCAGCAATGCAATGCATACGTGGAAGGCATTCTCGTTGCCATGTCTGGCCTACAGAGATCTTTTCAGGATCTGGCCCCCTGTTTGACGGCAGCCAGTGTCCCTGGTCTTTCTGTCCCCACTCCCACCACCTCTACCCCTTCCAGCACCCTACTCCCTTCACCCATCCCAAGCACACATACAGACAGCTATGCACACAGATCAACACACAAGAAACACGCTGAGAAACGCAAACACCACACTTCCCACCACAGGCAGACACACACCCAACATACCAAAGCACACACAACAACATACCACCTCCCCCACTTTGTCAGCCTCCCCCCGCCTCCCTGTGTGTCACCTCACCATGCACACCCACATCGTTGCACCCTCAGTCACTGCTGCTGCCCCCATTCTTGCAGTCACCAAAGCAGCTGACATCCAGGCATGCACCCCAGACACCACACCTGCACTCACCATGACTACATTCACATAAACTTGCAGCACACTCACCAGACCTGCAGACACCCACACAACATCCATATACTGGCAGCCTGTCTTCTCCCACTGTGTCCACCCTCCCTCCCAAAACACTCAAACGCTCACACTCATCCACACCACACACATCCACCATACATAAGCAGACTAAACGTGCACCTGCATCCACGTCCAGCACACCCACACCTCGTACCACCACTCCCTCAACCTCCACTCCCAGACCTGGCTCCAAATCCCCTCCAACTGCACCTAAGAAGCTTTTCCTCTCCCGTGTTGGCCTGTTTGAACCCACTGGCCCACCCTGTCTTGTACCTAAACGTTCCCATGCCCTAGCCCAGTCCACTCCTTCTTCGTCAAAGTCCTCCCCAGTCTGCCCTTCCCATTCCTGTGCCCCTTTCCCAGGGAGGAAGAATCCCTGCGTTGCCCCAGGCCCCTCTGCCACCACCCGGGCCAGGCCCACTCCCCCTCCTTCCAAGGGCAAGCCCAAGCCCTCTCCACCTCCACCTCCTAAACCTAAGCCCAAACCCCCCCCCCCTCAAGACCTGACTCACCACCCCTGCCACGCCCTGCCCCTGTTCCCTGAGGTGCCTGGCTGCCCAATTGATGCACCTTCTCAGTGGAGTTTCCTTTTCCATCGTAGGAAGTGTAGCCTATCTTTGCCCTTACGGGACTTGTTTATGGACTGGCCTATAACCTTGTTTGGACATTTTATATTTATTATTACATTTGAGTGCCCTGCAGAACTGTTGGAGCTAAATTGAGACATTGTGCAGTGTTTCACTGTGGGGGTGTGGTGTGCGCAGTCGTGTGCATTGGTGCAAGTATTTGTTGGCTTGTGTCTGGTAAGTACATCTTGTTATGGTATGTATGGCTCTGGATGGTGGGAGGGGTTGGTAGAGCGTTGCGGTGAGGGTGGGTGTGTAACTGTGCCCGTTCCTCCTATGTGTACTAGACTGCAGTACTTACTCTAGTCGTCTTCGTCGTCGGTCACGGTCCTGGAGAAATATGGCAAGGAGAAGCACTAGGATTATTTCCAATTCTCTCTCCATGTCCGCGTCGGCGTGCTCTGTGTGCCTATGGTGAGTGTTTCCCTTATATGAGTCATTTCCGGCATGCTCTGCCTGGCGGTGGTTCCCGCCCCGGAACTGATGGCCATGTGGTGTTTCATAGTTTTGTGGCCGGGTAGGGCCTTTCCGCCAGGCTGAGGGTGACCTCCCCCATCGTCAGCGGGACTACCAAAATGGCGGTAGGTGGATGGCCCGCTGCTTATTTCTCTTGTGCTTCATTATTTGGCAGACTGGACCGCTAGCCTGTTGGCGGTAGTTACTCCCACCTCTGGTGGTGCAGTGTTTACCGCCATGTTCATAATGACCACCTTAGTATTTGAATGACATCCTGGTATTCTCAGGAGCACTGGAGCTTCATTTGCAATGTTGCTGAAGTACTGCAGAAATTAGGGAAGAACGCTCTATATGCTGAACTGGACAAATGCTATTTATAGATGTCTACAATTTCCTTTTTGGCTGTTAGCATTTCAGTACATGCACTGAGATGGAACATAATTGTCACTGCAGTATGACAATGGTCAAATCCACAAACAATAGGCATTCAAGATTTCTGGGATTTGTCATTTTCTGAAGGCAATTGCCTAAGAAGGAGGTTCCTTCCCAACTGGGCTGATGGTGAGGGAGTCTTAAGATGAAAAAGCTTTTGAAACTTTGAAATGGGTATTGTTGTCAGTTCCCACACTTCTGCATCCTTACTACATTTTATTCTTCACTGTGGAAACCAATGCTTCTATGCTGGCAGTGTGATATATACTTTCTCAGTGGCATCCCTCTACAAGAAAGTTGAATCCGGTATCTTATTATTCCTGAACATTAAGTGCAGCATAGAGAAATTACACAATCTATGATAGGGAACTTTTTGTAATCAAAGAAACGTTTCCTCAGCGGAGACACTGTTTGTAAGGAGGCCAACATAAATAATAGTTTGGACTGATCACAAAATTGTAGACTACATTAAAACAATAAAATGTACAAACCTCCATCATGCTGGACAGAGTCTCTTCTTGCATTGTTCCTGAAATTATATCCAGACAACAGCAAAGACATGGAAAACCTGCTCTATTTTCTCATTAACAACATGCTGGGGATTCCTTGACTTCTAGCTCATCTAGATTATCTTTCATTCAATTTGTTAAAGTAATTCCCAAGAATAAAAGAGCTTGATTTACGAAAACAGTACAGGAGAAACAGAGACTAGGGCTGAGGGACAAATCAATATTTCAAGTTCCTCAACAACGAAGTGTGAAAGACCAGCTGTTATTTCATCATGATTTACTTTATATTCCGAAGAAGAGCTGCAGCATCAATTGTTGGAATGGGGTTTGGGTGGAAAAGTCCCTCGCATGGTAATGGATATGTACCCCGGCCTTCAGTCCTCCTAAAAGCAATGATGTCTGGATTCCCTGGTGGTGATTTTTGTTGTCATTGGCTAACATCGATCATTTGTGTGCAATATAACATAGCCTGTCTCATAGATTGCGGTCTTTTTGGACTGGGAAGGGCACCCACCGTACTACGCTCACAGTGGTGAAACGCTACTGCCTTTGTCAGGTGTTAAGCAGCAAAAGTGCAGTGGTGACAGCATTTCGTGTAGTGATCAGTAAAACTGAACAGGCCTTTTTACCTGTGTCACTGGAGTGAGATCTACAGGCTCACTCGTAAAGTTCTGCTGTTGTGTGCTTAACTCACTGCTAACAAACATCAGGTTAGCATGCAGTGCTGTGCAGTGAGTGTGTGTGTGTGTGTGTGTGTGTTATATGCATGTGCTGGATGTATGTGTGCCTTTGAATAGTACAATACATGGGAAAATGTTGTGTTGTGCAGTTTATGTTATATGCATGTGCTGTATGTGTATGCACCTGCGAATGTTACAATAAATGGGCAATGCAGAGCTGTGCACTGTGTGTACAATACATGAAAGATTCTGGGAGGAAGGTTGAGTCAGATTCTTCAGTATACTTTAAAGAGTGCCCTTTGATTCAGAGAGAGGTCACTGGCAAGGGATCTGGGCAGAGCTCAGGAAGGAGATGGAGCTAATTAGAGAGTCAGAAAGAGTAGGGCTGAGGTCCTGGGATAACCTTTTGATATAGATATCACTATGGCTGACATCCAGGTGTGACTCTAGTCACACCCATGGCCTGTGTTGTGGGGCCGCTCCTGCTGTGACAGACTGATTTCTGGAAGAAGATCCCCCACATACACTTCAAAGACTCAGACCCTAAATTACATTTGGTTTCTGGAAAAGAACTATAGGAATGAGGGCTCTAGGCCCCCAAAGTTGTTATCTCTCGAACAGCCAGTTGGGCTGCACGAGGAGTAGAAGCTCTGCAAGACTTCTGCCTATGACCAGGGCTGGAGGCTAAGGCCTGGCAGTCTCCCAGCTGAGAGACTGGACATCACCCAGGAAACCCAAGACCAGCTGCCCCTGAAGCCTGGAGGCCCAGTGTCTGCTTGCTTGCCAAGGACAGTGAACCCTGTGAGGAATATGAGAGAGCACTGGAGAGAGTGAGTTCCAGAGGGAGATTTGGAGATTGGATCTCTGAAGTGAGGTGAAGGAGTGTGTTCTGATACTGTTGTTGAGAGGAAGAGGCTGCCATGGTAAGCTGTGCAAGCCCAAACCCAAACTAAGAATCTGCACCAGGACCGTCTAATCCCCCGTCCACCTGTGGGGAGGATCTAAGGAAATTTACCATCATCGGAGGAGCATCGAGGACACCTGGCCACTGTCCCCACAGGACAGCAGTTGAGGAACTCGAGGACACCGACCGATGCCCCTGCAGGGCAGTGTGTGTGGTACTCACCAGAGACAGCCACTACAGCTTCAGCACCAGTGAAGGGAGAGCTCTCGGAAACTCCAGTTGTGCAGGTCTTGCTGGTGCAGGTCAGACTGATTGACAAGCTGGAAGGCCCCAGGGGAACTTGCCTGCCATATAGCCTTTCAGCGCTGGAAGACTTTTAACTTTAATTGAAATCACAGCAGCATTCCCGAGAGTCCGACTACTAGTTGGGCTTAACTTGAATATCACCTTCAGTGAATGGGGAATAACCAGTACTGCTAGCAAGAGGGAAATGGGACTCAGGAACCTGCTTATTAAAACACTAGAGCTGTGACCTCAGGACACTGGCTATATTGTTTGGAATTGCCCTATTTTACTTTGTGTTGGTATATCAATACTCATTTTTCATAAAAGAAAGTATCAGTTATTGCTGCTTCTGAACGTATTTTGAGTTATGAGCATTGAAAATATTTTGAGTTGTGACCCTGTGTGCATGCCTCTTGTGTCTACCTACTCCCCCTTTCCCCCACCCCCGAGAAGTCTTGGACTGTTCGACCCACGATACCACTGAAAGTCAAGTGCTGAAGGGATAGTTGGAGGGCCGGCTCTAGGGCGCTGTGACCGGTGCCACTGCACCAGGTGCTGACTTCAGGTGGGGGCGTAGTGTTTGCAAGTGTATTACAATTTCAAAGGCACCTGCTGCTGGCGTTCCTTGCCTCTAGCTATTTTCAGGCAACAATAAAAAAGTCAAGATACCTCAGTGATCAATGTTCTTTCTGGAGAGAGATCAGAGGTCTGTCTAGTGGACGTTTTGACTCATCGTAAGGTAATGCAGAGGGTTGCTATGCCTGCTGTAAAGAACATGTACTATTGAGATCACAAAGTGCATGTAATGTAAAAGGGTCAGACTGTTACTGCTGTTGTCAGAGAGATTCTTTTGTTACTTGCAGTTTATAAGTTAAAATCCTAATATAGAATAGTAAGCTATGAACTGTCATCAAAGAGCTGCATGCAAACAGCAAGGTATAGATTAGAGCGTTAAGGTTTTTTCCCCAGTCTTTCATTATCATAAAGCACTTTTAAACTACACTGCCTACCAATATGGATGACCTGTGACTCCTATACCACTCTGTCTTACGTATCATTTCCTATACTGAAATTTCCCCCACCCTTTCTGCTCCATCTGAATTTGCATTCCACAGACCATGTTCAGCTCCTCCAACAGGAGATCCAGCCCTTATGTCAAAAGGGGTGCAGTGGAGTTGGTTCCAGAGCAGGAAAGTGGTCAGGGATGCTTCTTATGTTATTTCCTGATTCTCAAAAAGGACAGCTGCTTGTGTCCGATCCTAGACCTCAGGATTTTGAACTGGTCTCTCAAGCAGGAAAAGTTCAAGATGATGCCCTTAACTCAGGTGCTTCTTGCACTGGAGAAAGAAGATTAGATGGTTTCAATTGACTTGCAGGATGCTTACTTTCACATCCCTATTCTGCAGTTGCACATGAAGTATTCTCCACTTCACGGTGGGGTCTCAACATTATCAGTTTGTGGTCTTAACATTTAGCTTTACTTGTGCACCACAAATCTTCACAACTGTGACAGCAGTGTTGCAGCTCATCTCAGAAGGTTGAGAATACCACTATTCCCTTACCTAGACAATTGGCTCATCAAAGCCAAGTCTCTGGAGTTGGTATTGCACCACTTGCAGGTAACAACTCAGTTGTTGCTCAACCTGGGTTTTTCCATCACAAGCCCATGTTTCAGCTGGAACCTTCACAGCACATGTAGTTTATAGGGCCAGTACTGGACACTACGGTGAGTTGAACCTTTCCTCCTCCTGAGAGGATTCAGGATATTCAGGCTTTGATTCTAGTGTTTCAGAATGAAGCAACGGTTCCAGTCCTGAAGGCCTTGGGCCTGTTGGTTCTACTATGCTTCTGTAGACTCTTGGTCACCCATGCATGCTGGGACCTGAGGGCCTCCACTGGTGGTGGTTTCAACACAACAGGGATTTCCAGGCTTCTGTCAAGATCTCCAGAGACACAGTGGTGGATCTTCGATGGTGGAGTGTGTCTGGCAATCTATCTCAAGGGGAGTCATTTCACCCTTTTCCTCCAATGGCCACAATCATAAGGTTGCTTCTACCCTAGGGTGGGAACTCATCTTGGGGATCTGAATAGCTGAGGACTCTGGATCTCCAGAAGAACAGTTGTTTCATATCAATCTATTGGAATTGCAGGCGATACGTCTGGCTGTGAAGACCTTTCTCCCTTCCATTTGTGGTCAGTCAGTGCAAGCCTTGACATTAAACACGACCACGAAGTGGTACATCAACAAGTAAGGGGGACTAGGCTGTCTCTTCGCTGCAGAGAAGCTCCACAACTCTTGTCCTGGTCTCAGTATTATTGGATTTTTGAATAGCAAATCACTTGGCCAGAGTTCTCAATGTTCGTGGGGACTTTCTCGTTCAACATTTTTCAACCGACCACAAGTGGAAGCAGTTGTATACATTTTCCAGTTGTGGGGGGCTACTCAGATAGACCTCTCAAGAGAACACACACTACCTTCCGTTCTGCAGCCTCCAGTATCCATGCTGGGAGCATTGGGGGGTGCATTTCAATTGAGCTTGAGCTCCCAGATTCTTTACGTAATTCCTCCCATTACCCTTGATTTTTCAAGTGCTGATGAAGATTTGCTTCGACCAGGGCCAAGTAATCTTAATAGCCCCAGACTGGCCACGAATATCAGACCTACATCTCTCCCTGTGTGCTCCACTTGTCTCCCTCTCAGGGCAGACCTCCTCTCCCAGTCACAGGGGCAGGTTTTACAGTTCCACCTTCAGAGCCTGCAACCACATGCCTGACGATTGAACGGGTTCAACCTGAGTTCTTTTTCACTTCCCCTTGCTAAGGTGGATGTTATTTTACCATCCAGAAGACACACCACCAAATTGGTTTAAGCTGGCAAATGGGATAGATTTGTTAGGTGGTGTGCAGATAATCCTTTAAAGGCCCATTATTTTATGTTTTGCCCTTTCTTTGGCTCAGCAAGGCTGTGCATTTGCCACAGTTAATGGTTATTTGTCTGCCTTTACAGCGTTTCTCCGTTTACCACATGAACCTTATCTGTCTAAGTTCCTATAGTTTTAAGGTTCATTAGGGGACTTACAAATAAATACATTCTCACTCTTTTTATTGTGTCTCAATGGGATCTCAATTTAGTTCTTGAATATCTGATGTTTTCTCCTTTTGAACCTTGTCATAGTTGTCCCTTGAAAGTTCTAATATTTTAGGTAATTATTCTCCTTAACATAACTTCTGCAAGGCTAGTTAGCGACAAGCCTTGTGTTAAACCTCATTTTACGATTTTTTTTTCTGATCAGTCGGTATCGAGAACCAGGGCTGTTTCCTGACAAAAGTGGTTACTCCCTTCCATTTGGGTCAGTCCGTCACCCTTTCCATACTCTATCCTTCTCATGCATCCAAGGAGGAGGAAAGACTTCACTATTTAGACCTTAAAAGAGCTGTTTGTTTCTACATGGACAGAACACACAAAGTTAATTTGTATGACTAACTTTTGGATCATCCTTTGTATTAAGATCGGCTATGCAATGCTTCACAAAGATCCTACTGAAAAGTAATTCATGCTCATTCTACTAAAGCTTAATCTTCTACTTCTGCTTTAGCTAGAAGAGCCCCTGTAGCAGATATGTGTAAAGCAGTGACTTGGGCCTCCCTTCACACTTTTACAAAACACTACTGTTTAGATTCTGAAGTGAGGAAGAGTGTTCATTTTGCTCGTTCTGTTTTGCAACATTTTTGGTATAGACAGACATGCGCCCTCCTTCGATTGTGGGACTGCATGGATACTCTATTCAAAAGGTGAGGAATCCGCAGGTAGATGTATCCATCAGAAAAACAAGTTACTTAGCTTTGGTAACTCTTTTTCAGGTGGACACAGTATCTACCTGCGGATTCCTCACCGACCCACCTTCCTCCCTGTGGCTTGTCTGTATATACACCAAAGGAATGTATTTATTTATGTATAATTAGTATTTATATGCATTTTTTATATACGAAGAATCTTTGATTTTGAGTTTAGAAACTGAACTTGCAATTTTGATGTTAGTTCCATCCGCTGGTCTCGAAGGCACATAAAACATGGGTGGAAACTGACACTGACGGGGGCTTCCTATGGCTCCAGGGACATCATGCGATGCTGCTTGCAAGCCATGTAGTAAAACGTCCCTTATCGATGTGGGAGAGCTACTGAAATGTTTCCGGTCCAAGCTGTCACATGGGAGATATTCAAAAGGTGAGGAATCTTTAGGTAGATACTGCATTCACCAGATAAAGTGTTACCGAAACTAAGTAACTTGCTGTTCAGGACAATACCCCTCTGTGCATGTGTAACTCGTAAGACGGGAATAGATCAAAAATAAAGAAAATTACACAAGTGGCAGAAGGCTACTCACTTGAATCCATCTGTTCTGAACCTCTGTTCATCAAGAAACAAAAACTAAACACACACGCACATTACATGACTTAACATAAAACAGTGACGGAAGAGATGGGTCTCTTAGGCCAGTAGTGGGGCCTGGACTCAGTGGTGTACAACGTGGTGCAGGTGACAAGTAGGCACAGAAACCCATATTTGAAGAAAAAAGCTTTGTACACCCGTTGTTAAGATCTTGTCTCCAGTGAACTTCTAGACAAGCCCTGAGCACCCTAAAGAATATCTTCAAAGTACAGAAGATGAAATGGTTAATAGGCTGGACAATCGGGTTTTATTGCTATATAGGATTGTTTTGCTTAATGAAGGAAATTCTTAAAATGGTACTGTCAACAAAACGATATGGTTATTATGAAAATAGTGATATAGTCCCCGTCACTAGAGCAAGTTAGCAAGATAGGTGTATTGTCCAACGATAAATGAAGAAATTATCAGATGGTCTGCTAAATCCAAACAGAATCATCTGAACAAAGGACACTGGGCTCTGCAAGTGTATCCTGCAATGCTAGTCTGTTGTTATTTTTGGCTTGTTTCATCACTTTATTCACCAGTTTACGGGGGTGAGCACTTGGCACCAGTTGTTCACTCAGTACTGTGGCGTAATTGAAGGTATACAAGTTGGAAGTATTTCTTCTGAGATGGAGAAACTGTCCGACTTGTAAGTTATCTTTAAGGGCGCTAGCACGGAAGCTGTTGAAGAATAGAAGAAAATTCCTAGCAGGTGGTTTTCTGCATAATTAGGTACTCAATCTGCCATCACTGGGGTGTAGTAGTAAATCCAACAGAAAGATTCCTTTATGAATGTTAACCCTAAACACTTTGCTTGCTTACTAGAAGTTTGGGTGTGTATCATTAATTTGACTGCTAAACACAAGACCAGTTTTAGATCAAAAACTAGTATTATGGACAATGCTACTGCACTTTCACTAAGGATTTATGATGCAACTTAAAACGAGCAGAAATTGCTTAGATTCTTGCTTCATTAATGACCAATTGGCATTTGATAAAGAAGGCAGAGTGCTACGTGGTACAAACTGAAACATTGGGGTATTCAACCCTTACTATAAGACCTGTTTAATCATTGCAGTGGAGTACTTGGGTCTGGATCCAACTGGGATGGAATTAGCTGCTTTCCAACAGTCTATTTACTCTTAGTGGTTTATAGCAGCGGGGTGTTTTAGCACCCCTGTGGGTCAACCTATGTATGTACTGATGATACCGGAGGTAGCAATGATGGTAGAGGCATGCTTACAGCCATCAAGACTCTCATCATTTCTATATTTTGCAGGGTGCTGATGGTACCATCTTGCTCAACTGGACCACCATAGGTCTTCAATGTTTACTTGCCAGGCTTCATAAATATAATGAATGTAATCCTGTAACAGGTAATGCCAATACTCAGTAGTCCAGGTGTTTGGCACCCACCCTGCATGAAAGAGAGATGTTAAATTCGGGATCTCTCGTAGTTACATACATTTGGTTTAAGGGTTGTGGGTGGTATGAGGTACATCGTGCCACATTAAAGACCAAGGTACATTTGTTACATTATGTTTTGCAATGTATGTCCAATAATGTTGGCTCTGCTTCTCTCTGTCTTTTGTTGCTAGTTGTATTGGCTAACCTAATGACCTCGCAAACATAGGGGTCAGATGCCTTTTTTGTGAAGTTTATTAACAGGGTAGAGGTGGCACAGTACTTGGTTTTTCATAGTTTTTTTTCCACATCAATGCAAAGTCAGAGCAAAGTGAGACTGGAATTTAATTTATGCAAGCAGAATGAAATAAATACATTTCTTACAAACTTTATTCACTATCAGGTGGCCAATACTGACAACCTGAAAGCTAAAATTAAGAAAGCAGTCGACAATCGATTCCTTTAGACCAGAGGTCTTCAAACTTTTTGATGCCTGGACCCCCTCTTAAAAAAATTTAGGTGTAAGGACCCCCTCCTGATAAACATTTCTAGAACCTGGTACTCCTCATCATCAACAATAATAAACATCCCCATTTCACACAGCAAATCATTTTTACTGTGAGGAAATAATATTAAACTGTGTTTAGCAAATCAAATATCAGTGAGTGTGGGGGCGTGGTCAAGGGTGTGGATAAAAACAAAGGTCCTCATTTATTAGGAATTGACATGGGGCAGAGCTGCAAGTCTTCTTGCTACACTGCCACACTCCAATACAAAAGGGCAGGAATGGACAGTATTTATGAAATACAGTACATTTCTGTCCTTTTCCCCTGCGCTGGCGCACAATTGCTGCCTAGTGCCAACATGGGCAGGATTGTATTTGTGCAGGAAGGGGCACCTTCCTGCACAAAAACAATCCAGAAAGGCATTGTACCTCTTTCTACATGTGTGGCAGATAGCAACACACATGGAAAGAGGAAAAAACAATGAGAAATGAAAACATTTCTCCTCATTATGCGTGCTCTGGGGAGACGTAAGGTTTTGGTACTGCTCCAGTTTACGTGATTTTGTAAATCTGGGGCAGCATCAAAATCCATCTGTGTTGCATAGGAACACCCACCACTACGCCCGTGGAACACCGCCTTGACGCAAAGTAAGGCAATGCAGCGACTTGCACTGCCTTGCCTTACTCCATGTCTACAAGGCCATTCAATCCACTCAGGCTGGCTTTGAGTCAGCGCATAGGTACGATTGAGAGGCTTGTGATGCTGGAGCATCAAAAAAAGTGATGCTCCAGCAGCGCAAGCCTCTCATAAATAAACACAAAATATTCTATAATTTTTTTTTTTAAGACTTTCACAGCCAGGTAGCTACATATAAAATAAAAGCCAGCTGAAATGAAAAATAAATAAAATAAAGTTGTTACTCATTGGGAAATGCACTGTAGTGCATTATGAAACCTCTACTAGTTAATGCACTGCAGAGGTCTGTGTTTAACCGGAGAGCAACAGAACTAAATCTTTGTCAGTACAGTTGAGAATAGTGACGTGTATTTTTAGTGCCATGAGGTCACAGCCTGTGACAGAAAGCACTGTGAATATATAAAAAGGCATTATTTTATACTTGCATTGAACGAAGTATAATATAGGCCACTACAAAAAGGTTTATTATAAAACTGTGCTTCCAGAATGTGTATTTAAGTAATATCAGAGCATATGCAATACCTTTTTTTTTTAATAGCTGTCCCTTCAACACCTCCAGGTGAAGTAAGCACTGTGTAAATACAATTACAATTAAAAGTATGCACTTTACAGCTCAGTTGTTAACTCTTCGCACTACCCCTCAAAAAAAAAAATGTTTGTCCTCACAAAGCTTTGATCATTTAAAGCTGCTCTCAAGCACCCTTTACATTTGCAGATCAGCTCATAGAGCACATTTGCTTTTCATTCAGGAAGCAGAAGCCCTGGGCTGAAAGTCTCCTTAGCTGTCTGTGCGGCTTTCACAGCACAGGAGACTCAAATTAAAGTTCAGCTGAGGCATTTTAAGGATCAGCTGGGGGAATGTGCGACCCCCTTTCCAGGTTTCCACGGCCCCCCTGGGGGTCCGACCCCCAGATTGAAGACCTCTGCTTTAGACCAATGGCTATTCAGCTTCATGACTCGCTGAGTTAACTTTGCCTCCGACTTCATTGGACATGGACATCAGAACAAGCATTTAGAAACCTAGCAATACTGATGGTCCATGAAAACACAATATTTGGCATAATTTAAAAATAAGGTGTTTTCAAGATTTGTAAGGGATACCTATACAATATGTATCCTTCCTTTTTGCCTGTCTTCTCCTTTGTCTGCATCATTAAGCAAAAAGACTCTTATGTTTATCTGCGTTTCTTGCTAATTGGTTTAGATGAACTTAAGGCTTCTTGGACATCCTTAAATAATCAAATTACCACTGCACACTATGCAAAATTAAGGAAAAAAAACAAGAAGCATATTATGGGTTTCTTTTCGTACCTGTTACCAGCCAACCACAGATGGTTGGGCAGTGATTTTAATGCAAGACACGTTAGACAATTTTGGGAAGCCATTTAACTAGTCTTTAGTGCATTGATGTTAAAGTAAATAATCGTTTTCTAAAATGTATTGACAGTGTTATGTCTGTTTTTAATAACATTGAAGTTTTAATTTCTCTTTAGAGTTACATTTTATCTTAAATATCCCTTAAAATAAATGAATATGAAATTTCAGTTCATCAGCAAAGTACTTATTGGTCAGTGCTTGCTTGGGCTTATATTGATGCTCCAGCAGGTGCTATGGCCTGCTTTTTTAGGTGTGATAATAGTCCAGACCTTTTGATTTCACAAAAATGAAATCTATAATATACTTACTTATAGGGGTTTTGAGCCAGCCCTCTTCATCTATTGGACTCTTGTGTCATTCACAGTTTTCTTCTGCCCACTACATGATACTGCACGAGGCAGAAGGCTAGCCCACTTAGGCCACTGGCTAACTCCACTGTGAGTGATGGCATTCTTTCGCTTTGTAAGGAGCACATCCACACATGAAGTAGTAATCTTCAGTGCCAGGGACTACTAAGGCAAGTTGTGCATTTTGAGACCAAAGAATAGCTTTAATGTTAGTCATTTTTTTTTAAGATTGATAAAGTCCGGCCAGCCTCCCCAACGCTGGACCTATTAGCCTTGCCAATGCTTGTTGTGTGTTGCTGCTTATTTTATCTGCTATTCTTTCCAGTCTGTAAATAGAAGCCTTTTCCCATTTGAAAGAGTTATCTCTAATCGGGCATGAGTTTGTGTAGTGTTTACTTTTTCATACTAAATATGAGTCTCTAACCCCTGCCACCTCCAAGTTTAAGCGCTGACTGCTCGGCCTTGCTACCCAGAAAGAGCCAAACACCTAAAAGTGAGGGCTACGGATCAGAGCGCCATAGCACTGGTGGCCTCTGGACACCAGTGGTATCCGAAAGCAACCCCAACGCATGCTGCCCCTCAGCGCTGACTGCTGCAGATCGAGACGGAAAGGAGGCCTTTGGACCCCAATCCCCGTGGCCTACCACTAGCCACAGCTAACGCGGCCTCAGGCACTACATCTCCTTTTTCGTGACGGGTTTATTGGCGGAATCTGAATGTCTGCAGTCGTTCAACTGGACAGCACTGACCCTGAAAGCCGAGCTATGTAGCAGAAAAAACAGACACTTTTGTAACAGTTTCGTTTGAAAGGACACTCGCCGAGGAATCTGCCCCTTGCAGTACACTCGTGACCAAAGGGTTATCCATCACAATCGTTACATCCTGAGGCTCGTGTCTTTGAAACACATCAGAGAGGCAAGTACATTGTTGTTTTAATGACTGTTTGCCTAAACTGCAGCCCCTCCCGCTGCACCTGGAGCATTACAGAGAGGACTATGTCCCTGCTCAGCATTTCAGTGCACTTAAAATTTTCTATCGTAATTCATGTTAACACATCTGTAGTGCCAACGTGCGCAAGAATAACATTAGTATTTGTATGTCCGCAGTGGAAGGCGACAGTGACCTTTGGTTTTCTTTAGTGATTCTCATTTTTACTGGTTGTTCACGTTATCTAATGTGTAAATAATTAGCTCTACATTTTTCTAAATTAAAAAAAAACCCTGACTCGATATTGATCTTTTGGCCACGTTATTGGCTTATGTCATATGTTTGAGTTACTCATCCCTCATACTCAGTCTTGCTTTCTAGCCACTCTTGAGAACTGCCCAGTAACCACCGACTGTCCCAGAACCTGGAAGCTAAACTCTTCCTCTCAAGCGGTTTGGCTGAACGTTTCAGACTTAAGGAGATACATAGCCAGCAAACCGTCCAACTATTAGACAGTAGAGGTCAGTAAACCTTAAACAACCCAACATCTGAAAGAGTGGCAGTGTGGAACCAAGAACTGTAGGAGTTTGGAATGTTAGACAGCCATGGTCGACCGCAGCAGAATATCTTTAGATAGCAGAGAGAGCTTTTAGCCAGTGTCTCGTCTGATGGCTCAACCATCACCCAGATCTGACCTCTCTGGTGATGGACAGAACCTTGACATCCATCCTTGCAGCTGACTGAGGTGAGGGAGGGAACTGATGCTCTGGAGCTCATAACACTCCATTCTGATACATGTCAGACAAAGGCTTCAGAGAGTGCTTAGCAGAGGGTGTTTGAGAGGGAGAAATACTGGCTTGAGAAGAAGCTGAATGTGATCCAGGAAAAAAAAAAAACAGTGATTGAGATGGGAGGAACATGACAGGGAGCCCGAACAAAAGAGGCTTGACCAAGGAAAGATGACGCTTGATTTCAAGTGGGAGTTAGAGGAGTAATGCTCAGCTAATAATCTACAGCTTAAGATGCTGAATTTTAAGACTACTAAAATCACCCCTGCAGCAGTAATAAACCCCACACCAAAGAATAGCAACCCCCATCTTTCAAAGCAACGTACTACCAGTGCTCTTAAGTTGAACATGTAGGTATGGATTTGCTTGTTTGATTTGGCCTGTAATATGCAGAAATTAATGCTGAAAAGCAGCTCCTTAACTGAACAGCCTGCCTTTTAGTAATAACAAGGCAATCATCAAAGAAAATATAAAATGTATTCTTGAATTTGTGATACTGTGGCCATTCTTTCATCTACTACTAAACACTATCTGCCCCTTTATCTCAAAGGTTCCTGCTTTCTCCCTTCCTGGTGGCTTTGTCATCTTTCTCTGCTCTGTCTTTGCTGTTTGTTTTTTCTTTTCTTGTGCTCAGTAAATATCTGATGGTGCTGGTCCCCTACAATAAGTGTTGGTGGCCCACACTGGCAACCACCAGCACAAATTAAGCACTGGCCATAGAGCTGTGCCACGTCCAAACCACTACTTTGATAATATGAAGGTTGCAGAATGCTTTGTGAAAAAACATATAAGCACTGTATTCGAAAAGGTTTTGAATGACTCAGTGAAAGGAAAGGAAAGATCTGCTGAGAGGGTATCCGAAATATTTAATATTTTAATCAGTGGAGTAATATTTGGGTGTTGGCCCTGTGGAGTTGACATCTCTTTTGGACTGCCAGGACAGTGAGCCATCACTGTGAACACTGGCACGTGGATAGCTAGACATCGTAGAACAGACGTGCAACAGAGGGATCTCAGCAAGTGAAAGTCCATGGAGACAAAGGCCAACAACAACCAGAAGACACCCCACAGCAATTCACAGGATCCCTTGCAAGCTGAGAATCCAAAGGGGAATATGTTTTTGTCAGAAAGGCTCTTAGCCTGGTCAAGGCCAGAAAGTCTCCCAAACCAAGAGTTGGTTGCTACTTTTGTGGACAGAAGTGCCTCATGAAGAGAAGCAATTTTAGGTGTAGGATGACTTGATCACCCAACCCTTGAGGGAGTGCTGGCATTTAAATGTGTCTGGTAGACACATCGAAGTCTGTGCCCAAAGATCCTTTCCAGGACCTCAGATTTCCTGAAGAGACAGTATGTAGATGATGCATACCTAACATGCCTTGGAGATGTGGTAGCCAATTAGATCAATTGATCCACCAAACATTTTTCCAGTGGCCCATGAAGTTCAGTTCCTCACAAAAGGCCCACATTTTAAGTACCATGTTGCAGATGTGTGTGTGTGTGTGTGTATATATATATATATATATATAAATATCTGTGGGCAGCAGATCCCGGAAAGCCCAGATGAGGTCATGGGTAATCCTTAACAATGACTGTCTGTTGGTATGCGACCCTTTAGATTGAAGTCCATCGGCCTGCTGTGTTGCAGGGGAAGTGTGGCTTGCCTATAGAGCAGATTTTGGACCTCGAGTGCCTGTCAGAGCAAGAAGAGTTGTAAGCTTACAGGAGTCTCCGAACTGCTGAATTTGTAAAAGCTTGTATATGGTGTCAGATTTGGGTGGGCCCCTGCACAACTATGGTCTGAAAACAGGATGTACGAAATACAAGTTGAAGAACGGGCAGCTGTACTGCGAGGCATCTAATGAGGAACCTGGAGCCTGGGAGAGGATGCTCATCCTTCATGGCCACCAGACCATCATAACACTACCCGTGGAGGTTATATTAGTAGGGCACGTCGGATCAAGCAGACCACGGAGTTTCTGTTTGCTCCTTTCAGATGGTCTGCGGTATGTGTGAAACTGTAACATCTGTATGTCGTGCCCGACTTTTCAAAAGAGTGCAAGTCCAGATGGCATACAAAGGCCCCTGGGTTTTCTACTGTTTGAGAGGATAGGTATCCAGTTGATGTTCTCTCGACTCTCCAGCTGCGCCTTGGTGGTTTTCATTCCCTGTAGTGGGTGTGTAGAACAGCTGATCATGTAGTAATAGTGATCATCAGATTGCCCTTAAGACCTACAAAAATACTAACTATGAGAACAGTAAAGATAATGCAAATACCAAGCACTAGCAAAGCCAACAGGTTGGCCTTTAGTAAACGTTAAGCTTTTTTGTTAATTTTCGTTTCTTGTAAAGCTTTTCAATGTGCAAAAAGTGAAAAATATAAAAATATGGGAGTGGCCTAGGCACACCAGTCCTATCAGTGACATCCGTTTTTTCAGGCGGCTGTGCAAATGTGATCAGGTACAGTGCTGTCACTCATTGTGCAAGATCGCCCATAGATCAAGAGGACTTACCCAGTGTTATGCCTGCTTCAGACTGAGAGGAGACAAAATTAAAGGAATGCCAAGAATGCAGAACTCTTAGTAGTAGATTTATTAAGGCGCTTCCTGAGGTTCGTACAGGGAAAGAATAAAGTGCCATTTTAATATTCAAGTATTTTACTTGGGTTAAGCAAAAAAGGCTGAACATTTTAATTGACAGAAGCAGTTTGTGATATTACTTAATAAAATCAAAACACAAAGAAATGGGCTGGCAAAATCCCTTGTTGAAACCGTTTTCATCCGATTAACAAGTCATTCTGTGTTAAAAAATATGTTAACATCTTGGATTCTTTAAGCGGGCCGAAAGACTAGTCATTCATATAAATTATATACATTATCTACAGTTTGTGCTAGAAGCTCTTTGGTTGGCCCTGCACAGTTCTCTAACAAATCCTTCACCAAGCTAGCTGGCAGAGGCCAATTAATTCCAACACGATGCTTGCGAAAGTACGTGTGACCTGACCACATGTACCCACAGCCTCCTTGTAAAGGAGCATTCTCGATTCATGCTGCGCACAAATCGATGCAGTATCACCGGCAATATGCTATAAGAGGCCAACTTCAAACAGGGAAGCAGAGACTTTCAGATGCTGAAATGGCTAGGTATTATTTGCATAACGACTCAAATACATCCAGGGTTCGTTTGATCTCCCGAATTTGTTTTGCCAAAGAATGAATTGGCTGCATGGACCGATCCAACTCCTCACAACGAGCCATCAGGGTATACATGCCTTTAATGCTCATGTCCACCGACTCGCCAAGACTGTCCACTGAATCTCTGTATGTCTGGATATAGCCAACACTCAGAGCAGTCATATTCTGAATGGTACAATTTAAGCTCTTCATCATTTGATCCACTTTGTGAGAGACATCTTGCGTGAGCCTTTCCAGGTCCTTCAGCACGTCCGGGTCAATGGAAGGGATATCTGCTTTGTGCCTCTGTAGGCCTGGGCTTCGGATGGAGTTGTCAGCGTCCAGCCCCCGCAGCACCCCGTGCAGCACGCTCAGCCGGATCCGCAGCTGCAGGTTGTTGGCCGTGAAATGGGTGAGCGGCCCCTCCTGGCTGACGGTGCCCTCCAGCTCCAGGGCGCTGGAGATGGTGGCCCTGCGGCCGGGCTCGGCCTTGCCCTGGCCGGCGGCGCAGGCCCGGCTGATGCCGTCCAGGCTCTGGCTGTCCTGCAGCCTCCCCAGGCCAAGGCGCGGGCCTGCAGGGACCCCGTTCACCTCGGGCCCCCTGGAGCCGCCGCTCCCGCTGCAGATGCGCACCTCGGCCATGACGTGCTGCGGGGGCCCAGAGGGCTCCATGGGGTCACTGCCGCCCCCGGCCAGGAAAGCAGAGAGGCCGCGGCGCCTCCCCATGGACCGACCCGGCGGAGCAGCGCTTCCTGCCAAGCTACGCTGGCGAGGCCTCAGAGGGAAAGAATAAAGTGAACGTTTATGCCAAATGCAGCAACACAAGTGCACTTCTGAAAATAATCCCAGCAGTAGAATAATAATGATTATAGAAACAAAGAAAATACACTACCTGAACCATGGATTATATATATATATATACACACACATATAGTGACTATATATTCATGCACAATGCAAAGCTATAAATAAGAATTAAAAATGCGTCACCGTGGGGCTTGACAGCGACATCATCCCTCTGTTTGCCATCATCAGACCTGTTTCTGACAACCTAAGTTCTGAGCAAGGCGTCCCTCCTCACATGAGCTCTGTCCATTCAGCTGTGAAGCTCCCAGTACCTTATGTACTTTAAACAAACTGGAGATGAGAATTCTAGAAACTTCCCTTCCCATTCGCTAAATTGTTGTTCAAACGCTGGCCGTACTAGGTCAGTGTTGAAAGAGCACGCGTAGAGATTGGCCACATCCAAAGGTGCGCTCCCAAGACCAAACTGTTCCCTGCCATACCATAAACATTTTCTAGTACATCCTTATCTCTCCCTCACTCCCACATGTTATGTCCCTGCCCTTGGTGAGAAAGAGAGGAGCGAAAAACATGATGCATAAGTTGTGCGCGGAAAAATACTTGACGGTGTGTGAAGCTAAGCTAATCACAAAATGGAGTCAGTGGTCATGATGGAGCTGGTCGTTAAAAACCAACAGCATTACACCCACACTGTATGCTGTGGTGGGCAGAATCAAAACATGAGTGACACTAGAACAGACCAATGGCTGAAGGGGGTTGATGCAAGGCTCTGACATGTATTTAAAATATGTATGTATGCCACATACACTCTTCAAGAAGCAGCTCATTAAAGTGATAAAAGAAATATGTTTTGGTAGGGACAAACATAACTTCAGCAAAAGAAGCCATGCATGGCCTATTATGAACATGTACACACGATGTCAAGTGCAGAGATACCTGGCTGAACCCTTCAAAGCGTATTAGAAAACAGACTAAAGCAGCTTCATCTAGACTATTTGCCTTCTCCTGACTTTGAGCCCAAATGGGTTCAGAGGCCTGCTTCGCTCATACCACTGGAACATTCTGGTGCACCTCTTATGCACCGGTCCATATTAATATACAGAGCACAGACATCTATTACAGCGCATTTTCATTCAATATGGTATCCACACATGCCATCATCTTTTGCCTGCGAGGAAAGCATCCACAGGCAGTAACCAGATTTGTCAAATATATGGCTGTCGCAGACAGGCTGCTAGCGAGGAACTGATCCAAAAGACTCACTATCCTCAAGGATAACTGGCAGCAGCCATCACATCATATCTATAGCTTGTCCTTTGCTATCCTCTCAGTTGAAGGTCGGAATATACACTGGCGGGAACTGTTCTTCAATTATGAATTAAACTTTTCTTCTAGCACCTTAAATAACCTTAAAATGCATGAAATATTTAGTTGCCAGAACTGCTGCTTAATAATAAAATTTAGGTTTTTGTAATTTATTTTAGATATTTTGCATTTTAGACGTTCTAAGATATTATGTGATACATTTTCTAGTTTGTATGAAGCTTTAACTAACTACAGGGCATAAATCTGTCAGTCTGCTTTGATTTTATATAACTGTTTTAATGCATTTGGCTTTAATTTAACAGTAATAGAATTTACATATGTATGTATATTATGAATTTTGGGAGAACATGGGGCTGCCGGGACAACTGAAGCTGTCTAGAGGTTAGACCTAAAAATTGTATTCACTGTTTAGTAGCACACCAAACACTGAATTGCAGTTTGGTCAGTAAAAATAGGTGTTGTCATTAAACAGTTTAGTGGGCCTTATTTTACCAAAGATGGGTACGATTCTGTGCTCTAAAAACTATAAACATGCATGAATGATTTCTATGGGAGCTTTGTACAGGGCCAGATAAGTTGCTTTGTATAAAGTACGATTCATTGCAATCAGGTGGTGCGTTAACCCACCAAACAGTCTTACTGGCACTGGAACCTGTGAAGTGCAGGCTACATACAGAGCTTTGAGACAGAAGCACAGAGCTGCTTAGCTGTGTAACAGAGAATGAAGCTTCTGATCTGCAGGTTATAAACTGGTTCAGCTGCAGACACAATAAACAGCTGACCTTAATTACGTGGATTGGAATCTGTGACTTACAGGTGCACGCACATACACATCTGCCACAGATGCCTTAACCGCCTGAGCTACATTCCTCGGGTCGGAACCCGCTGGTTATATACACATCCCTTCAGAAGGCAGATTAACAGTCTGTAGTGTGTTACTGGGATCGAACCTGTAACCTTCAGGCAACACATAGATTTCAGAAACAGATACAGAGCCCCATTTGTTATTCTGCATGCCGAATAAACTTTTTTTTTTTTTTTTTAATTTCTAGACCGATGCGTCTCATATGTCTTCTGGGGCTGATGAAACACTTATTTGACGACTAAAGAATACAAAATTTTACAGCTTTGCAACAAGAATTTTAGGTTCTATTAAGGACACAAAAAGTGAGGATTATGCTTCTCAATCCTTACTACTCATAAACAACAGACAATGAAAAAACTGTAAAAACAGTAAACACACTATAAACACTGAGGCGTTGAACCACGCCTCTATCATAACCCACCAATAGTAGTCCATTAAAGCCTACAAAA
This sequence comes from Pleurodeles waltl, assembly GCF_031143425.1. Lineage (NCBI taxonomy): Eukaryota > Metazoa > Chordata > Amphibia > Caudata > Salamandridae > Pleurodeles > Pleurodeles waltl. The sequence goes on along the minus strand of NC_090443.1, from coordinate 292,241,352 downwards.
TAGACAAGCACCATCTTGACTTCCTCTTTCTTTGTAAGGTATTCCATAAAAACTCTTTTAATCAGTTCAAACCAAACAAATTCAGGTTTCCAGCTCCATTGACAACAGACTCAGAAGACTTCTCGTCTGAACATAATCTGTTCCTTCCACTGTGGAGCATCAAGTCCATGAAGTTCACGTCTGCTTAGCACCTGAATCTAAAATAAAAGAAAATATGAATCAGTTCAGCATCAACAGACTAAAACAAGGGAGGGTGAAATACAACTACAGTTTCATGTATTTGAACAATCAAATTCTAATACATCAATCATCCCGGGTGGGATAATCCTCGCCTCCGTATCTTTAATAGAATCTAAAATTCTTGTCGCAAAGCTAGAAAATGTTGTATTCTATGTCAGGACCAGAGGCTCAGATTATGCTGGTTCAAAGCTGATCCACAACTAAAGATGAAACATGCACAATAGGTTTACAGTAAAACATTTTAAACATGGAATCATTCAACCAATCAGCTGCACGAACAATATCTTCCAACCTAGAGCCCCAAGAAAAAGCTTTTGAAGCCATGACTCCTCTGGTAGAATGTGCACCACATAGAGAAATGTCAATACCTGCCTCAGACATCACCCAACAAATCCAATGGGCTAAAGTAGCAGCTGACATAGGACGAAAAGGTTTTTGAATCGCAATCAGAAGAGGACCCAAAGGATAATTCCTATGATCAGAGGTACATTCTTCATACACTTTTAAACACTTGACCACACAAAGCTTAGTGTGTGTTAAAGATGGATAATCAACAAATGTAGACATGCATTTAGTTCGCCTGGAAAGAAGAAAAGAAACTCCTGTAGGAGAAAACAACCTACCTGCTAGATCTAATGCTCTCACATCAGAGGCTCTGGGACATGAAATTAGACATAATAACATGGTCAATTTTGCCGATAATTGTTTCATAAATAAGAACTAATTGTCCGGTCAAGAATTCAAAAAGGATAATACTACATTCACGTCCCACAATTGCGAATATTGTGGTTTAGGAGGATTGGACACCCTGATGCCTTTGAGCAATTTACATACCAACGGATGTTGACCAATCGGTGTACCATCAATCCATTCATGTCCCGCCGAGATGGCTGACCTGAAATTATTTACCGACCTGTAACATAGACCAGATTCAGCACACTCAGACAAACAATTTAGAATATCTTTGAATTTGGATCCCACGGGATCCATCTCTCCTCGAAGGCACCAACCCACCCATTTCCTCCATGCCAAAGGATATCTCTTGCGAGTGGATGGCGACCAAACTTGTATAAAAGCTGCAGATGCAATTCCTTGCACTTTTCTATGTCTACTGATATCCTCCAAGCCATGATGGCCAATTGACCCGATAATAGGAGGGGATGAGAGGACCCTACTGGCTCCTGAAGGAGCGAGGGAAAGACTGGAAGAAGGAAAGGAGGAGCAATGGACAACTCCAGAAGAGATGGAAACCAAGGCTGACTCCACACAGGAGTGATGAGAATCAATAATGCCGACTGGCGTCTCGGAATCATGGCAAAAGGTGGAAAAGCGTAATTCATCTGACCTGCCCAGTTCTGCAGGAAAGCATCTGTTGTCAGGGCTAACGGATCCGGTCTACAACTGAAAGATTTTGGTAGTTGAAAGTTGAGGCGGGATGCAAACAGATCTATGTGACAAGGACCTAACAAAGACATGATCTTCTGGAAGATCTTTGAGTGAAGTTTCTAATCGCTGGAATCCCTCAGAAAACACTAGTTCCAATCTCCAACCAGATTCCCCTTCCCTGGAAGGAACTCTGCCACTACCATGATCTTCTGTGACAGGCAAAGATGCAAAAATTCCCTGGCAATGTTCACCAATAGGTGGAATCTGGTCCCTCCCAATCGGTTGAAATACCGGACTGTTGATACATTGACCATCTTCAAGAGGATGCAACAGTTGCTTCTGGCTGGTGATAGAGACCTGATGGCCAAGGAACACGCTAGAAGTTCCAGGCACTTTATGTTGAGATCTGACTCCTCTGAGGACCACCGACCACTTGTCGAAAAGGGTCTGCATCTCGCTCCCCAGCCCTAACAGGTGGCATTGGATTCTATCACTACCTCCGGAGAGGCACTGAAGATGGCTCTGCCATTCCAGGCCCCCATGTGAGAGAGCCACCAGTGGATTTCCTACTCTGCTTTGACCGATAAAGGGATCAGATGATCGTACAAAAGGCCTGTTGCAGATATTGGATCTTTAGTCTCTGAAGGGCACTGTAATGCAAGGGACCAAGAAAGACCGCTTGTATCGAGGAAGCGAGTAACCCCACATTCCAGGCCAGGGACCTCAAAGAAACCATCTAGGTTGGTCTTGGCTCTCTCTTGATCTACATCATTTTCTGTGATGGCAGAAGAAGCTTGATCCTTGGCTAAGAGAATAATATGTTCTAGGTAAATGTTCAAGCAAATTCCATTCTCGCGAAGGTGTTCCACCACAGGTTTTAGAAGTTTGGTGACTAGCCACAGGCTGATGACAGGACAAACAGGAGCATCAAATACTCGTACCATTTGTCTCTCCAGCGGAATTGAAGAAATTTCCTGTGAGAGGGAGAAATGGGTACTGTTAAAAAAGCGTCCTTTAGATCTAGATGGAGCATCCAATCCCTCTCTTGCAGGAGATCTCTCTAAAGGTGGATGCCTTCCATCTAGAAATGGCAGTAAAGCACAAAAGTAATGAAATCCCTGAGGCTGAGGACTATTCTCTGGCCGCCACCCTTCTTTTGTACTAGGAAAACATTGCTGCTGAAGCCTTTTGGATGGTGAGAAGTGATGGCGATAGCCTGCTTTTTAAAAGTTCTTGAATTTCAGAGTCGATAAAAGACTTGTCTTGTTGGGAAAAAAGGAGAGGAGGAAGGAAATTTGGTTGAAAGGGAATAGCAGTTAGCTCCATAGGATAACCTTGAACTGTATTTAACACCCAGGCATCTCAGGAAAGTTTGACCCAATTGTGAACAAAATGTTTTATTCTGCCCCCCAAGGGAAGAGAATGGATAGAGAGAGTGTAGTCAATGGCTTTATAACCTCTGTTGGAGCCACAGAACCCACGGGCACCTCTGCAAGGGTAGAAGCCTGCTTGATTTGGGTCTTGAGTAAAGCCTCTGCGTCTGGGGCCAGCTCCTCTTGTAGGACTTTGTTGATAACCCTGGCCGGCCGGTCGTCCTCGAAAACGACTGTTACTTCCAAAAAGAGTGTTGAACATCCTCTTAAGGGAAGTTTGCGATCTATCCAAAGAGGTGAACGTATTCACAAACTTCGCAATGTCTTTTACAAAGCGATTCCCAAACAACTGCCCCTCGGCAAGAGGGCCTTCTTCAGCAGATGCTAGATCAACAAGTTGTGAGTCAATGCGCAACAAAACAGATTTGCGACGTTCAGAAGCTAGGGCACAGTTTACATTGCCTAAGAAACAAATTGACTCTTTGGGTCCATCCGGCAAGCACATCTGGGTGAATGGCAGCCCCTGATTCCTTAGTCTGAAGAGTTAATTCCATATTTTTTTCCAGAGGACCTGACACATCCAGAAGCTTGTCCTGACATGCTTTAAGGGCTCTATCTATGCCTTTCTTAGAATCTTTATTATACTTTTTAGAAAGGTCACCATGGTGGCATCAATCTCAGGGGTGACAGCAGTTTTAGATCTGGACGGGGGCATTCAGATTTCAGTCTGGATCTCACTTCTTTTTAAAAGCCCTTTCTGAGAAGGGCTTGCATGTACTCAGCCACTGCTGGGGTCAGAGACCAATCAGAGGATCTGGGGTGCACTATTTCAGAAGGTTCAAAAGTGAAAGGGGAAGGAGTGGAGGGGGGAGGAGGAGCGCTTGCCTTTCTTAGTGCGTTTACAGGTTTTCCAGGATTCTTTGGAAGAAGAAGATTCAGAGTCTGAATCTGAGGAAGAGAGGGTGAAAGAGAACTAGATGGCTTGGAAGCAGCAACTGCTGTGTAAGTGTGTTCAGGAACGGTTGATAGGGACAATTTGGCCAGAGTACTGGAGTGGGGCCAATGTTGGTCAGGAGAAGGGGGAGGAGGTGGGGTGGTTAAATCCCCAGGGTGTGGCGAGGAGCTAGGGGACGGGTCAGTTCGTCTAGACGTTTGGGAAGGGTATGAAGAGCTGATGAAAGTGCTTTGTTCACAGACTTTTGGACAGAGGAGTCAATCACTTGTTCAATACATGTTTTGAAATAATAATCTTCATCCTCATAAGGGCCATAATACTCCAGACCTTTCTCATATGCCTTGTAATCAGACATGATAGTCGCGCTCTACCACAAATAAAAATCCCAAAAGGAATCAAGGGTATGTGAACTTGAATAGAAAAGGCATAAGGGAAAGCAATAACTTCACTTAGACCCACCTCTAACTATTACAGCGTTAGCCTTCCTTTGGCCTGGGGCGTCGAACACAGGCAGAATTGAAAAGTTCCAAAAATTAATAAAATCTATCAGATAAAGTACAGATAAAAAAAAAAAAAAAACGTTTTCCCTTTAATCGTTGGAACGCTGATCCGGTCAATCGGCATGTTGGTTGATGGCAACCCCCGTTATTGCAGCCTGGGGTGAGGCATTGATCCGCGTGCACACAGGGATGAGCAGCCGAGTGGGAGAAAGCGGCCCGGCTGGCCCTCCCAGAACCAGCGCACATAGTCCAATTGGGCTACGTTGCGTGGCCTCACTCTATTAGGGGCGGGACAGGGACAGGCCAGGCTCTGCCGGGCCGCGTTCGGACCCAGAGGAGCAAGGCGGATCGGAACGAACAAGAGAAGTGGGAGGAGCCTGCTTATACTTGAAAAAGGAAAAGAAAACTTAAAGTAAAGAAAACAAATTAAATGGCAATTTAAGAAGACGCAACACGCACCTTAGGGAGAGCACAAAGCCAAACAAAGAGGTTGCAAAAGAAGTGCGGGGACTCGCCAAATAAAAAAACCTTTATGGTAAAAGCAACTATATACACTGCCAATAACGTTATATAATAGGGTTTCAAAAAACAAAATAGGGAGGCACTTATCTTGACTGTGGAGCAGCAAAGAAACAGGAAGTCAAAATGGTGCCAGTCTATTTTGTAGGCTTTACGGGACTACCATTGGTGGATTATGTAGAGGTGTGGTTCAAAGCCTCCGTGTTTATAGTGTGTTTACTGTTTTACAGTTGTTTCATTGGCTACTGTTTATGAGTAGTAAAGATTGGGAAGCATAATCGGCTCCGGTCCTGACACAGAATCCTATGTATTATTCTGGGCGGTGGATGAGTCTTATTTTTTTTCTATGGGCATTATTATTATTCAAGGTTGATTCATTTATTTAAAACGCCAGCCTGACCAATCTGTTGGTTTTTCAGATTATTATGGGTTCATTTTAAATGTAAGAAGCTGTTGAGACAAGCTTTTAATTTGGAAGCAGCGTGTCTTACTTTTACTTTGGAAGCAGACGAGACACGTTTTTATTTTGGAAACAGTTAAGTCATATTCTTACCTTGAAAAAATAAGTACTCTTTTTGGAAGAAGAGTCTCGTGTTTCTGTTGGATCCGGTGAGCCTCGTGTTTTGTCTTGGGAACAGTGAAGCCGTATTTCTTCTATTTTAGAGACTTGCAATTCCTAGTTGTAATCTGGATGAGTCCATTTATCATTACGACTGGGTGGTTAATTCCATTTGAATCCGACGAATACCACTTTTAGTCTGGATATAGGCGAGTACAGGGGAGCGAGGTTAATTTCCCACATTTAGACCTCATAAAACGTTTCGTTTTCTTTGTCCCGTTACACAGTTCCTTCTAGTCTTTACCGTTTCTGGTATAAATGCTGAACTCATTGGCGCTATAACGATGCGCTGGGACCGAGGGGGACTATTACTGGTGGTGGGAGGAAGAGTGCGGTGGTTATCTTCTCATAGATGACTGTTTGGGGCTGCTTATGGGGTGGTTGCCACCTTTTGCCAGTCGCCTTCTGGGGAGGTTGTCTCGTTTTAGCAGCATGCTTGAGTGGCCTTGTGGGTTAGTTATTACCGCTCTTGGATGTGCTGTAGCGGGTTAGTTAGCCTGGTTATCACTTCTTAGCAGTGTGCTTGGGCAGCTGGTGGGTGGTCCTCATTGGGGCACTGGCGGGCTTGCTGTCAGACACCTCTGTCATGTGCTGAACAGGGGTGGTGGAGTAATTGTTGTCTTTTAGCGCTGTACAGAAGGTGGCTTTGGGGAAGGTCCACATTTTGGCGGTGCTAGAGCTGATGGGGTCGTTGTCATATTAGGGGTCTCCTTTAGAGGTATGGCGAGGGGCTTTGCCGGTTTTTGGTCATGCGCTGGGAATGGCAGTGTGGTTGTTTTCACTTCTTAGTGATGTGCTGGGAGGGCCGGACGAGTGGTTATTGAAAGTTAGCTGATTGCTTGCTTTGGCTGGCTGTAGTGGTGCTCGGGAGGGTTGGCATGGTGGTTGTCACCCATCATGTGATAAAGAAGGGGGAGGGGGGCGGTTGTCACCTCTTATTGATGTACTTAGGACGGTGGCGAAGTGCTCGTCACCTCTTAACAGTGTTCTAGGGATAGTTGCAGTGCTTACTTTGAGCAGGGGGTTTCCGGTGCGGGACACCGGCCCTTATTTTTGAGAGCCGGCACTTATTGGTCTACCTCAAGCATTTACTGCGAGCCAAAGACACATGTGGGAAAGATGGAGGAAGAGAAAAAAGAAAAGGCGGCACAAAGAGAGAAAGCTGCAAGAGCGAGCTGAAGGGGCAGGGAGTGGCTGTAAATTGATTGAAGAGGCCCGGCATGGTTTCAGGATTACACTACCCTCAGTATTCTGTGTTCGCATAGTTAATTGCAGAAGCCGCGTTCCAGAGGAGCGCTTTGGGCACCGGCACGTTTTTCTTTACAAATGATGCACTGGATGGTTGGTTGTAATGGTCGTCACTCCTTAGCGGTGTGCTAGAGGCGGCAAGCCGGGGTGTTTGTCACTTGTCAGTAACATGCTGGTCGGTGTGACGTAGTGGCTGTCGCCTCTCAGTGGTGTGCCGGAGAGGGCTATCTGAGGCGGTTATTGCATCTTTAACAGTGAACCGGACAAGTCTTAGCAGCCCGGAGTGAAGGGCTTTATCGGGTCGTCTCATATATGCTGACGGCTGGCCGGAGTGATGCTGGTGGGCGCGTTGTCACCCCTCAGTGACGCGCCGGTGGTGCTTGCTCATTCATATGCGGCAGGCGCGTGCCTGTCATCTATCTCACTGCACGTGACACCTGGAGTAATTTGTTTCATCTGAAGCTGTTGGGAATGGGGGAGAGGGTGTTGCTCCCCTGCTGTTGATTCCGCACCCCTTATCTAAAATCCTCCCTTCTTTCATTCGTAAATCGATCTTCGCCCACCCGCCCCTCTAACTACTTCCACCCTGTCCTGTCGCTAAATGCGCCTCGCTGCCCCCGCCCGGCTACTCTTGACCGTCTAGCCCCCTTACCGCCACCCGCCTCGGACCCCTCCGAACCTCTACCTCCACCCTCAGCCCCTCAGATGCCCCCGATCTGTGATTCTCCGCGCCCGGAGGGAGGAGGGGGCGGAGAGGAAGAGGAGGAGGCAAGGAAGGGAAGTGGGAGGAAGCTCAGAGAGCGAGCGAGCGAGAGACCAGCCTCCACATTGGAAAACACGCCAAGGATCTGCACGGCGCCTTTTCCATTCCTTAATCGCCCTCCCTGTCCCAGCACTCAACAGGGCCTGCGGAGGGGACCCTGAATCCAAAGATCCATCCCTTATTCCATGGATCTCGAGAATTGCGATACGAGCCCGCCGCACCGGACCACCAGCCGCTGGTAAACACAGGGCCTGAGGCAGACTGAGTCCCCCTACTGTAAACCCCACCCCATCTTCTGGCACACGAACACGCCTCAGACCCCCCCACCTCCTTCTCCTCAATGCCTGTCTGACAGCCGCCGACTCCACCCCTGCAGGTAAACACTGGGCCCCGTAGGGCCCTGTGAGGATCCTTTCCAAAAAAAAAAAAAAAATACTTGCCTTCTCAATCAACAAGAGTTCACAAGACAGGCTCGCATATTTCCCTTGACAAGATCCTTCCATAAGACCTGCCAGTGGTGCCACGCTATGGTCTATTAATAACACATCACCAATAAATCATTCCTCAGGACCATCCAACAAGACAGTGCATATTCCCTTCCACACCCCATTCTACTCGATGACCCCAAGAGATCCTCGTTAGGGCCTACACACAACACCATTCCACTCTATAACTTTTCAGCATCACTGAACAAGACAGAGCCACGAATTCCCTTTAGTAGGCTTTTGAAAGATTCATCCAACAGGCCCCAATTAGGACCAGCCGGTAACAGCCCTCCAGAAAGTCACTCAGACATTTCCAGAGATTGCCTTCATTATATCATTCAACGTGATCCATCCCATCTTCTCCTATTGGAGCCAATATACAACACCCCTCTAACACCTCAACAGGTCTGTTCAACAAGACCTCTCAGATGGACGCCCTGGCACGATCCTATCAGTAGACCTATGACAAGACGCCAGCACTAGCCCATCACAACAGCCCATTACAAGACTGTCCAACAACACTCCCTACAGTAGACATTCCTGGTGAAATGATGACCAACAAGTCTCCAAATAGACAATTGACTAGACTGATGGATACGACTGCCCAACAGCATTTCATCCATTAGATCCTTGACAAATTAATCATCAGGCCCTTCTACTGTGGACCCCTAACAAGACCACTAGGTGGATGCGTCAGTAGACTGGTTAGCAACGTTGAGCAGGAGGACCTCTTAAGAAGGAACCAGCAAGATTGGTCAAAAAGAAGTCCAGAGCGCCCCCCTCCCAACAAAATGGTGACAGCCTTTTCCACAACCCCCCAGTCGTAGTCTCTTGACAAAGACTGATGAACGTGTTACAAAGGAATAGATGCCTAACAAGCCTGACTGGCATTATCAGTTATCAAGACATTCCTTGACAATACTGATCGAGAACATATCCTCAAATGTACCCCCTCCCCACTAACGACTGGAACATTTGAGAGATAAGGCCCTCTCCTGCGAACCTTAAAGGCCAATGGACAAATAGAGCCCTTCCAAGACTTATTGATAAGACTCCTCCAATAACCCCCGACAACCATTTGATCTGCTAGGTTTATGCAGATCCCTGGCACAAAACTCTGCCAGTGCAGACCTACACGACCCCTTATCGGAGGACATTGACAAGACTATACAAGACTCTTTCATCAGACTAAAGAGACCCTTTAACAAGATCTCCCCAGTTGACCTCTCAATAGATTTCCCACAGAACTATTTTGTCACAATATTAATCAGACTCCTCCAATCAATCTCTCAATGAGACCGATCGAGAATACCTATCCAACAGACCTCCTCCAGTCTGCCAGTGAACCCGTGACATCCAACTGACGCTTCAGCTAACCCGATCGACGAGACGCAGAGGAAACCCGTCGACAGGACCCAGCCGCACAATCTGTCCGCGTCAGAAGACGGAGCCGGTTGCAAGAAAAGCCCCCACCGGTAAAACACACTGGGCCGGCCTCTGGGTGTGTGCGTTTCCCCAAATCCCACCCCTTCTGGCACCAGAACCAACCCCGCCAAACCCAGCGATTGGAAAAGCAGGCGCCAGCGCCGAATCTTCACCGGGGAGCCCCGGGCCGCGCTCCCCTCCCCCTCGACGCCTCCATTGCACCCGGGCACGGTCCGCGCCCCCTGACATGGATTAAGCTCTGTCGGCATCGGGACGCGCGGGTAAACACTGCCTTGGGCTGCACCCCGCACCGAGGAATGGAGTGAGCGGCGGCGGAGGGCCACCGCGCACTGGTCGGAGGGGCCGGGGGCACCGGCGGCGGCAGGGGGCGGCAGGGGGCGCCCTCCCGCCGGCGCGTCTCCCCATCGGTCTGCTTTGAAGGGAGCCCGAGACGATGGCGGGGCGCCGAGCTGGCTGAGGGCTGCCGGAGGGGAGCGGTGAGTATCGGAGCCCGGGATTGTGGCGACGTTCGTTGTGGGGCCGAGGGTGCGCCTCTAAGAGCATGCATGCTTCTGAGGCGTCTGGGGGGAGCCTGCTTGGGTGTGTTACAGGGGTCTCTTCTGCCGTAGGCGTGTTTGCTCACCCGTCAGTATGTGTGTGGGAGACTTTGTGTGTCACGTGTTTGTGCGTGAACTGTGACTCCAAGTGTCCGGTTATTTATAGAGCGCGCGGTAGACGCATTTGGCCTGTTTCTAAGCGCTCGTGGTTTTCAGGAGACATAAGGCACAGGGAGGTCAACGCATTTCGCCAGGATCACAAATCGTCTAACGGGAAATCCAGGATTACACTGTTTTTTATTTATTTATTTATTTATTTTTGGAAACAATTACCAATTTAGTTACTTAACTATATACCTTGCATGTGAGAAGGCGGTCTGTATGAAAATTATGTTGATGGGCTTTATGGTTGTGTGGGCGGCTGTGCATGGATTTGGGATTGTTTTTGATAAGTGAGTCTGTGTGAGGAATTGGGGACATCTAGGGGCTATTTGTGTGTTTTAGACTAGGCTCTGGGTGACATGGATTTAAGTGTTCTAAATGTGCGCATTAGGTGCTCGTGGACCCTTGTATGTATCTTGGGCTGTGCGTAGGGCACTTCTATTATATCTACATGTTTGTGAGTTGGGCCCGGATCGTCGACCTCAGTGGCTTCCTTTGCATGATGCTATTTTGTTAGCGGGTACTTTTAGACGCGTGCCTGTTCTTTCGAGAGACGTGTGTGTGTGTTCGAAATAGGACCGCGTAGGAGATTAGTCTTAAAGGAAGAAGCCGCTCTGGGCACACGCACGGTCGGACTGGGACAGAAAATAGGCCCTGGCAACAAAATAAAAGCGGCCCCTATAGTGATTTATAAATCTAAAAAAAGTAGCCCATGTTTGCAAATTGAGGCAGTTTTGAACTTGTAAAGACACACTGTATACGTTTCTTGCGATGTGGAAGACAGCATGGGTTTGAGCTTGCTGGAGGCAATGTTTGTTTTTAATATCCGGGAAATCAACAATAAAAACCGTCCCAGCAGACCATAAAACAGACTCCCAAACAGCCAAAACTCTAGCCCACACACTCACCTATCAGACTTGCCCATCGGCTGCCTGATTGCCCTCCAGGCCAGTCAGACCCTGGTGATATGTGGGCATGTACACACGACATCGGCCTGTTTGAACGGAGCTTGCCACTGAAATATACGTGCAAATACTCTCTATCTCAAAGTACTTATTTGTTAGAGGGAAGTCCTGGTGATCTCCTGTTAAAAGAATTGCAGCTATTCTGAGAAGTGCTGATTCTCTCCCTTTGCAAAGTTTAATACATTTATACACTTTTTTAACTGCCACTTTATATCACTGCATGGATGTGTGTCTGTCTGAAATGTGAGCCCATATGTGCAAAAAGATCTGCGTAGAAAGCAGGACTTGTGTATGTGTTGTATGTTGTGTGCTTATCTGTCAAACAATGTAAAAGGTTTGCATTTCATATACGAAACATAGATGGTGGCGTGTGCCTAGCGATGTTCTGGTTTTGTATAGGTATCTGATGCACAGGAATTGTGGTATGTTTGATGAAAGTCTCGTATGTGAGACAAGGGTTTGTGAAAATTGAGTTGAGAGCTGATGTTCCGTAGCATGAGTGAGAAACACGGGTCAGTGATTTTTAAGTAGTGTGTCTGAGTGTGAGGCTTGAGTCATTGGTTTACAATGGCCCGTAAGTCTGACACTTTGATCTGCATGCTTCTGTGAAATAAGTGTGCTTGTGGGTAGGTTGTTTGAGTCTGATAAAGCCTTTATGCCCAGCATGAATCAGTGGTTTACAATGGCCTGCGTGTGTGCTTTCAATTTCTGAGTCTGTTTGTAATATAGGTGTGGGAGATCGTGATTTCTTTGTAACACTTTGCACTGTGTCTAATATATATAGGTATATGTAGGTGCTGAGTCTAGTTCACTGACCTATGGATTTGTGTGTAGGAGACGTGGGTCTGCGTGCATTTGTGAAACCTTTATTTCAGTCTGAGTTACCTGGCTGCATGTTTGACACGGGCCTGTTTTGTGGCACATGGCAGTTTGCTTGTGAGAACTGGATCAGTGAGAGACGTGGGCCTATGGTCTGGGTGTTTGTGTGTGTGTAAGACTTGGGTCAGTGATTTTTATGTATATGTACCACCTGTGTGTGTCTGTCTAGCAGGTCGGTATTAGAGGTCTTGGTTTCTGGCTTGTGGGTGTGTGCGGAGGCCTTTTGGTATGTGTGACACATGTCTCTGTAAGTGTGAATTAGTTCTTTATGTGGTGTACATTTTTTTTGTAGGTAGTATGTCTGTGTGATAAGTGGAGCTACATTAGGGAGATGGATCATCGTGTGGGACATGTGATCTATGCATAGCATATTGTCAACACATGGCTCTGCATATAGGACATATGAATCAGATGGGTTTGAATGCGAGATATGGGGGACACTCAGGTCTCTACAAATGACACGTAGTCCATCAGTATCAGACATGCTTGTGAGTTTGTATGCGGGACTAGTTGGTTTACATGCTTGGGCGTTTTGTGTCTGTGCATGCTACTATTTGGTGTGTGCTAGTAAGGGCAGATATCTGCGTTTCGGACTCATGATTTGTACATGTGGGAAGGTGAGTGTGGATTGGGCTAGTATTGTCTGCGCTTGACATGTGGTGCTGCTGAGTATCGGACGTTGGTCATTGTGTTTGACATTAAGGGCTCTGTGTTTGAGAGAGACACCTGTCTATGTGTATTTTTTTTATTGCCTGCCATTCTGAGACACCTGGTTGGGGATTCATGTTTGTGTGAATTGTGTGTGGCAGTTGGGCCTAAGTGTGTGGAGGACACAGGTTTTCAGGTACTGTGACATTGCATTCTGACCAGTGGTTCCAACTATGTCGTGGTTCTGTGTCTGTGACACGTGGTTTAGCATGTATTGGTTGTTCCCACGCACATTAGAGTCTCTGCAGGGTACATTAAATATGCGTCTGCTCTTGGGACAGGTGGCTCTTTTCCAGGGGCATGATTTGCACGTGTCACGTGGGTCTGCCTTTTTGGCAGCTAGATGTGTGTTTGTGGAAATGTGGGTCTGCACTAAGACTTGTGGGGCGATACATTTTCAACACAGGATGTGTATGTGTGGCTCTTGTCCATGTTTGTGTTTGTCATGAGTATTTATGTATAATGTGCAGGCCAGGTGTGTTGTATCTTGGTATAGTGTTTATATTCGACATATGGGACTATGCCTATTGTGTTGCATGCATGTTTGTGTGTGGCACATGGTCTGCATATATAGCACACAGTGGTCTCTAGGTGACTGAGACGCATGGGCTACATACTGGTGTAATGCAGGCCCATCTGTGATTGGCAAGTATGTGCGGTTCATCAGTCAGAATGTATATGGCTCAACATGTTTGCAGAACATGGGTTCTGTATGACACGGACTGGCACATGTGTATCGTGTTCAGGCACATGTGATACTAAATTCTCTGTTGCTTGTGAATTTGGATGCATCAGCATCATGTTATTTAGGCATGTGTGACATGCAGCTCTCATTGCATCATGTCAATGGCAGGATACCCTAGGATAGCACTGTGCTTTAGAAGCTCACTAACGAATCTGGTATTGGGTGCGGCTGTTTATGTGGAGAATGGGTTTAATTTTCTGTGTGGAATTTGTGTCTCAGCATATATTTGGAACAAAGGTCTGTGTGTGTGAGATACTTGGGTTTATGTGTTTCTGAGGAACGTTTGAGTATTTGTAGTTACATGCTTGTCTGCAACTTGTGATGGGAACATGGATCTGTGTGGGTGCCTGTATGTGTATTGAATTTAAAGATCTGTATAGTTTGCCACATTGCTCTGAGTGTGTGCAACATGTAGAGAAAGATGTTTCAGAGTTTGTGGGATCTAAAAAGGCAGGTAGAGAAAGGTAACAACTTGGTGGCACTGAGGAGAGACAGGTTATGAAAACAGGGTACTCAATGCATGTGGTTGGGTTTAGAACTGGTGAATCAGTAAGGTAGACTTAAGCTTCAGACTGAAGTGTGGTGCATTTCGGTGTTTGGACACTAAGTATCTCGGGGAGTTCTGTGATACATCAAGGTATCAGTGGGTCCATGTGTAGTACTTGTGTGGCTACCTGTTTATTGCGGGGCTGTGTTCCCGCGCCCCCTAGATATGCATGGGTTTGTGCAATGCAAATCTGTGGAACATAACGTGTGTGAGAGAAACAAATGGGTTTGTGGAGCATGGTTCTGTGTGGATGGGCATGTGAGCCTTTGTAAGTGGAAGGTAGGTCTGTTGTGTTGAAATTTATGGGTCTCTGTGTGTAAAGTGTGGGTCGGTGTTTGAGAAATATGGGTGTGATTGTGATGTGCATTTGTTGACCCTATGTGTGAAACGTGGATCAGTATCTGAAACGTCCTATGTGCGTGAATCATCAGTCCAGTGTGATGTAATCTGTCATTGGGCTTGTATGTATGTGGGAAATACGTGTCTACCCGTTTATGGAACACGTTTGTGTATACGAGGCACAAAAACATTTTTGTATGGTATTGCTCGCTAGATGTGACATGTGAGTCTCCCAAAACAGAGGAATCTGTATGTACCATATCGATTGGTTTGAAGTTTGACATCTAGCTCTGTGTGTGTATGTGGGTCTGTTCACAAGGCATCTTTGTCAGCATGGGACTGCGCAGTGCGAAACATGGATCTACTTGCAGGATATGCAAGAAAAAAGGTCAGTGACATTGTGGATGTTTGACTTGAAAGTCTATGCCTGTACAAGGATCGCATATGCCAGACCCTGGGTTGGTGTGCGTTTGTACAGTTTATATTGCATGCAGTATTGTGTGTGTGTCCGGCACTTGGGTATGGATAAGTTTGTTCTTGTGAGTAAATGGTAACAGGAATCTTGTTTTAAAACGTGTGTGTGTATATATGTGTGTGTGTGTGTGTATATATATATGTGTGTGGTATTTGAATCTACATGTTTAGCAGCTTGGTTTTGGTGTGTTTGAGGCACATGGGTTCGAGTGTGTGTGGCACATGGGCATTTTGTGTGTGTGTGTTTGGTACATGGATCTTGATGTATATGTTGTGGAACGTGGGTATGTTCGTGTTGCAGTGTGGTCTGTGCAAATGACACATGGATGTGACTGCATGTGTAACAGTAGTCTTCTAGTGAGACATAAAGATCTGGAAGTGTTTGGCTCATGAAACAGGACATGTCATGTTTACTGACGTCTGGCTTGAAAACCTGCTGGTTTGTGTTACCTGAGTTTGTCTTGTTGGATATATAGTTCAGTTCTCAGATGTACTGTATTTAGATCTGATAAGCGACATGTGGGTCTGCATACTTTGCCCACTTTAGGCTTTTGTGTGTGTCTCTGAGTTTGAGCCAGACTTTTGAGTCTTTACATGCAGGGATGTTAGGCCTATGTGAGTGATGTAGTTCTAGCTGTGGAATGACAATTTGATCTGCAAAGCTGGTACTGGATTGTGCATGTGTTGCAAGTGGGTATACATGCATGTGACATCGTTCTGTGATCAATCTATTTGTGCATCGTATGTCTGGCAAGCCTGTGTATAAAATGCGTCTTCTGGTTGTGTATGAAATGGTGGGTCTGCGTGGGTGTGAAATTCGGGGTATGAGGGTTTTTACATGTATATGTGTGACACGTTGGTCTGCATGTGTGGCATGTGGGTCTTTACAAGTGCTGGGCATGGGTGGGCTAGTCTGTGATGTGCGCCTCTGTGAGATTTCGGTCTGAGGCACGCATTTTGACATGATTCTGTGGTCCAGTCGATGTATGAAGTTCAAGTGTTGGGTGGGAGGTGTGGGCTTGTATGTGTAAAGTATGGCTCAGTGTAGGTGCAACATGGGTGTTACGTAATGTGATGTGTATTTTTTAAGTGTGGCTTGTGGACCTTTTGTGTGAAACGTGGGTCGGTTTGTGATGTGCACATCTGTAAGATTTGTTAGTCGGTGTGTGACATAGAACATGTGGGTTTGCATTTGTGTGGTAGAAGGGTGTAGGTTTGTGTGAAATATGTGCCTGTCTGCCTGTGGACACCATTTTGTGCGTGTGAGGTAATAAATCGGTCTGTGTATGACAGCTCTTATTATGTATGACCTATGTGTGTGCCTAAGATAGAGAAATCACTGTGTGGCAACCGTGTTGGTTTGTGAGTTTGACATATACCCATCTTTTATACGCAGGTCTGTTAGTGAGGCATTTGGGTCTTCATGGAGATTGGTATGCGTTGCACAATGTGAAGCATGGATTATAATACAGGACCATTGCT
This sequence comes from Pleurodeles waltl, assembly GCF_031143425.1. NCBI lineage: Eukaryota > Metazoa > Chordata > Amphibia > Caudata > Salamandridae > Pleurodeles > Pleurodeles waltl. The sequence continues at coordinate 292,224,981 of NC_090443.1, read as the reverse complement.
TGTGCAAGAATCACGTGGGTCAGTATGTGTAAGGCACCTGGTTGGCATACATTTGTACTGTCTCTTGTGTGGCATGTAGGACTGCATATTTGGCACAAGGGTCTAGTTGTGGGTGCAGGACAGAGATCCGGCTGTGAGTGGGGCATGTGGGCCTGCATATGTGCAGAATACAGGCCTAAATTTGTTTGATACATGGACTTCGTTGTATATTGTGTGTATGGTACATGAATCTACATGTTCAATAGAGAGACGTTGTGTGTCCAGCATGCAGTCCTGGGTGTGTGTGGCATATGGGTCTGTGGGGAACACAAGCCTGCGTATGTGATGTTTAGATGGGTGCTTGGTACATTAACCTTTGTGTGTATGTGGGGTTCAAGGATTAGGGTGTTGTGGAACATGAGTCTATGTTTATATGTTGCAAATGACACATGGATCTGTGTGTGTGGCATAGGTGACAGTCCGGTTTGTATGTGGCAAATAAAGGGCACATGTTTTGCACCTATCTGCAGCTGATTGACTTGAAAGCGACAGGTGTGTACTACAGGTGTTTTTCAGCATGTGGCAAGTGGTTCTCGGATTTGTAGCATGCCTGTGGGGCTGCATGATTTCCTGACATGGGGTTTTAGTGTCTGACTGTCGGTTGTAAGCAAATCTGTGGCACTGAAATGTGCAATTGTAGCATGTGGATCTATAAGCAGGTGACACCTTGTTCTGAGTTTCTCTTACAGGTCTGTCGGTGCAAAATGTGGTGTCTGCTTGTTTATGAAATGTGGGGTCTGCTGGTGTATTACATTTGATGTCGGCCTGTGTATTGAATGTGACGCCTGTCTTTGTATGAAATGTAGCGTTGGCCTGTGTATGAAACATGGCGACTGTGTTATTGTTACATGTGATATATATTTTCAATCGTTCTTGAATTTTCATTTAAGAGCAGAGCAAGTGTCGGAAAATGATCATAAATACATATGAATTTCCATACTTATCAAGCAGATAGTCTTAACAACTTGAACAATCCCCACCACCCCAACTAGCTCTTGTGTAAGCCTTACAGGCATTAAGTATTACAGAACTGAGAAAATCCAGCAATATAACATCCAAGATGTACGTAACTACTTGTGGATATGAGTGTGAGTGACATGAGACCAATGTACCACATTGTTACATGTGTGATATGTGGCTCTGTTTGTGTGTGGCGTATGGGTCTTTGAGAGTGCAGAATGTTGATTAACTAGTCTGAGATTTGGGTTAATGAGACTAATATCTCTGCAATATGTGATTCTGTAATAGGTCTGTGACTGTTTGAGATACAAATCTGTGACATGGGTGTCTATACATATCTTGTGATGTAGGGCAATGCCTGTGGTACTTGAATGTGAGTGAGAAACACATGGTCTGCTCATGTATAAGATAGGTATGCCCATGAAACAGAAGGGGCAGTGCATTTTTGCTTCTGTCCGTAGGACAGAGGTATCATTGTTTGTGGAGCAAGTCGCTCTGATTGTGTGTAATGCAAGAGTTACATATAAGTGGCACATGGGTCTGTATGTGTCTCTGTTACCCCGAGGTCTTAGAGTGTGTGGCACTGCTTCTGTGTGGCCTGGGAGTCTCCGTTTAGGTGACACATGGGTTACTATTCTTGTGTCACATGATTATGTGTGTGTTTGGTTGTGTGGGGCACTTGGAACCGGGATGTTTGCAGGACCTTTAGGCTGTAATATGTGGCCTGCTTGAAAAGGCCCATGGATCTGTGAGCATGTGGCCTGCGAGTCTGATCACATGTGGCATTTTAATATTTGGGATGGAGTTTGTGAAACACAACTGTATGGTACATGATGCTGATATGTTTCATAGTCCTGGGAGCACACATCATATGGCTTTACTTCTGGTTTGTGGTTTCCAAGTGTAGAGTACATGGGTCCTTGCTGGTGGGTCTTAGCTCTGTGTGTGGCAAATGTGTCTGCATGTTTGATAAGCCTTTGTGTGTTCTGCCTATGTGACACTTGACTGTGTGTGTGTGTGTGTGTATCGTGGGGGGGTCTTCCTGGTGGTCATGTTCACCCTCATGTGAGATCATTAGGTCTCTGCACTGGATATGTAGGTTTAATGTTGGAAGGACGTGGCCCTGCACACAGGTTAGGTTTCTCGGGATGGGGAAAAATGCAGTACAAAAGGATCTGTGTGCCTTAAATACTGGTCTGCATGTGTGACGTGTGAGCCTGCAAGTGTACCGCATGGGATGACATTGTGTGAGATAGGGACGTAAAGTTGTAGTCTACTCTTTCAGTGGAATAACTCAGTGTTTGGCTTCTTTAATGACTTCCTATAGGTCATTAGTGTTCACTACTTTTCTCCTCCAGTATGGTACTGTTGTGCGTGGCTTCCTAGGGGTTGTTTCCCTGACCTCTGTCTCCTAGACACCTGCTCGCTAAGACACAATCATGCTAATGGGATATTTCCGATTTAGAAGGTAGGCTCTGATTCAGAGGAAATTGTCTCTCTTTTTTTTTTTTTGTGTTTTAAAAGGTAGGCAATTGCACTTTCAATTAATATTCTGTGCTTCGGACTGATATAACTATGCTTCCAGTATGAACCCTGGGTTTTAACCATGCATTCTGTGCACTCAGTAGGAATTGTTTTTTTTAAATACAACTACTTTTGTTTCAAACATAAATTGTTACCTTTTTTAAAATGTGAACTTTTTTTTCTACATGGTAATTTTTCGGTTTAAGGGGAATTGAAATCCGAAGTCAATTGTATGTGGTGATGGTAGTAGTCGGAATTGTGTGTATTACCGTTTATCATAGTGGGCAGAGCATGATGCGTTGTTGACAACAGACAGTGTGTGCTTTGATGGCAACGGACAGTGTTCCGGGATGAATTCAGCAGTATTGTATCTTGTAAGTAGTGCCCTGTGTTGTTGACGGCAGTGGCCAAATGTGTGCTGTGATGTTATTCTAAGTGGCCGTATGCACTGTGATGTGCACAGTGTCCTATTATATCAACAGTAGACTGTTTCACATGAATTCAGCAGTAGCATCTGTGTGCGGATGGCAGCAGTGGAGCGTTTGTCATCGGCTGACATTGGCATATCAAAAAGTGAAATGTTACGTCATCAGGAGTTGCCAGTGAGTGCTTTAGCACCTTCATCAGTGGCCATTTTGCACTGTGACTTTATCAACAGAGGCTGGTGTACGCTATTGATCTCTTTGACAGTGGACAGTGTGCACTGTGAAGTCAATAGAAGATGCTATGTCCTGAGATCCCATCAGCAATGGAAAATATTGACAGCCTTTAGTGGTGGGCAGTGCTTCCAGAAGAAGTTTCCTAAGTGCTATGGGTAACGCCTCACATGAAGGAGCTAAGTGATCCCTCTGCACTTGTTACCATGAAGCACTGAAAGTCTTAGCATAATAGAATACAGATGGCCTAACATTGAGAGTGGTGATTTTCAACTTGTATTGGTGACTGCAAAGCCACAATGTTATAAAAAAAACGCCAAGGCTCATTATTTTAGAAAACTTTTCTTTTGTAACTCACAGCAGAATGTCTAACTTAAAATAACCAAGAAAGAGGTGAACAAGAACTGTTAGAACACAATACCCCTTACATCCCGAGCTTTGTTTTTTCAGTGTTAGAGTCCTCTGTGAACAAAAAGTAGGTTTCTCAATAACATGTGCAACAGATAAAGGAAAAAAGATCTTCAGAATACAACAGTAAGATTTCACACATTGACTGCTCCAAGACAACAAAAGAACATCCCTCAGTTGGTGAATATAAGCAAAACGCTGATCTTGCGAAGATTCTTCAAAAATCTGTATTTACTTGGCTGTAAATAAACAGATATATTACTTTTAAATACCCAAAATGGAAACTTGACAGGGATGTATTAACTGTTACAAAACATCAAATAAAAACATAAACCAAAGTAGCACTTAATATTCCTTTTCATACTTTCCATTTTCCTAATTGCAGTATATCATAAATAGGGAGGAGAAATAGAATAACACCTGGCAGGAACAATGTGGACCACCGTTTCTCTTTTGATTTTTTTTCAGTCATGGTGGTTGGTAAAATCACAATTTTAAGACATTCGTAGGGTAATTTTATTTGCAAGTTATGAAAAATTGGACCACCTTGGAAGAAGTGTGGAGTTATAGTTTCAGATAAAAGATACAGCGCTGGAAGCAATATCGGACTTAAGAGCATAGTCAGTTTCACAGAAATTTGCTTAAAGAAATAATTTAAAGGCCAACTAAAAAATAAAGATGTGAATTTATTAACACCCCATATCTACTCTCAAATTATCCTTTGCTAGGGAGGCACCTAATGAAGAGAATTCCCTCAATTATGGCCTATCTTGTATTGATTGTCGTGTTACTAACAAAACACCTTTTAAACCAAGAACATAAAAAGTTAACTACTTCAACTTGAGGTTGAAGAAAAGCCCTGGTACGAAGCTCTCTGTGACGAAACCAAGAAATCCAAATGTTCTCTCCCCCGCTCCCTTCTGAAGTTCCCCCAACCATTAACATGTAGAAGTATTGTCATCAGACTGTGACACATCCCTTCTGGATTTAGTAGAAGAGTGTGGTCTTCAGAAAGTGTACAGGAGAATCCCCAGACAGCTCCTTAGACGATTATATTCACCAAAGAAATTCGACACCTCCCTTGAGGTGCTTCAATATTTGAAGTTCTCTTACAGGGTCCTGGAGAAATTGCTTAGTGGAAGTGGTTCAAGGGTATACAACAGCACTGCTGAAGTGCCAAACTGACCTCTAATCCTCTGGTGGCACCAGTATAACAGCTCTTGACAAAAAATGTACCTTTTTGTATTTTTGAAAATATTTTATCCGAGTGCATTACAATTTTTCCGGTCTTTAGTTTGGTTGCAACATATCCCATTGAGTTTGCTTAACCCCCCCAATACATTTCAGGACAAATCTTCATCAGGGGCATTTAATTTGGCAAATCTTTACATCTGTAAGCAAAAGAAAAAAATGGAGATCTCAAGTACATCTCAATTGATGGAATGAACATGACAAGTCATAGGTTTTTATGAATCCCATATCGAGAAGTAGAGTTCTAGATGCCTGCAATCATCAGATTCTTCTCTGAAAAAAATTAACCTATTTTTTTTTGGGGGGAAATGTCTGTGACGAAACAAGAAATTCAGCCTTCTCAGATTTATTAGTGAGTGCTTTCCTTCTGACAGGAAAGTCATTGCTACAAAACACTCAGATTGTTTTTTAAAATACATGTTATTATTTTCTTGAGTCATCTCCTGCTCTAAATCTACTTACTCCCTCTGAGGTTGGATACTACAGTAGATGGGCTTAAGTCGGGCTTCTCCAACGAGTAGCTCTCCAGCTATCTGAAAGTAATTCTCCTGTGTCCAGGCCAGCCTACTAAATTAGAAGCTTTTGCTTGACTTGAATTATTATATGTACACCAAGATTGAAAAAATATGTATTCAAAACGAAAATGTATGTACTGATAACCTGATGGTTGAATTTCCAATATATATTTAAAACTGATAATTGAGAGAGAAATCATGTAGTGTTGGGGATGCTAACTACTCGTATTATTACCTTTGTGTCAGTGACATTTAAGCTAGGGCTGTTATGTATTATCCACTTAAAGACATTCCAAATTGACAAAGGCTTTTTTACTTTAGAACTGACAATACTGCCTGATGCAGAGGTGATCACTGCAGAAAATATTACATAAGGTAGCCACTAACATAATCTTGTCTGATGTGGTCACTAGTACAACACTAATGATTGCAGTAGCTTGGGATGATTTTAATTGATCATAAGTAGCTCTCATAACAGAAAAGTTTGGGGAAGCCTGGCTTAAGTAGTTAAAACTCGGCTGGTCAAAAACTCCAAATGCAACTCCTGAACTGTCTGTGCAACTCAGGGGTGCAGTGTTACATGCTGCCATTCATGTATGGATAGTAGAATCCTTCCTGAAGCATTAATTTGGATAGAGTGCAAAGAAGCAGAAGCCCTCAGTGGTTTCTTGTCTAAAATAGGCGTGACTGCTAGTTCTTCTTCCCTTTTAATGCATTAATACTTTGCTGCTTGGAAGTGCAGGTGGGAAAAAAAAACACTTCTTCCTTGTTAGTAAGGATGTTTTTGGAAGCTCACACAAGAACTTGTTGTTCACCTCTTGAATACTCCTGAAGGTGGCACAATGGTTCAGAAAACCTTTCTCCGTAGCTCTACCTCAACAGTAGGGGGCGTTGGATCCATTTGACACTGGAAGTGACCTCCCTGTGACGTTGCTGACCCTATAAAGCGTCCACTCTCGCTCTCATGTCTGTATACCATCAAATAGGATATGTATGCATCACCACAATAAGGTTAAAACCTTATTATGTTGGGCCTTAAACATCCATCAAACAGGGTGTGTGTGTGTGTGTGTGTGTGTGTGTGTGTGTGTGTGTGTGTGTGGGAGGGATCAGTGAGGAATTTGCAGGTAGATACAGTATCCACCAGAAATATCACTACCAAAGGTAAGTAACTTTCTCTTCTGATGGATACTTCTGCGTGCAGATTTCTCACCTTTTGAATAGACTGCCAAGCAAAAAAAGCCCAACCTTCCTCACCTCCGAATCTAGAAAATAATGCCTGTCAAAGCCTGTGAAGAGCTGGTCTTCCTCACTGGAGTATTTTGTGTGGTCAATATAAAAGTTCAACGATATTTACGGATCCAGCCTTAGCATTGTCTCTTCCTTTATAGGATGAGGTAGGGTGTGGTGGGTGAAAGAAGGAAGAGTGATTGACTGACCCAGATGGAAAGGGGTCACCACCTTTGGGAAGAAAGCAGCTCTGGTTCTCAGAAACAATTTGCCTGAATAAAAAGTGGTGAAAGGAAGCTGGACGATTAGTGTATACATCTCAGTGACATGCCTGCGTGAAGTAATGACCACTAAGAAAACTGTCTTAAGGTTTAAAAGTCTTAAAGAACAACTGTGAAGGGACTCAAAACGGATATCCCATCAAAAACACTAAGAACCAGATTTAAATCCAACTCTGGCATCACAAAAAGAGTGGTAGGAAACCTATCAGCCATGCCTTTAAAGATAGCTATTACAATTGGAGAGTTGAAAAGGGACAGTTGATCCGGGAGGCAAAGAAAAGATGTAAAGGGTGCTGGATACCCCATTGCTGAACCCACAGCACAGTCATTGTAAGCCAACAAATGCACAAACTTGAAAATGTCTCATAGCTGCGCTTTAAAGAGGTAAATATAACAAACCTGTGCCACCTCCCGGTGTAAACAAATTTGATGGAGGAATGACAGGCAGATAAGATCACATCCACCACGTCATCAGGCAGCTGGAAGGCAGTCATGTGTCCCCTCTCAATCTTTAAGTATGAAGGTGTAGGCTCTGGAGATTTGTATTGAAGACCTGTCCCTTCTATTGAGAGAGAAGAGCCACACGGAAAGGAAGATGGAGGAGGGCACACAGGGAGAGGTGCAGAAGGTGTGCGTGACACACGTTTCTTGACTGTGAAGATCATTTGGTCCTGATCTTAGTAGATCACTTGGGCCTGGTCTTGATGGGTCTTCCTCAGAACCTGAGCAAGCAAGAGAATGGGAGGAAATAAGTAGTGAAGAGGAAGTTCCATTTAAACCAATACACATCTCCCAGTGCTTCTTGCACTGGATCCTGGACGGCCAAGCACATCAGTCAATGTGAGTGGTGATGAGTGGCAAAGAGATCTACGTGGGGCATGCCCCATTGATTGAAGATGCTCCTCTAAACGAGACACCACTTGTGGTCCGGTCCGCAAGATGACACAGACTCAATCAGCTCTGCTGTTAAACGAGCACGCCAGATGATTCTCCACCAAACACATTCCATGCTTGTGCGCCAGACCCTTACCACACATACCCCTCACCCCCACTTGTTGACCTATCAGATCGCAGTCGTATTTATGGTCAAAACCTAGACTGATCAGTTGTGAACAGAAAGTGAGGAATACCTTGAATGCTAGGAGAATCGTCCTCAGGTGGAGCAGATTGATGTGGAAACACTTCTCTTTTGGGAAGTAGGGGCCTTAGATCTCCAGCAATTGAGCCCCCACCCTTGAGTGGAGATTTCCATGTATACTGTGGCCATCGCTTGAGGCGGTTGAAAGGACATCTCTTTTGAAAGGTTCTCCTCCATCCCCACCAGACAAGCTATGCTGCAGTATCCCCTGAGACCCCAATGAAGTTCTCTAGGTCTTCCTCATGCTGGAACTACTGCCAGAGGCGACCACTGGAGAGTTCCCATAGGTTAGCAGGTGTGCATGACTAAGAGGATGAAGGAAGCTAGCAGACCAGGCAGGCAAATAAACACATGCTGGAAATCTGTGAAGTGTGGGAGCAATACATGAAGGCCCTGTATCCTTTGTGCAGAAGGAAAGGCTCAGCTTAAAGTTGTATACAGTTCTGTCCCTATGAACAGGAGCACGTTCATAGAAAAGCGCAGGTCTTGCGGCAAGGATGCAGTTGTCTGCAGGTGTGACCTTAACATCACCTTAGTCCTGAACTTCAGGTGCTAGTCATCCAGGTAGGGGAAAAACTGGAAACTCTATACTCGAGATGGGCTGCCACCAATGCCATTACCTTTGTGAAGACTTGTGGTGTTGATGTCAGGCCAAAGGGAAAAAACACAGACTGATAGTGAGTCCTACCCACTACAAAACATAGCTATTTCCTGTGGGACTTCAGGATCAGTATATGGAAACACACCTCCTGTAAGCCTGGTGACACCATCTAGGTTCCAATCTCTAGCGCCAAAAGAGCTTGAGCAGGGGACGGTATTGTGAGCTTTTCTGGTGCAGGAAGAAATTCAATACCCTGAGGACTGGCATCCTTCTTTAGAACATGAAAATACAGTGGCTAGCATTCTTGTCTAATCTCCTGCTCTGGCACCAACAATTCCATTCTGAAGAAAGGCTGCTACCTCTTGGTGGAGCAGGGAAGATGTTACTGCGAGAGGACCAAGCAGGAATTGTGATTTTGGGGAAGAGACTGCATGAACGGTAGGGCATACCCCTTTTTCACATTCTGTATGACCAACTGGTATGAGGAGATGGCCCTCATGGCCTATGGAAAAAGGGTCACCGGACCTCCAGCTGGCCTCCAGTGGCTATACACAGGAGAACTAGAGCTGCTTCCCTGTGGTGAGTGGGGAGGAGATGGAAAAAGGAGTGAGTGCCTGAATTGTTGTACATTCTCTACCCTTCTCATCGACCCTGCTTTGTCCCAGAATGGGTTTCTGAGATTGCTGCTGAGCATTGGCCATGTGACGTTTGCAAAAGCTGTTGCCTTTCCCATAGCTACACAATTTCTGAGACTGGTGACCGAGAGAGCAGCTCATTGTGGAACTTGCTTTGAAGCGTTCCAAGGCTGGGTGGGCCTTTTCCCTAAACAGTTTGATAACTTTAAAGGGAAGGTCCAGCAGTGTTAACTGCAAATCTGTGAAAACAGAGGTTCTAAGCCAGACCTCTCTCCTGACGGTTGTGGATGTTGTTATTGTCCTGGCGAGTTAAACCGGGGTATTTAGGCCAGAAAGAATCACCTGTATAATACTGCTTGGCTATCCCTGATCAGATGGCCAAGCAGTATTATACAGGTGATTCTTAGATATGGGCCAGAGGCAAAGACTTGGTCTTTTTAGATTCCCTATCAGCCGGTGCAGTAGGAAAATGTACCCGTTTACCGAAGGGAGTGGAGGATCGTTTGCTTTAGAAGTCCTTGTTGAATGGCTGCATTGGCTTCAAAGTTTGGGCTGAAGGGCTTTTGTCAGAATATTGGCCTTACTTTAAATGGTGGGCAAGAGCAACTCGAATCTCTGCTGCTTTTCTAATGCTGGAATGGCATGATGTAGCACCAGGGGGAAGGGGCCCAGATGGGTCCAGAAACTCCAACTCAAGGGAAATAATGCTGCTAGCCTCTGCAATCTTGAAATTCCTGTAGGGGCTCTTAAAGGTCCTTCTGCTCTGAGTCTATTGCAAACAGCTCATAAGGGGTGTGATGTACTTGAAACTGTCTCTCTTCCATCTGTCGTTGTGCTTTTCTTCCGAACTTAATGTATTGGCACCAGAGGCTGGGACACTGAAGTGACGGACTCCCAAGTCAGCACTGGCACCAATGTCTTTGGGAGTGTGACTGGAGTCGGTGTCAGCAGTGGTGAGGGCCTTGGCTGAATCGGGCCCGTTGATGCTGTTTGGAGTGGCAAAAGGGGAGTGAATGGTGTAGAGGGAAGGCTTGCTGGCAGGAACCCGTATGCCATCCCTATAGGTCTCATAGGGCCTGAAGGCGCTCCAGAGGGGACCACGACAGACCCTAAACATCAAACTGGCCTTTGAGATAAGGCGTCAGATTAGCCCCAGGTGCTGGAAAGAGCTGGGTTGGAACAGGGGGCTGCAGCACTTCTGCTGGGACCTCAGGTGGCACCTATTCATGACTCAACCTATTTCAGCTCTGAGGAGGACTCAGTTAGAGCCCTGGTGGGACTTTACCTCACTTAGGTTTGCCCCCATGTCTCCTCTTCAGCTTATGCTTTTGGTGGGAGGATCTCTACTCCGGGGACTTCAAACTGTTTCTGGACTTCTGACTGCCTTTATTTCCTTCGCACTGGCCACAAAGAGTTTAGTCTCATCCTCTATAAAGGACTTTGAGTGTATTCCTGTGAGGAAATGGTGTGTAATGTATGCTGTGGTTGTGTGACCTCACATTGTAATATACTTACAACCCCTTTAAGAACCCTAGGTTTCATTTGTCAAACCTTCAGCTCAACCCTGGGTAGCTGTGGCACTGAACCGCAAGGCTTACACAAAAGAACAAGTGAAAGGCATTTACATGACACAAAAACATTTGAAGAAAAAAATCAACAAGACACCAAAGAAATCTGACACCAATTTATAAAAACAGACTACATTTTTATGTATTTTTAGACACCACTGTGAAAAAGATCCACTGGAGGGTGAAGATAAAGAAATTACAAGATATAATAAAGCAAAGCATTTCACTTGACCACAAGCAAACTTTGGCAAATTTAACAAATTAGACACTTAGGAACGTTTTCAACAAATAGTTGGAATAACTCTAATGCGGTCACTTGGAGTCACTTTAGGTGACCAACTCCAGTGGGGACCCACTTAGGAGGACCTGCAAGGACCTCAGAAACAGTTACCCCAGCAGGTTAAGCAGTCTTCATTCCGTTCTACACACTTCTATCCTTTGCAGGGCATTCTTATTGAAGTGGTCCTGATTCAAGGGATGAAGGATGCTGAAGGTGCTCAAAGAGTGTTGTAGATATGGTGCAGTCGAACAGGGCCTTGTTGCAACTACTCCTTCGTCCATGAAGGGGTGAAAAGGTCCTGGTCACAGGGTCCACGTCCCTCAAAGTCCTCTCGGTGTTGGCAAAAGTTCACTCGCCACTGGACTACTGGTTGCCCAGTATTGCAGTCACAGGCCAACCCTTCCTGAGTCGATAACTCATACTATGGAGGTCCCAGCTGCACTCCAGTGGCACTCCTGGGTTCAGCAAACTCTGGTGCAACTTCGTGGGCCTGGCCTGGTTTGATGGTACTGCACAGTGGCGTTGGCAGCGGGTAGAAGACTTTGGGCTACCAGCCTGCTCCACAAGGCTCTTCAGCTTTTGTGTCCCTGTGCTGCGAACAAGAGGCCCGTCAGCTGGCCCTTGGAGTCTTTGGGCTTTGGCTGGACTCTGGAGACAACTTTTCCTAGAGCAGGACATGGCAGGGCACAATTTCTCTCCTTTGCTCGCCACCATTTGCAGTCCATGATGGTGCAACCTCTCTTCGCCTTTTCCACTGTAAAGCAGGGCAATCCTTCCTCAGTCCTTCTCCCAGTCCAGTCAAGATCTGAGTTTGGGGTGCCAGGTGTGAAAATCAGAACATGCCCCCAGGGCAGGATATGGTTGGTGGCCCATGGGCTACCAGGTACCTTACTACCTGATGACCACTTCTTGCGATGCATATCATTTGGGCATCCCAGGATGCACAATTCTGCCCACTTACAATATGTCAGGACCCCTTTCCTGGCATTTCCTGCATCCTAGCCCAACCCAGAGGTGTGGCTACCAAGGGGGCTCCATGCCCCTGGAAAACTGGTTTGCCAATTGGTTTCCCCTTTCTGTCCCTAGTCCCAGTCAGTCTGCCTCAACAATGCAGCAGCCCCTCTCGCAATTGTTACCAATTTTCCCTTCAAAAGCAGCTTCGCCTTTGAGGCTCGGCTTTTGGGCCAACACCCGTGTGGCTTTCTGCCGGAGAGAGAGATGACACCTCCTTCTAGAGCAGGCCCATATAGTATCCTTTCCTGGTTGTCATTGGCATGTCTCCCCAGGAGGTCAGAATGCTGCCTCGACGGGACCCCCGGTGCTATCAGCTTTGGCACAGGGGACTAGAGGCAACAAAGTGCCAACTTTGTTAAATGTGCATACTGCAGTTTGTTACATTCATTTCGACTTAAGAATCAAGTTTGGCTTAACGTAACTAATTGTTTGATACCTTGGATGATCCACTTTGGTTGCACCGTTTCAGAGTTAGCAGAGCTGAGAGTTACTCTGTACTCTGCAGCTGGGCGACCAAGCTTCTTCACAGTAAAAAATGATGACATTTAAGATTACATGGACCCTGCCTTAGGTTTCAATAGGTCTGCCATAGGGGTGACTTATACATATATCGGGGGAAGTTGGGCTTTGCCATTACGTTAAATGGTAAAGTTTTGGGGCAAGCAGTTTAAACTGCTCTTGCAACCTGCAAGTGGAGGGCCGGGAGCTTTGTTTTACTTGTGTCACACCCAGGGTGGCATAACCCGTGCAGCAATGCCTGGACCCTCTAACGCACCGGCCCTGGGAACCATTTACTAGGGACTTACAGGTAAGTTTGTTTAGTCAACTGGGTAAGAGCCAATTTGACAAACCAGGTTAAGAGTAAGGGTACAGGCATGGAGGTCTGTTTAGCAGGCCTCAGTGCACTCTGAAAAACCAGCAGAATCAGTCCCAAAACTGGGTGCTGACCATACAAAGAGAGTCATTTCCTTACAATGCTCCTACCTGACCCATAAAATTTGGAGCCCTGGTGAGAGCCTGAGCACCACAGAAAGATGTTTTGGGGGTTTGTAAAAACATTTGACCCACATTTATCACAATGTTTAAGCCCTGTTCTCTTACCAGGGGGCAACGTTGTTGCACTTGTAGAGATTTCCCTGAATAGAATTAATCTCTGGAAAGGGAACTGACATCTATATGTCAGTGGGGGTGCTTTATGTTTAGTTTCAGTTTATTTAATTAATTGCATAGTTACCGAAAACCCTTGCAATAAATACATAATTAAACTGATAATTTAAATTCTAACACAGTATAACCGGGATTGTGGCAGCTGCCTGCAGTTCTACTAAAATTAAGCTAAAATTACATTTCTTTTCATTAAAACCACTAGGTAATAAAAGAGACAGTAGTCATGACAATTAGTCTGATGTGCCTTAGTAAAATACAGATTGAAATGGACTGGGGCAACTACTACCCCAGCTTCGGTATAGGTTGTTCATAAAAGCGGACTGGACTTTTTCTACAGGTCCAAAAGGTGGAAGTTTAAAAAATGAGATTACTAACCAAGGTGCAGCCCTTCCTAATGTGCCAAACAGATTGATGCAGAGCGGCCAAAAAGGGTGCAACCAAGTTGCAGAGCACACCTGTTCAAGAAGTGGAAGATCAAGGGACAGGACATCCAGCCGGGTGCATCCGTGTAGTAAAGTGCAAGATCCAAGCAGGTCAGTCAAGTGCAAACTAGCAAAAAAGTGAGGTGTCCGAACCCTGCTGCCCTGTTCACTATAAGGCTGTGTTGACTAAGTGAGAGAGCAGTATGAGAAAGTGCCTAGAAAGTGCAAGCAGAAAGCGGGCAATTCGCAGGATACAGCCAGTCCATTTCACAGGGGCCGATCTCCTCCACTTCTTCCCAGCAGAAACATTGCAAGTAGCTGATTGACTGTTAGTCTCATTAGGTCTTTGCACCCTGGGAGCTGACTCGTTCCAGTCTGGGTTATGCCGTTACTGACGGCCAAGGAGAGGGGTAGCAAGCCTTGCTATATGGCCATCTTCTATTCCACCTTTAACAAACATTTTACCAGTAGGCGGTTCAGTTGTGGATTCTCTGGTTCTAAGCAGGCCAACACAGCCTGCCTCTCCTTGTATATATCTCTTTGGATATGGCGGATTCTTAGTAGCTGTCTCCTTTCTCCTAGCAGTGCCTAACAAGAGCATAATAGGTGCAGCAAGTCTTCCTTTCCAGAGCCACATGTGCGACAAACTTTCTGGAAGCCTTCCCACTGCCAAAGGGGAAATGGAATAGCTAGGGCAAAAGCCCTAGACGATACCTTAAAAACTTCTCAACTGTAATAGCGTACCCAGTGTTGAAGTACTTTTGCGGTGCGAGGATCTTGTAATTATTTAGTGTCATCCAGCTTTGAGCTGTGTCCCAGGACGGTCTTGTCTTCAGTGAGTGAGTGTTTATTGTTTTCCAGACTACTTTTTTGAAGGCCATGTGGCTGATTGTAGTGTCCCAAAGCTGGGTGAGCCTAGTGGCTGTTTGTGTGTGATTCCTGGAGGTAGGCGCTTGCTGGCAAAAAATCTGTTTTGCAGCTCCTGCCATAGAAGATGGTTTAATGTGTTAGGCTCCGCCTTACTGATTTTATTCCAGCAGTTTATGTAGGCCCCTTGCCTGGCAGGGTCTACTTTAGCAGACAAAACTCCAACCGGATCTGTGTTGGGGAGGTAAAATGCAGAAGATTGAGGATTGTTCTGTAGGATCTCGCCATTATGCTTCCTAAAACTTTGGCATCTCTTCCTCTCAGTAATTCGCTCCCATACAATACAGTCTTTGGTAGCTTAACTTTTATAACTCGGGAAAGGGGCGCCAATGATGGCCCATCCAATGTCCTTTTGAGGTTTTTAGGGTGTTACGGCCAATGACAACCCCATTCTTTTGATGGCTTCTTTCTCGGCAGCAGATTAAGTATTGATTATTGATACTATTGCCCAGATATTTATAATCATCTGTTTCAATCCGTGAATCTCCTCAGTACCATGGCGGGACTTTCTTTTTATTTTTGTTACTTGTCATGGTCTTAGTTTTCCCAAGGTTAATGGTCAGCCCGTTTTCTGTAGAGTATTCTTGTGTGGTATTGAGTAGCCATTGCAATCTTACATGAGTGTGACTCACCAAAATCATCACAGATGTTTAACTATCCCTTAAGGTCAGCAAGAAGATGGTTAAAAAGAGTGATCGCAGAAACACACCCCTGCTTCAGCCCTTGAGTTGATGGTGTTTTCCTGGAAAGGTGGGTTCTTGCTCCTAGCTTGACCTGCACCCAGGTGTCAGTGTGGAACAAGATAAGCATGTCCAAAAGGGCCTGAGGTATATTCCAGTTCGCCAGCTTGCTCCAAAGCTTGCCCCTATCAATGTGGTCAAAGGCTTCCTTATAATCAGTAAAGTAGAAATGAAGGGGCATCCTGGCATGTTGGTTGTTGTACCTGACATTTTGGAAAATTTTGTCTGATTGAGCGGGATGATGGGGTTGCTGGTGGCCCAAAGTGTGAGTTCTTCAAACAGAGTCCCGACAAAATATTTTGCCTCGTTATCAATGAGTCCACAAAACAGTACTTTTTCGCCAAAGACTGGTCTGGGCTCTTAAAAATGGGTGAGTTTATGAAGCACCTCCATGAGGCTGCCAGTACACACAGAAAACTGAATTGTGAAAAGACAGGTTCCAGTGTCTCTGCCCAAAAAGTGGGGTCCTGTGCAAAAAACAGCCGGGGGGGATGCTATTAGGGCCCGGGGGCTCCTTTCCTTCTTCCTTTTGCTAACTGCCTCTTATAGTGGCTGTATAAGCTGAGTGTTATCTTATGAAAGGCTGAAACAAAACAGGTGCAGGGCTGTCTGAGGTGGTGTTGTTGGCCTTTGGAATATCTTGCAAGGTACTTTCGTTCGGATGCTGGTTAAAATGGTTCACTAAAACGTTTGCACATGTTGCCTCCAGAATATGGGAGGTGATTCCTCTGTGGCCAAGGATCTAGTGATTTATTGATGGTAGCTTAGAACCTCACACTATCGTTGTGTTTTGTGTCTGAGAACAACTTGACCCAGAGATGGTCTTCCAGAGCCTTTTTAATGCCCCACTTCTGTTTCTTAAGCAAAGCAGTCTGTTGTCTCAGCATTACATAAATGTTGGCGTCCAACTGGTCTGCTGCACACAATTCTTAAAGTTTTGTTCACTACCTTTTTAAGTGGCTTAAGTTGTGCTAATTACGCCTTAGATTTAGAGCCCACTTGTCCTGTGTATACTTGAGCAGGCTTTAATTAAACTGGGGTTGCAAATGTAGCCCCTAGCGCTTTGGTAAAACACTCCCACATTTATAGAGCATTACTTGATGATGCCCCTGAACAATGTATCTAATCAACAGAAGATGTTAACAAAGTCCCCCTATAGTAGACTGTGAAAACTTAATTTGCTTATAGTTGATGGTAGATACGGTGTCTGGTGCTTTCACTGCACAACTCAGTGTGGGCAGGTTTACTTGGAAAGACACCTCTTGCAGGAGATGATCGCTGTCTGCTTTGTTGCCAAGATTGTACAAATGGACATGGTGAAATGGAGGAAGGGTCACAAAGGGGTAATCCACTGTTGAACTGGTTCCACAGGAATGAAATGTGGCTACCAGTGTGTTGTCCTCTGTGAACCTACCATTTACCTGTTAGCTAAGGTGTTCAAGGTCCTCCAGCAGTTGCTTGCTGACTCTGTTTAGGGACCCATGTTTGTTTCTGACTTGCTCTGGTAACTCCCACTATGAAGATTGGGCCAACACAGTGACGTACGAGGAGGAACCTAGGAGGCACAGATTGAAGTCCCCAGAGAGGACTGAGTATGAGGGTTCTTCCTCCTCTGTGATGCTCACAAGCTCCTCTACCAGTAGTGTTGAGCCCTTGCTTTTGGGATGGATCTAAGCTTTGTTAATTACCACCTCAGTTTTTGCATCATTGTTTTCTATAGGGGTCTTGATTGTGTTAAGTGCAGAAGACTTGGAGTTCAGAACTTTAGCTGAGGCTATGCATGTTGTGGACACATATATTACCAGGCCGCCCAGGAGGTGACCATATTTGGCCTCTTTAGCAACTGGAACGGAAAAGTTCATTAACCCTTGTATGTGAGCTGGTTCAGCATGCAATGTCTCCTGCAGAAGGATGATGTCAACGGTTTGCACATACTATAGGAAGTCTGGATTTGATAATTTAGTAGCAAGGCCATTAATGATACAAGAACACAGTTGGCCATGAGGGAGCAAGGGTAAAGGGTAACCTGGTTCATGATGTGGGATGAGCTTTATGCCCCGCCTTTTTAAAAGTAGGTAATTCAGACAGCACTCTCTGGGCAGTTGGACTTTTACTCCAAATGGTCTTGGTTGCTTCACCACAAAGGGTGTCATCAGTCCACATATATTCAATTGCTCTGAGGTCCATCGATCTTTGAACAGATAAATTCGGAATTGAGAACGGCCAAAGAATATTTCACCTGTTTAGGACATCTCAGTTTCCTATAGATTACCAGATCTGACTGAGCGTTGGTGAGATTTCCGAGGCCCCGGGTTCGTTGACTTTGTGATATTCTGTTCTCTGACCAGGTCTGATTATTTGCCTCCAGACCGAAGTGAGCAGCAATTGCGGTAATTGGGCTGGTAAGGGCTGTTCTTGCGTGTACTAGCCCTGCGCCTGTTTCAGGCCCAGGCACAGTATGCCTTGTTGCCAGGTTAGGCTTGGTGCCTGAAATGTTTTGCTGAGCGCCTCTCAAAGGGACATTGTAGTGAGTTACTGCTTCATTTGTATTGCCAAGAGTGCACCTGTGATGTTGCGATGCAGGCTCTGTGGAATCAGTGTTTACATTCTTCCGACTCCCAGGATGAACCCCTTCTATCTTCAGTTAGGTCGCCTTCCGGCGGATTTGGGTGAATTTGACCTGCCGAGAGATTAGGGCTGGGGGGCCTTCCGCTGATGTAGGCTGACCATTGATCGCTGAAAAGCCTTTTTCTTGGTGAGCCCTCCCTATTTGTCTTGCAGCTGCACTGAATAAAGGGTAGACTCCTATCTGGTTTTGGGTGGCGTGTTTTTTTTATTTTGACCTTTCCTCCTTTGGGACCATCTGGGTTTAGCATTGTTTTTGGTGTTTGAGGCCATGTTCAGTCTAAGAGCCTGCTTGACCGTGGCTGCCGACTGCTCTGATGCAGGAGGAGCAGGTGCTATTCTCAGTACCTGGCTGGTGTTAAGGATCATGTTTGGGCTGCACTTATTCGCAGATGTTGCTGTACTCACTGCGTCAGTGATGTTAGCAGTTACATTTACGCTACTGCCGTCCACAGTTGTTGAAGGGTCGGGGTTTTGGAGAGACTGTGTGCTTTGGTCAAGACATTTGAAGCTTCAAGTGCTGTTTGAAATCGGTGATGAAATCATTGATCATCGTGGGAAGAGACAATAGATTGTCTATGAATGGGGTGAAAGAACAGTTTGATTGTGCCAATGCGTTCTGTCTGTGCTCGCTTAATAAGGGAGTTACGCTACCCTAACTCATCATCAATACCTGCAACGAAGATGGCCAAGCTACTGAGGAGTTAAAGCTGAATTTCCATTTTGTTTGATTTATCTTGCATTGCCTCCACAGACAACTGCACTGTGTTCAGCAGAGACACCCAGACGCTTTCCGAAGCCAGTGTTTATTTTTTTTATTTTTTTTCCTGCTTCGCTCCACTTCCTGACCATCGGGGTTGGCTGCTTGGGACACCTGAGGTTGTTGCTGCGAATCCTATGGGTAGGATGCTAGCATTTCCTCCTATTCTGGTGTTCTGAGCCCATTTACCCACTCCTTCTCCTGGTCTTCCGCACCCAGGTACCTTATGTCCCTGGAGAGATGGGCGATATTCTGATTGTTAGCGGAATTAGCTGGATTAGCTGGTCCTGTGGGCCTCTGGGAATCCTCCTGGGTCAAGATTGGGGATTCTTTAGACCATGGTGTGCAGGACACCACGAAGGATCTTTGTGGACAGGTAGTGCTCCCCAAAGCTCTCCTTTGGAATCTAGGATGCAGTAGAGTGTGCACCCAGGTGATGCTGAGACTGGCAAGAGGTGACTCGTGCAGTTGTCTCCTAGCTCGTGCCCACCGTCTAGATTGATAGGCCCTTCTTCCTGGGCAGTGGACCCTTCCTGCCCATTCCCAGGAGAGTTCAGATCTTGAGTGCGTAGAGCAGACCTCTTTTCTGCTGGCACCCTGTCCCCAGCACGTCCTTATCCGCCCCTTTGGGACATGCTGAAGGTGACTGTGCAAGGGACCCTTCGGAGAGGCTGGTGGGCGCTTTGGGTAGCAGAGGAGTCTGCAGCCCTGTGAGCCCTTCATTACTCGAGAATAGAATCAAGCCTGCATCCTTCAAGAAGCTGACCTTGGTGTTCATTTTTGGATGATATGTGCAGGCAGAAGTCTTGACAGGGATAGTGCCCATGGTAAAATTGTAGGTTTTGGCCAAACGACTTTCAGAGTTTTCCTCAGGGGCCCTGCCGGTAATAGTTATCAGAGGCTTGATTATAGACTGTGACTTATATTATGATTTAGCTTGTTTCTTTTTCTGTCCAGCCAACCTACACATTACATTTCTTGTTTGGAACAGATTCTGATAACTGCTATGACATCTGTGCTCGTTTGATAAGGGAGTTCAGCTACCCTAACTCATCATCAATACCTGCAACGAAGATGGCCAAGCTATTGAGGAGTGAAAGCTGAATGTCCATTTTGTTTGATTTATCTTGCGCAGCCCCACAGACAACTGCACTGTGTTCAGAAGAGACACCCAGATGCTGTTCGAAGCCAGTGTTTTTTTTTTTCTGCTCCACTCCACTTCCTAACCTTCGGGGCTGGCCGCCCGGGGCATCCGAGGTTGAAGTTCTCAACTTCTAGCTCCTCATCTTGACCGAAGTTCTCCAGCCAAATCACTTATGTCCTTTAATAAGCCACTCACTGATACCTTCTTGGGGGCCTAGGCCAATCCTTTCTGTGACCCTCCCAGGTAACTGCCAAATGGCAGGACTCCACCAATCTTCCCTGAGTGATCCTGCTTCTTTGTTTCAGCACCCTTTCTCTCTCAAGAGCTTAGTGGTGCAGGCATCTTCTAGTCAGACTAATACAAATACGTTTCTGACTACTCCCTGCGATAAGGAGTACAAGAAAGTGGAGACCATTGTGAAGAGAGTATTTTCTTCTACCAGTTTGGCCCTCCGATCTATCAATGCCAGCTGCCTGCTAGGCTGCCATTCCCACGCTCATTGGGATTCAGTGGCTCAGGTCTTCTGAGGTGTCCCAGAAGACCTGAGACCTGCCCTAACCTAATCCAACTTCTAGACGACCATCATGACGCAGACAAGTTCATAATTTATTGTGACATGGACACCACTGATTCCATTAGGTAAGCCATTTGTGCCAGTGTCTCCATTTGTCGCCATGCCTGGCTGTGGCCGATTGGGTTGGCGGGTGATGTCCAATCGTCCCTTTTGGACACTCCCTTTGATGGACACTGCTTTTTTAACTACTCCAGAGCACAACCTGCCTTGTCCACAAAAAGCAGAGTCACAGCACTCTGTCTGAGCTTATCTGCCCAGCCTTGCTAGCTGCATCAACGCTACTGTTCCTTTCGCAGATGCGGCAGAGGTACCACATACTGGCAGCCACTTCAGGCTCAAAAAGGTGCTCTGCCGTTTTGGGGCCCCGGCACCCACTGACCCCATGGTCAGGTTCAATGAGCCAGTCAGATTGCTGCCCCTCCCCCCTTGCAGTGCCACCTGTCAAACACCTTTAGGGTGTCCTTCATGGAGCAGCATAGCCACCTGTTAGAGGCAGGATTCAGTTATTCTTGCTGGGCTGGAAGGCCATATCAACGGACATGTGGGTCCTGCAGATAATCCAGAATGGGTATGTCGTATTCTTCCTACTCGCTCCGCTGTACTTTCCACCTGGTCCAGAATGACTGGTTGAGAACCATCTGTCCATTTTACGTCAGGACGTGCAAGCCAATTTGGCCAAATGCTGCCTGTATCGGAAGGGGGTCACGGTGTTACTCCTGCTACCACCTAGTGGCAAAGAAGGATAGAGGCGTTCGTAATATTTTAGACGTGTGCCCTCTCAACACCTTTCTCGGGGAGGATAAATTCCAGATGCTCACCCTAGCCAGTGCTTGTCTGCTCTCGACCCTAGAGATTGAATTGTGACATTGAATCTGTAGGACACCTCTTTCCATATACCCGTACTTCAGGTCCATTTGTGCTATCTGTGGTTTGTGGGGGGGCTAGGAGTACTTTCAGTTTGCATTGCACCCCTTTGGTCTCACCAGTGCCCCTCAGGTGTTCACAAAAATCATGTTGGTCGTGGCAGCACATCTTCGGAAGTCAGAGGCCTAGTCTTCCCCTACCTCGACAACTGATGTTGAATGCGGGCTTTCCCCAGGCAGTAGTCAACCACATCCAGACTACAGAGAACCTCCTGTCATCTTTGGAGTTCTCTAATAACATGCCAAAGGCACACCTTACTCCTTCTCAGAGGCTCCCCTTCATCTGAGCCATTCTGGACATTGTTTGGTTTCGTGCCTCTTCCCTGGAAAGGAGAGTCCAGTGCAGTCAGGCTATGATCCCGATCTCCCAGCCTTTGTCCTGGATTTCATGAGGCTGATTCTTCCATTCCTGGAACTGATCAAGCACGCCAGGTGGCATATGTGGGCTCTGCAGTGGGATCGAAAGTCTCAGTAGATCCAACATCAAGGGAACCTCTCTGACCACGTATAGATTTGAGAGCACACTTCAAAATATCTGCAGTGGATATTAGACTCTGGATCAGTGGCAGACCCCTCTCCCACACAGAACTTACCGTCGTGACTAGTGCATCACTTCTGGGTTGGGGCAGCCACTTAGGAGAAGTGGAAATCAGAGGAATCTAGTCTCCAGCACAGTCCCATTTCCATATCAAGTTTGTGGAGCTGTGGCTTTTGGCTTGGTGTTGAAATACTTCCTTCCTCCCATCAAGCGAAGGCTGGTACAGGTGCTCACAGACAACACCACCATTTGGAATTGCAACAAGCAGAGCGGAGTTGGCCTTGTGCCCAGAGGTACTTCCAGGAATGGAAGGCGTACAACTCCTGTTTCCTCTCTCTGTCTTGCTACAGTGGGTCCTAAACTTGGTCCTCACATATTTGATTTGTACTCCCTTCAAGCTGCTTCAAAGTTGCCATTTGCAGCTTCTTATCCTCAAGAGAGTGTTCCTCGTTGCCATGACATCGGCACGGCGAGTGAGTGAGCTTCAGGCTCTCTGGGTCAGTACGCCCTACACCACTTTCTTCCTAAACAAACTGGTTCTGTGGACATGAGCATTCTTGTTGTCAAAAGTTGTGATGCCGTTCCATGCCGGCCAGACTATCACTCTGCTGGCATTCTAGGTACTGCCTCACCCCTCTAAGCAGGAGGACAAACTTATCCGCTTGGACTACCAGAGAACAGCGGGGAGGAGGCTCTTTGCAGGGTTCGCTGGAGCCAAGAAAGGCAAGGCTGTGACTTGAGCTTTATTCTGTATTGGATTATGGACACTGGTCAAAGGCAATTTTCTGTTGGGGCTCTGCATCTGGGTCTGTAGACAGCCTTGAAAACAGCTGATATGAGCATGTTGAGGTGGTGCCTATATGCCATTTCCGGAGCAGCACAGCGACACCTACCGTAGCACAGAGCTACTGCTCAAAAGATTCCAGCCCCAGTCTGACACCTGGGTTATATTCAAAAGGTGAGGAGTGTGCGATTAGTCTCTACCAGAAAGAACATTAATGAAGGTAGGTACCTCGTTCATTTGTCCCAACAACATTTCAGTTACCTAATCAGGCCTTTGGTCACCCCCTGATTCAACATATTGGCATCAACATCATGAGTTACAGATATTTTGCCCAGTGAATCAATTCTGAAATGAAAGTTGTTTGTTTTCAACTAGCTAGTTTATCTAGCAAGGAAAGTTCTCAAATACAGCTGTCTAATATGTTACATGGCTAAAGAGCTGCAAATCTCTGGATCTTAGTTGATGAAGAACCTTCAGCACCTTGAGGATCCTTAAATGGCACAAACAATAAAGTAACATTACAGTTCTAAGGCATCTCTTTAGACCTGTAAACTATTATCACTCGTGATATCTTTGTGTTATAAAACTGATCTTCTCAGTCAAAGCTGGATCAGAAAATCCCTTTTTTTTTTTTTTACCCCAGTTCAAATTTCTTCCAGCGTGACAGGTTTTATGTTCCTCAGAAGGCACTTTTATTTAAGGAATGCACATCCCATTTTTAGGAACAGCTAATTTTATTTATGGGTTGGACCAAACGCTTATTTTTAACAATAGCTTTTCTCCTAAAAGGGCCCATGCCAACAGGCCTGGAACCCAAATTCAATCAGATCTGCCACAAAAATGTGTAACTGAGCAAACAGTCTTGCCTTCCTCCAAATTAAATCAGTTGAAAAATAACCCTTTCTCTTATTCCTATTAGTAGGAATACCCTTTGAATAAGCTTTCCTCAAATTTCTGTCAGAAATATCAATCAGTTTTGTAAAATCTGATTTGCAAATTTTTTGAGACTGAGTAGTCTGTGCTAAACCTTTCATGGGAGGGGAAACTCTCTGTGACTTACTCCTAAATATAAATAACATTTAAAAACAAACCGGTCTCGTAAATAAGCTGGTAGTGGCTCTACTAATATATGGAACTTCTGTAAGTATTCCATCACAAAGAATCTAGAAAGAAAAAAAAATGCAAACTCCTTATCTTGATTCGGATTTCTAAAGCATTTAGCTACCCCAAGGCTTCCCAGTGCTGTGAGAGTAAGCATTGTTGTGGCCTCTTAATGTGTATAGTTGGCATAAAGCCAGGTTTTAAGACGCTTCCTAAATTTAAGTTCATCCGTCTATGTTCTCATGCCAATAGGTATTAAATTGCACAATTTGGGAGTATTGTAAGAGAAGGACCTTCCTCCCCATATGGACTTTTGAATGTGAGGGATCTTCAGCAGACCAATGTTAGAGGACCTTCAAGTCCTATTGGGAGGTTTAAGAAGTGAGAAGAGCCCTGATCATGTTATGCCCCCTGTGATTGATTGCCCTGTGAGTTATGCAAAGTGTCTTGAATTTTATTTTCAAGTAACCAGTGCAGAGAGGCCAAGGCATCTTTGGCTGAGATGAATTTGGGTGCTTGAAAATTGTTCTGGCTGTGGCATTTTGGACTACCAAAAGTCTCTAAGTGTGACTTAGGTGAGCCCAGATACAAGGATTTTCCGTAATCCAGCGTGGCAAGATAAGTGCCTGGACTACAATTCTTCTGGAAGGATTAGGAAGTAAGTCCAGAAATGTACGCATGGTACTCAGCAAGTCAAAGCAAGTACATGTCCTTTTTTTTTCTCTCTCAAACTTATGCTTCCATTGACACGGAGCTGTCCAGCCATATTACTAGACTCTTTATAGGGTTCAATGGTGCTGGTGTGGTCCCTAGACTGTTTGGCCAGCCTAGTGTAGTAAGTGGAGTTCCATTGTTCCCCACTAGCCACAGCTCTGTTTTATCTCTACTGGGTTTCAGTGAGCAGCTTGCCATCCATTGAGTCACGTTGTCTAAACAGAGGCCCAGCTGATGATGGGTGCCATCACAGGGGGCTAAAGAGACAACCAGCTGTGTATTGTCAGCATAGGATATAATGGACAACCCAAATTCCTTTACAAGAGAAGCCAGCGGTTGCACATTAATATTAGAGAGTGGGGTTGAGTGCAGACCCTTGTGGGATCCCATATTTTAAAAGGAACATCTCCGAAGAGCACGGGGGATCCCAGATCTAGTACAGAATGATGCCCTAAAACTGCTCTTATCCTTTTCAAAAGGAATATTTCCCTCAACCTGAGTGCTAAGGTGTCATGGTCGACCGTGTTGAACGCTACACTCAGATCAAGGAGAATGGTTGCTGCCGTTCCATCCGTGTCAAGAATTTGTTTTACATCCTTATGAGCTTTTGAGCTCCCCAAATCTTGCAGTACTGGTCTAGGCAGAAGATGAACGTGAAATGTTTGTCAGCGAAGCCTTATGTCAAGAATAATACCCTGCAAAGAAAAAACTGCCTCCCTTTGAAAGGTTTGTAGGTGGAAAACTGATGGCTAGAGAGCCGGAGATGTGCTTTTACTTTGGCATGAACCATGTTGCCGACAAAGACGGAGGCCTGCAGCAGTGCGACGCGCAAGGGCCGACTACTGCCAGCGCGAGCCTGTGGAGCGCGGGACCAGCTTTGAAACTCATCTTAGACATCAGCGGGTACTGAGAGCAAGTGCCATTCATAGAGAAATAAAGTGATTGATTGACCACTAATCACCTTTATCATAAAAACACTTAAATGAGCAAAAGAAAACGAAATAACAGCGACCATGCATCTAAAAGGCAACACCCACTCGAACATTATAATAAGCAATTTAGTCCATACAACCAAAAAACAAGAAAATAACTATCAAAAACTTCACCGAGAAATTAATTGGGGGGGGGACCCCACTTGCTGTAGTTTAACAAAAAACAAACTTATTCAAAACATTATACCAGATTAATCCCAGTTGTATGGCATTCTGTCATACCATCAGAAGTGGACAGTGTCGGATAATAGTAGCAGTAGTTGGTCTGTGTGTGCGCAGTGACGCCAGTGAAGTGTATTTGGTAGTATCAGCAGGGCTGTGCATGTGTATTGTGATGGCTTTTGGTGTCCACAGAGAATGGCTGCGGTTGTAACATTATCAGCTTCTAACTGCAGTGGATGAATGACTCTGTGATGTCTTTGACAGTGGATGATATACGTTCTGTGATGTCATCAGGAGTGTGCGCTATAATTTTCTCGACGGAAATTATGCAATGTGATGCCAATAGCAGTTGATGGGTCGCATTAAGTCATGAACAAATATATGCGGGAACTAGAATGTCATTAAAAGTGGTCGATGTGCATGATATTATCAGGAGGGGCTGTATGTACGGTGATTGCATAACAAAGTGTCCTTTGATGGCATTAGGACGCAATATGGTGTAATGTAATGGTATGTTATTAGGTTGTGTAGAGTGCTCGAATACCCGAAGGTGTCTTGGTGCTTGCTTTGTGGGAACTGGAGCAATATTAGGTGGTGTTAAAAAGCCATGTTTTCAGAGCCTTTCGGAAAGCTAGCTGGTTAGAAGACTCTTTAATATGCCAAGGTAAAGCATTTCAGGCTTTGGCTGTCCCCAATACAGCACTTCTGCCACCACAGGCCACCATTTTGAACCTGGGGACGACAGCAAGTTTGACTGATGTTGAGTGAAGGTGTCTGGTAGGAGTATACCATTTGTAACCGTGTTATAGAAAATCGGGGCAGAGTCATTTAACACCTTATATGCAATACAAAGTACATTAAAGGTAATTCTCTGCCTTATGGGGAGCCAGTGGCGTATTTTTATGGATTCAGACACGGATTGAAGTTTTGGAATCCCAAATAAGAGCCTGACAGCTGCAGTTTGCAGGGTTTGGAGCTTGATCAGTAGATGTTGATGAGCAGTGAGAAGTAGGCTGTTACAATAATCGAGTTTAACCGTGAGCAGTGACGTGACCACCGTTTTGTGAAGATTGACCTGGATAAATAGGAGGATCTTTTTTTATAGACCTCAGCATAAAGAAGGCGCGAGAATTTATCAAGTTGACGTGCTGTTTATAACTTAGTTTGTCATCAAGTAGTACTCCCAAATTCCTTTTTTTTTTTTTTTTTTTTTTTTTTTTTTTTAATTGTCATGGGAAGAGGAACCATCTCTTTAGGCCAACCAGTGGGTTTCCAGAAGGAGATGGGTACCAAATAGTATTACTTTGGTCTTCCCTGCATAGAGTTGCAATCAATTTCCACTCATTCCTAAGTTGACAGCATGCAGGCAGACACGGAATCTCTTTTCTGTGTCGCCTTTAACAAGTGAGACGACTATTTGTGTGTCGTCGGGGTAGGATGTCAGTGAGAAGCTGAAGGATATTGTTAGTTTAGCTAAAGGGGTGAATACGCATTAAATAGTGTTGGGCTAAGTGAGGACACTTGGGGGACCGCGCAGGGGAGGGAAAAGGGTGAGTGACAAATTCACCCAAGCGGACGGTCTGTTCTCTTCCAAGGAGAAAAG
Source organism: Pleurodeles waltl (assembly GCF_031143425.1). Lineage (NCBI taxonomy): Eukaryota > Metazoa > Chordata > Amphibia > Caudata > Salamandridae > Pleurodeles > Pleurodeles waltl. The sequence goes on along the minus strand of NC_090443.1, from coordinate 292,197,705 downwards.
AGTTCAGCCTTTTACAGGCTTTATCTGTGACCCCAGTGTTGGTTAAGCAGTCCATCAGCAGCTCGTGGTTGACTGTGTAAAAGGCTGCTGATAGATCAAGCAAGATGTTACTAGTGTTAAAGCAGGAGAGACTGCGTGGCCAGCAGTGACGTTTGTGCTTGTTGGGGTCATTGACAGTGGTCGCCACTTAAGATGTACGGTTAGCATTGCACACCCATGTGATAAGAACTCTCTCCGGAAGTGGATTAAACACTGCTTTGTTTCTTGCCTAATAAAATCTACTTGACATGATACCACAACTGTAGTGTCATTCACGTGGGATGTAGTATGCTATGCTGTCATCAGCAGTGGAAGAGCAGTCGTATGTGCTGCGATGGCTGACCAGCAGGTCATGGTGTGCTGTGATGTTATCAACAGTTTCTGTGATGTCGTCAACAGTGCGATATCTACAGTGGGTGGTATGAGCTATGTGTTGTCATAAGCAGTGGAAAGTTGTATAATGTCATTAGCAGTGGAAAATATGTGGTGTGATGCCATAAACAGTGAAGAATGTGCACTGTGATTTCATAGGCAGTAGAAAGTGCCCTATGATTTCATCAGAAGTAGTATGTGTATGTTATGCTGTTAGAAGTGGATTGTGGAGCATCGCGCACTGCGGTGTTATCAGAAGTGAACAATGTTGATGCAACAGTCATCCACTGCCACCTCACTGAATCTGCTTGTGTGAACAAGATAAAGCATCAGCAGTGTTATTGTCTACTCCTGGCACACGTCTGACCATAAAGACAATATTGTATTGCTACCATCCGATCATAAAACGTTTTAGAAGCTTCAGCAGTCTCAGGTCCCTCAGTTTCTGACCATTTATTAGTGTGACCATTGTTTGGTTGTTCATATTAAATGTATTTTTCTATTCACCATCTGTAGCTACTACAAAATTAGGGTTACCAGTAAGGGAGAAAACTCCAGAAAAGCAATGCTTTACCCTTCCGTTTCACCTTTGCGCCAAGGACCACGTAGTCGCATCATTAAAATGTCTCATAAAGCGCTGCCAGACTTTCAAGTCTTCCCTCGTGAATGGGGAAAACCTCACCCTGTGATGTGGCAATTGTGCACCTGACGTGGCAAAACTAAGTTTTCCGCAAATGGTGCTTTCCAGTGTTATTACTCTCCAAAGAAATTTGCTGCTCTCTCGGGAACTCTCCACCAAAGCATCTTCCAACAATACAATCAACTCTTGAATTTTCTCTAGTGGCAGTCTTGCCTCCACGGTCATTGTGTTTGTTTTTCAGAAGCAAGTGGGAAATCCAAGTCATCTGCCAGTGTCTGAAAAGGTTATACCTTCCGAAAGAGGGTGTTTGGTTGAGGAAGCAATGGCGCTCACAGCATTGAGGTATATCCAACAACTCCACATGAATCTTATACGGTGCACTCTATGGGGACTACACCCTCAGACCCCCAACTGATTGTCAAGCCAATCGTTAACAAAAATGCAACTAAGAGGCACTCGTCTATATCATACGCTTATATAACTAAACAATATCGGAATATTAGTTGAGGAGATTCTAATTAAACCAATGTTTCATTTAAAAAGGTGTCCAATAACACGAGTGACGTGAGAAATGATCCAAAATAGAAGAGGCGTCAATATTCTTCAACACTGTTCAACATTCCTTGAATTTTAATGTCTTTGTCCCATGTTCTATGCCTCCTTCACATGGGTACATAAAATTTTCGGTCCAATAGATCAATCAGTAGTACTAGGTACAATCCAACTTCGGTCCAATAGATCAATCAGTAGTACTGCCATCCATCTGGTCAAGACGATTTTTGGCTCTGAGTTATTCTAAAACGGTGTTAGTATCAGCGTGCCGCCTTGCCGGCACTAGGATCCCAGCGTGCGCGTCGGTTGCAAGTACACAGACTTGGTCTTGTGACCGACGCGCACGCTGGGATCCTAGTGACGGCAAGGCGGCACACTGATACTAACACAGTCTTAGAATAACTCAGAGCCAAGAATCGTCTTGACCAGATGGATGGCAGTACTACTGATTGATCTATTGGACCGAAGTTGGATTGTACCTACTACTACTGATTGATCTGTTGGACCGAAGTTTGAATGTACCTATGTGAAGGAGGCATAGAACATGGGACAAAGACATTAAAATTCCAGGAATGTTGAACAGTGTTGAAGAATATTGACGCCTCTTCTATTTTGGATAATTTCTCACGTCACTCGTGTTATTGGACACCTTTTTAAATGAAACATTGGTTTAATTAGAATCTCCTTAACTAATATTCCAATATTGTTTAGTTATATAAGCGTATGATCTAGACGAGTGCCTCTTAGTTGCAACAGTGTCTGAAAAGGTACCAAAGCCTTCTCAGAGACACCCTTTTTCCGCAAACCGGAAAGCATTAAAATAGTCACAAACTTGTAATCAGAACTTGCTATAAAATGCTGCTGCAAAAAAGTACTGACGGCCTTAAACAATTAACACAACACTGCACAGTCCATTGGAACCACTTTGTCAAGTAAAATCTGTCCTTCAAAATGTATTCCCAAAAATGGCAGCAACCTAAAACTGGACTAAATGACACACTTTGCTAGTTCTACGTCTGCACCACATAACCTCATCAAACTTTTAACTTCATCAACCGGTACAAATTGTATCCCTGTGTCCTTCTTAGTGATAAAATCAGTTACCAACTGTCATTCTGGCAATGGTGAACCATGCAAACTCTCCAACAGGCTTCTTTGTCCGCACACCTAAAGAAAAAGCCATTGTCTTCCAAAGGACAGTAGTTAAATGGGCCTGCTATCGTTCCCTGTAACACTTCTTGAACAGTCTGCCGCACAGCCATTGGCATGCCCTTGGCTGACGTAAAATATTCAGCAGATCTTCTCCCACTTGGACCATGCTATCCTATTCTGAACCCTTTAAAAGTCCATTCTAATAACAAAGCTGCACCTCTGTCAGGATAAAAAAATGCAGCAAATAATCTAAACACTCCAATCTAACTAGTGTACAGGCCCTTTCTCTCAAGATGTTGTTGCTATCCTTAAATTGTGTTTATTGCTGCTATTGCCCTGACATGGAAATTTGTCCCAAAGATTGTGAAACTGGATGTTTGCCCCCACTTTTTTTTATCACTCATTCTTATATTACACAGGGTCTTGCTGCAGAAACTCCTGTTAAATTCCTGCAAGCTCCAGCATTAACGATTTGTCCCTTAACCCAAAAACCAACTCCTCCACCTCCAAAGTGAAATGCCCCATAAAGAACATGGGTAAATTACTCGCAAGTCCAGTCTAGCACAAGTCTAGTGGGGCCATCCATAGCAACCACAGTTCATTACATACCTCACCCCACAGTTTATCAGTAAACCCCATCCTTACTCTAAACTCATTGTACCATACCCAGACTGCACGTAAATATAGCTAATGACCTATCTGGGTGCTTTTCACAAAAGACACTAGCATAAATGAGACAGGACAATGTCCCAGTTTTTATGTTAATAGGAAGTCTTGGCCTCTAAGCTAACTTCCTTTCTTCTTCCTTGGACCCCTCACTGGCTGGTATCTCCTTGTAAAGCAGCTAGATGTCTGCCCTATACTGCTTCTTTTCGTTCTTGCGTCCCTGAGCAACACTGTACTTTACTGGATGGTGGAAGCCATCTCTAACCTCTTATGTCAGAATTGTGGGTGTGCAGTCTCCTAATTCTCACTAGCTTAAGGGTACTGTGATCCTGTCTGTCACCCCAGGCATCCTAGCCTTGGCCCCATACTATGTTTCCCTTTGCTGGAACCTTCTTTTTTGCCTGACTTATGACCTTTCCCTTCCCCTGGTATTATTTAACAAATGAGTGACCTTGCCCTTCTAAGCCCCACCATTCCTCCATTATCACTTACTTATATACTGCGTCCCAGTCTATAGGTAGAATCGTCCGTCAAGTTCCCCAAACCTTAGCACTAATAAGTAAAGTGCAGTTATACCACTTCTTTAGCAGCCATTGTTTTAGAAATACTACCCCTTCCCTTTATTGGGTGGAGCATCCAGGTCCAAACTCTAATCTTCCTTCAGTTATATGTTAGATCTTCAGCAACTCTGGCACCAGCTGCTGGAATAGCTGCCGTACTGCACTCACGAGGGGAGGTGATGAGATGGCCTACACTTACATGACTCCAGTGCCTCCCCAACCCTTCCCCCGAAGCTTCATCTACGCGGGCAATAACTCTGCCCAATGCAACAGGCAACGCAGACCGAATGGCCACTTCCATACCGGCCACTGCATTGGAAAGACTCGGCTGCCTCGCTGTTACACTGGCCTTTTCCCTCCCATGCTCAGACAGAGTAAGAGTACTACTTTGTCCTGGTGGCCACATTCTGAATTACCTGCACCTGGTTCTGCATATTTCCTCTCAATTTGTTACTACCGCAGGGCAGAGAAAGGCCAGCACTGCGGACAACTCCCTGTTGGGCCTCGCCAGGCCTACCCATACCTTGGCCAACATGCCAGCCATTATTAAATCTTCACTTCCTGCATCATGCAGAATGAGCAAGGCTTTGTGTACTGTGGCCATCACGAAAGCATATAACCACACAATAGCCTGAGACTGTCCTGCCTGAAAAGAGAAGTCGACTGACTAGTCCACTCAATAGGATCCATGCTCACCAGGGAAGAAGTAAAAACACTCTTGATGTGTCCTTAACTCAAACCCCACCTCAGATCTCAAACTGCTTTGTTCCTGGCTAGCCTGAACTGGGCTGTGCCGCTCACCCAAAAAACCTAAGGGGGAATTCACAGGGACTATCCCCTTTTCTGGGTACCCCTAGTCTTGGAAGGATTTTGCCTTCCCAAAATATGCACACAAAATATTTATGAAATTTGAGCTTTATTCTTGGTAGTACTTTATTTCATTAGGGTTCAAAAGCCTTTCAGAATATGAAGCAGTATTTAAAATGTACCCTAAACAAATGTAATATTACATTCTAACATTTCGCTAAATACATGCTTGTTTTTTCTGTAGCCCTTCTGGCCACACATCTGCCGTTTTTAAGCACTATAAACGACAGGTGTTACGATAACTTTGACTGCATTGTACCATTTCTTTAGCACTTCATACACCTGACTGGGTCCCGAGCGTCCGCTTTCCTATCTTAGGAAGGATAGAAGGGGTCTGCCTTGCCAGGATTCATATTTGTAGGCTGTAGATCTTGTCATTTTCAGCAACAAGCTTTGAACTCACTTTTCTATCCAATCGTCTTCTTAGGACACAAGGTATGGTATGCCTGTGTGTATAGAGACACATGTACAGTGCTTTTTAGGACCTGCAAATATGTCATTTTTGCATGTAGAACCCGTATTCTTTGCACCGTAAATGATGGCACTCACTAACCTTAACTTCCTTTGGAAACGTTGTATTACGTGAATGACAGTAAAGGGAATATATGTGTCCTATGTTGCTCGGAGTTGTAAGCATCTGTTATAAAGTGGATCTGTTTTTTCCAATTTAAAAACATTAAAACATAGCGTGCTGTGCCTTTCTACTAGAGATGTGTAAACATTTCACAATATTGTATATGGACCGAACGGACTGCAGCAGCTGCCGGCCCGATGCATGGATTGAAAATGTTAATGAAGTGTTTGTTTATTATTTCTACAGATCAACCGCTGGCAATTTATAAAACTACTTACTTTTTTGGAGAGAGGAATGACAGGGATAATATATTTTAGTGATGCCCTGTTGGGCCTTTTCTTTGTTGAATTTTGGATATATATTGATTCCACAAATACATAGTCTGTTGCATAATTTAGTCAACAATGCCACATACTTTGGTTCAACCCTGCCACATAGTTCCAGTGGCCCTGCTATAAGTAATTTGCAGGATAGAATGTTAGTTCACGTTGTCCGGAGTTTTTTCCCTGCAGAAGAGCATGAGACGGGGTGCACCCTCTCATCCACACTATTCGTATTGGCGCTCAAGCCCCTGACGGCATGGGTGCATCAAGAACCTCTCATCTGGGTGGTGAATGTAAATAGGAGTTGGGAAGAATGAATTTCCCTCTAAGCTGATGATATACTACTCTGTCACCAAGCCAGCTCTTTCCATACCCAGGATATTACAAACTTTTCGGCTCTTTGGATACCATTCAGGATACTGCATTTATTGGGAAAAGTCCTTGATATTCCTAGTGGCGGGGGAGGCTCCGAGGCTTCCACAGAAGTGTGCTGCATCACCGTTATATGCTTGGTTTAAATAGCTCGGTATCTACGTAACCAGAGACTCGGGTGACTTTTTCCGCAATAACTTGACCCCATTAATGGACAGACTTCACAAGGATGTGGCACACCGGCGCACACTCCCAGTGTCACTAACGGGCCGGGCCGCCCTTTTTAAAATGAGATCACTACCCCGGCTACAATATGTTCTCCAAAACACACCCTACAAGGTAGCCCCAGATTATTTTTTAGAAAGTTTGACCATGAGATTAGGACATTGTAATTTACGTAGCGCGATTCTAGACGCTCCACTGTCCCTTAACAAAGGGGCTTGCATGATGGGGGTTGGTGGTCCTAGACATTCTTAAATATCATTAAATAGGTTTGTAGAGGGTAGGCACTGGTGACTTTTGAGGTCCTATACCAAGAGTATGACATGGCAGAGACTGAACGCTACAGATACTTGCATTTCAGACATGCTCTCTGTTGCTACATACTGGTGGGGGAACAACTGCCGGAGCACGCGGCCTTAGAGGATTGTCTCTTGTTGGCCCCATTACGGGGGAACAGGCCATCTCAATGACCTATAAGAAAATAATGAATAATGCCCCAGACCCCCTCACCGCCTTGAGAGAGTCCTGGGAGAGGTATGTTGGAACCTTAGAAGATGATGACTGACTGGATGGAGGCTCTACAAAGCCCAAGAGAGTTGGTGATCCGAGCCTGCTTCAAGCTATTCCAATTATGGATTCTACACAGGGCCTATTATTCCAGGGTGCTCCTACGTAGAATGGGCGGGGGAACTCGTCGCTCTGCCTACCTTCTACCATATTTTGTGTCTCTTTCCTGCTATACGCTTTACTGAACTGGGGTGTTAAAGATGGGCAAACAGTCCTCCTGGAGGCTGAACTACTTATATTGAATATCACAGGAGAAGAACCCTGGCAAAGGTATCAACGGCTTTAGTTGGCTGTGGCAGCTTTTATGGCCGAAAGTAATGTCGTAATAGGCGAGGGCCTCGGGTGCTGCAGCAATTACCCCCCCCCCCCCCCCCCCCAATTGAAGCATGGGAGTCTGATATGGACTGGTGTCAGAGGGTGAAACAAGCAGTCTACCAAAGTAGGGGTTGCCCCAAAAAAATGGGATAAGGGTTGGGGCATCTGGCACAGTTACCAGAATTTATTAATGGTGGGGGTGTGCCTGGGGAGGATGGATGGACTCTTGAGGATTTTGGATGGACCTCCTATATTATGCCTTTGTTCTTTGTCCAACAAGTGATATTTATGTGCTTGAGATTGACCCTGTGACTTCTTACGTATGTATTTTGTGATTCTCACACTTTTGCATTTCCTGTATGCTGAGCAAGAGTTATATGCAATATAAAGAAGTGAAAGGAAAAAAAAAAAAACATTTGCCACTGCTTGTCTCAGACACTGGTACCCGAAATTTCACATCCTACTGGGACTACCAGCGAACCATAGTACTAGACCATTATTTATTATAATATAGTATATCTCGTGGTTTTGTGGTATTTATTGTTGACATTGCAATTTGTATTCATCCATATTTTTTCTAATTTATTTGGTAATTATCTATGTCTTTTGTTCCACAAGTAAATGATGTTGAAAATATTATACTTCCACATTCATTTAACAGATAAAAGTTAATTCACAATTAAAGGAATATTATTGCGTTGTGAGCGATTTTCCAGGTATTCACATTTAAGCATCTTGGTTTCAAGGGTGATTTTGAGGTGATCAGAGGGGCTCTGCAGTTTGGGCACCCGGTGTTCAAGGATTTGGCATTTAGCTTCAAGATCAAGTGCACGAGTCTACATCCTGTTGCAGTGTAATAAGCTTGGAGTTGAGGTCAGGGAGGCGGTGAGATTTGTTTTAAGTTCTTTGCATAACTCTTTTTTTGAAATCTTGTAGAGAGGAGAGTAAGTCCTTCTTTGTTAGGGCCATTTCTCTTTGTGGTTGTAGTCGCGTGTAAGTTTAGTGCTTCAGCTGGCTGGAAGTAGCTCGACACTATATAGCTGTGATTTTTATTTATTTTTCCCCAGTGGAATGTGTGAGACAGTTGGGGTTATACATTAGAGAATGACAGTTCTGACTCTACTCGAAGAGGAAGGGTTGGGGGGGGGTTTAAGTGATGTGTCCATGGCAAATTCTGAGGGATGTCGTTATCAAATGGCTCACTGAACTGGACCGCAAGAGTAAGATAGAAGGGATCCTGCGTGAAGATTTCTCTGAAAGGGGCTGGCTGTAGGTGTGTCTCCTTCAGTGGGGAGAGAGTTCCTTCAATTGTGCTGTGCAGGTGAATCTAGTCCTCACCAGTCCCTTCCTGGGCTTGACAGTTTCACTTTAGTGAGAGATCCTTGGGCCAGGTGCTACCTGTTTGGAGACACTAGTGGCTATTGATGGCAGGGATGTTGCTGTTGGCAATGGCCATATGAGGGTTTCAGCTCCATTCAGTTCTCCTGTTCCCTGTATTGTCACAGATCTTCACTTTAAAAGTTGGTGCTGCCCCCAAGCTACACTGTTGGGAAGGATTTCTATGTTCACCACTGAAAGGAGTGTTGAGTGGACGGGTTGGGGTAAAACGATTGTGTACACTCCTGATTTTGCAATGTGTCCCAATCCGTACTACTGTCTCACCTGTTGTCAGCTCTCTTCATAGAACATTTGGTGTTTTTCCCCAGGGCTCCAGTGCAGGAATGGCGGCATAGGTCTATCTCACTGAGACTGCAGTGTGATGTGTCGGCCATCTTGGAGTCAGGGAGGGGAGACAGTGCACGGCTACCTGGCTTGGTTTGCCTCTACCACTCGTTGAGCACAGTGTCTGAGATTGGGGTGCCGGTATGTGGGGCACCGGTGTTTGACATGCAGCGGTGTAATCAGGGTGCCTGCAAGTAAGAAGTGGCATTGCAATTAGGGCCACTAAAGTTCATGTTGGTTAGCAGGGAGCACTGCGGACCCAGGGCACTGTTGTTCCTTAATTTGCTACTGCAGGGGGGGGGACCCCGGAGTAATTATGCTTACAGTTTGGTGCTCGCCATCATTTCCCACTCATTGGTGTGGAGTGCTGGGAATGCCGTCAGAAGCTCGGCATACGAGTCTCCCTCAAGCCTTCTTGTTTGCGGCAGCCGCTATCGTGGTAGAGGCCTCCGGTTCGTCCTCGCATGTCTGTGTTAGAAACAGAATTTAGTTGGCTTCCCCGTCTGTCTCCCCAATGTCCTGCATCTTCTTCACCTAAAATGGGTCAGGTTTAGTGAGTGTAAGCACCCAATAATACTTCTTCTAAAGTGAATGATGCAGAGCCTCTTTGGATCACGTCTGAGTGGTCATGATGGTTGGCCACACACCCTACACTTACACTTGTCTGTAGAGGTTAGTGCTGTAAGTAGCCTTGTACAATAGAACTACACATTCATATGAAAACTTCATTTTGATAGTACTAGCACATGAGCAGGTCTGCAGCTAGTTAAGCTTTTAAAGAAATATTAGCTCCTTTATTTTAACACTTCATGCTGTTTGTTTTCAGAGTCATTGGCCTGGTGGTAAAAAATGACAGCAGAGGAAGACATTCAAAAGATTTACTTTCGATATTTTTCAGTTTTTAAATTAAATACAGACATACTGTTTGTATTTAATATGCAAAAGTCAGTAGAAAAAGAAGTAGGAACCTTAACTAAAACGATGCATCCATTATTATTGTTTTGCTAAAATTGAGAGAGAGAAGCCTTACCCCACTATAAGAATTAAGTACCATTATGATGTGACCAATTTACTGGCCCACTGCCGCCCCATATGTAAGAAATTAGATTATTATTTGGGATTGGTGACTACTTACCTCAAGAAATAATCCCAACCCATGTCAGGGTGAACTCTCAGTCACAAAATTAACCTGAGCTCAGCCCCCAGGTATCTAAGGCACAGAGCAGATAGGCTTAACTTAGTGCAGTGTACAAAGTATTTATGCAACACCAAAACAGTAATAAAGCTGAAATGCAAACCCATACAAATCCCAAGCTGAATTAGAAAATAAAGTAAACTTTAATATACAGAATGATTAGAAAATTATCACTGGTCAGTAGGGGTAAAGTCCACATAGTTCTGTAGCCAGCTTAAATATGGGGTCCAGCAAAAGGTTAAAAATCTGGGGTGAACCTGCAGAAAGGGTAAATTACCTACACCATGTTACGCATTGTACCAGATCAGTGACGGAAGACTGCCGCTCCAGGTAATTTTGAAATGAGTGGAGTCAAAACTCAGCTAGAGCACACTTCATCAAACATGTTAGGGCATCCCAGACTCTTTTATATTTAACCCTGTCCACCCTCATCTTATTCCAGTTATCAAAAGTTAGGGCAGCCTGATTTCCCCACAGCTAAGCGAAGTTTCATTCTTCAACCACCAGGGCTATATTACAAAAAAGACTTATGACTTTGAAAATCATTTGTGCACCTCAGAGGCCTATCAGGTTTAGCTTCACAGTTGGAACCAAAGGGGCCCTAGCACCCTAGATATGTGTTTACTACGCTTTATCCAGAATAGCTGGATCTGAGGACACTCCCAGATTATATGGAGGAATGAGCCCACAGTTTCACAGCCTCTCTGACATGTTACTAACCATTACACCAACTTTAACTAACTGAGCCATGATAACGCCTCTCTTGGGTTCCTGCTTGGAAGCTTCATCCAAATCTCATTCACTGAGCGGCAGTGCCTGTTTCCCTTCAGGATTTGGCGCAGTTTAGGTATTTAAGGAATACGTTATCCGGGTTCTGTACACCAGGGAAATTGCATGCCTCAACAGTGGAGCTTACAACACTATATTCAATCAGGATTCACCTTTGACTATCACTTATTTGTATGGCCTATATTGTTACAGTAGTATGTTAAATCAGGTTTTATTTAGCATGCCTTGTGCTAAATTCGTTTAAGATGCTATCAGATAGGATGAATAGGGAAAAGGAGGCAGAGTGCAGTAAAGTAATTGTAAACAATCACACACTTCGGTCAGGTGAAGGAGGTGAGTTTTGAGCCTGGAATACTTGGTTACACACTGTTCAATGCAGGCACTACATGGATATCTTCTCTTTTTCATTTAACATAAAAGGAAGATGCTTTGTGTTTACATCTTTGAGGAGTTAAACTTGTACCTTGTCTTAAATAAGCACACACATCGCACATTATATCAGGTTGAGACAAGTGGCCTTTCTAGCTTTTATGTTGGTATCACTGACTTCCCCCTCGGGAAAAAAAGGGTAATTTCAGGAGAGGCTACACACTTAGGTCGACCATTACACATACAACAAAACAAAGAGGTCTTGGGGGTACCACAGAATTACAGGTCTTCAGTGACACATAATTTAAGTTGAAAGCTCAGCTGCAGGCATGCTTCAGTGTACATGTACGTTTGGTTAAAAAAAAAAAAAAAAAAAAAACAGTTTAGCAGAAAAGCCCCTTTTCAGTGTTTATGTATGAAATCACCTGCCCTTACCTTAGCATTTTTTTTTTTTGTACTTAAAAAACTGCATTGGTTGGGGACTGATGGCAGAGCCGGGGATACTAGCCGGACTCCATTTTGACGAGCCAGTCCCTGAGGGTCAGGTACAGTGCCAGCCCGGGTCGAGCAGACATTATCTTGAGCCTTGCTTTGCTCATCCATTTATATGAATTGGCAATAAAGTCAGTTCTCAAGTCTAAATTGGCAGAGGCAGCTGCTTCTGTTCATAAGTGATTTTTTTCTCAGACGTTTGTTTTCTAGGTGATACCTCACCGCAAAATGACAACCGTTTTGTGGTCGAATCGGTCTAGTCTTTAAAGACTACCGTTGTATCACGTTGGACCCCCGTTCCTGCATGTCTTCGATTTTGATGCAGGATCCAGCAGGATAGGTTGCGTGGTCCCCCACAATGCCACTCGGTTTAAGTAAGTTACCTGCTTTGTTTGTTTATGGTAGGCGTATCCTTATAATTGTAGTTTCAACACGCATGCTCATCTATGCTTAATATTTTTACACCCAGTAGAATAAGTTCTGAGGGAGCCACATAAATGATATTACATTCGCTTTAAATGATTCCTGCCTGTGAGTTAGTAACAATAGCCGATCACAACATACATAGTGTTAGCACATTGAAAACTGTTAGTAGTGAGCCACTCAGGTTCCACCATACTGGATAGTGGTGAATAGATGGAAAGTGTTGGCTATACTGTGTCACGACATAGAGCGTGGATTTACAGTTTCAGACTTCCTGCATCGGTGTGCTTATAGTGATCACGCCTTACTCAAAGCAAACCTCAGGCACCTGAGCAAGAATCAGATGGTGTAGTCGGGCACCAGAGTTTACGTAGATTGTTTAATTTGAAGGTAACACGTCCATTGGGATGTACCTTATGGTACATCTTTCCCTTCCAGTGTAAGGCATGGTCACATAATTTGTGATATATCATAGGGGTACTCTTGGCATAGACCCTTAAGCTGTAAGTGGGCAACCCACTACTCTTTAGTATATAGAGGTGGACACTGCCCTCCCTTTAATAGATGACACGGGTAGGCCTTTCTTTTGGTCTTGCCATCATTTGAAAGTTAAGAAACCGTATACTTACCTTTATGATATACACATGTTCTGAATGAGGACTGTCACTTTATCTTTTCAAGTGCATAGTTGGATGACTTTTAGTCCTGATGACACCTGCAAAGTAATGATCGGGTTGAAACGTCCACCTGTCGACCCATGGATGATTGTGATGAAATCTATTTGAATACCAAGGAAAGAAATTTATAGGGATTCCAATTGTTTACAGACTATACTAAAACCATTGAGTACAACCAGTGTTTTATGTATTTCTGATGATGATATACACACACACATTATTGAGCACGGTTTTGTCTGCACTGATCACAATTACTTGTACAGCACTCTTTTGAACTGTGCATTAATAAGCAATACTTGAGAAAGACAGTGGAACCATTTTTTTTCTGTTTACATCAATGAATTTACGTACCTCATTGAATGCAAAGTAGATTGATTTGGATTATGGATGGTCAGTTTTATATGATAATCAGAAAAGCTGTCCCACAGGGCCAGTGTTTTCATTTTATTCAGGTTATCTTGCTCACTGGACTTACTAGACCCGTTTCCACTGATTTCACCTCTATCGAAGGTGCTATGGAAAGTGCAGTCAGTCAGGTGAAGTACAATTGATTCTGATTGCCCCAGACCAGACAAGGAAGATTTGATACATTGATCTGTTGCCACTGAGCATTTGGGCCCCTCCTTTGCACATGGTGGACCTGCTGTTGCAGCAGGATGTTCATGTCTTTGCCTTGGTCCTCAAACGTGGTAGCTGCGAATGTAGAGATTGAGTTGTGCCAATTTCTGCCAGTCATCTTGATTTCTGGATGAAATCTTGGCTGATGGGAAACACACCACAAAATCCATTTACAAGCTTTGCTGGAACAAGTTTGTTCTGTGGTGCGAGTTTTAAGGTCTTACACATCATCCTAAACCAAAGGCTGAAATATAGTATTTTCCACTGCTAGTTGCCCAGCAAGGTCTAGTAGTGGTTGCTGTTAAAACTTGACTATCCTGTTTGCCTACACAGGCCTCTTAGAGCAGCCATCTCTGTCTCCTCCAGTGGTGTGGTTTCTGAACTTTCTGTTATATTTATTACAGTTATTTACCCAGTCCACTCATTGTTCCTCGCTGGAATTTGAATCCTTTAGAGCCGAGTCAAAGTTAAACAATTTGATTTCTCATTCTGACGTCTCTTCTTGGTGGTAATAAGTGCGGCCCAAAGGGTTGGCAATCTTCAGGCCCTTTCAATTCAGCCACTATTCACTATGTTATACCCCAATGAATTAGTTCTCTTCACCTGCCAACATTTCTACTAAAAGTGGTATCTTCTTTTCACTTGAGCCAGCCAAACTCCCTACCATCTTTCTCTTCCCTGCTCTTCATACCATCAAAGAGGAGGAGTGGCTGCATAGGCTGGAAGCTAGACTTGAGGTATCCTATTACCTGGACTACACCCGACAGGAAAGAGTGGGTAATCTGCTCTTAGTGCGCTTTGTCAGATGCAAGAAGGGCAAGGTGGTGACTAACCCCACAATTTTGCATTGGATTATCCTCTGTATCAAGATCTACTATGCCTTGGCCAATTAAAACATTTGGTAGAATATTTGTACCAGCTCAGCCAGGACCAAGGCTTTCAGCAAAGGCATCCCAGTGGCTAACATGTCCTGGGTGACTATGCATATCCCTGCACACATTTGCTAAAATGTACCGCTTCATGGCCGAGGCACACAGTGAAGCATGCTTTGCTAGGGCTGTGCTGTATGATTTCTGTGATTAACCAACACTACTCGGTCCTTTTCCTGGAAGGTATTGCTATGGTATTGCTATATAAAGCATTCATCAGGTGAGGATGGGAAGAAAAAGTTATTATCTTTAGTAACTATATGTTCGATGGCATCTGTCGCTGTAGATACACATGGTATGCATGAGCTCGCCATCTGGTGTTGGGTCGGAGTGTTACAAGTTGTTTTTCTTCGAAGAAGTGTTTTCGAGTCACGGGCCGAGTGACTCCACCTTCTGTGCTCATTGCGCATGGGCGTCGACTCCATCTTCGATTGTTTTCTTTCCGCCATCGGGTTCGGACGTGTTCCTGTCGCTCCGAGTTTCGGAACGGAAAGATAGCTGAAGACGGAAGATTTTCGACGGTATCGTTGCGATCCGGTTAGAGATAGACACATACGACGACGCGTTGAACATCGAAGCGCTTCGGTGCCCTTCGGGGTAGATTTCGGCACCCCGTCGGGGCCTAGTCGGCCCGACCGCGTGGAGGACAACGCCGATGGAACGGACCCCGTTTCGATTCTGCCCCGAATGCCACAACAAATATCCTTATATGGACCTACACTCGGTCTGTAATCTGTGCCTGTCACCCGAGCACAGCGAAGAATCCTGTGAGGCCTGTCGGGCGTTCCGGTCCCGAAAAACTCTGCGCGACCGTCGAGCGAGAAGACTGCAGATGGCGTCCACGCCAAAAGAGCGTCGACAGTTCGAGACAGAAGAGGAACAGGAGGAATCCTTTTCCATCCAGGATTCAGACTCCGACGAGCTACACTCTACAAGAACTGTGAGTAAGACGTCGAGATCAAACCTTAAAAAAGGAAAGAAGGCCCAGGGGACGCCACTGCCAACCGGCCATGGCTCCACCCAAATTCTCGGTGACCAACAATCGGCACCGAAAAAGGCCCATTCAGTGTCGAGATCGTCCGACTCCGGTCGAGACACCGGCACGCAGCCTCCTCGAGACCGAGAGAGTGCTAAACAGAAGCATCGACACCGAGAGTTCGGTGTCGACACGGATCGACGCCGAGACAGTGGCGCCGAAGACCATAGAGGCCCAGAATTTTCGGCACAGAAAAAGAGGAAGGTTACCTCGGAGCCGAAAAAACAATCGACAGGGTTTTCGGAGCCGAAAAAAGCGACATCAGACCCTGTTTCTGGCTCCTACACTGAAGAGCATTCTATGTCTTCTCAAATGAAGAAACATAGATTTGAACAAGAACTGCAATCCACTGACGTGGATCACACGCAAAAGCGTATCTTTATTCAGCAGGGGACTGGGAAGATCAGTACCCTTCCACCTGTCAAACGAAAGAGAACGCTTCAGTTTACTCCTCAGCAACAAACAGCACAAAAGGTAACACCTCCTCCCTCGCCTCCACCTGTAACTCCGGCTTCGCCAACTTACACCCCGTCACATTCGCCAGCTCACACCGCCATGAGCCACGATGACCAAGATCAGGATGCGTGGGACTTGTACGACGCACCAGTGTCTGATAACAGCCCAGACACATACCCAACTAGGCCATCACCACCGGAAGACAGCACAGCCTACTCACAAGTGGTGGCTAGAGCAGCACTATTCCATAATGTGGAACTACACTCGGAACAAGTAGAGGATGATTTTTTATTTAACACCCTCTCCTCAACCCACAGCTCCTACCAAAGCCTGCCGATGCTCCCAGGCATGCTACGCCATGCAAAGGACATTTTCAAGGAGCCAGTTAAAAGTAGGGCAGTGACGCCTAGGGTGGACAAAAAGTATAAGGCGCCTCCTACGGACCCCGTATTCATCACCTCTCAGCTGCCACCAGACTCTGTGGTGGTAGGGGCTGCCAGAAAACGGGCAAACTCACACACTTCTGGGGATGCACCTCCCCCAGATAAAGAAAGTAGGAAGTTCGATGCAGCCGGGAAGAGGGTTGCTGTCCAAGCAGCAAACCAGTGGCGCATCGCAAATTCACAAGCGCTGCTAGCGCGATACGACAGAGCCCACTGGGATGAGATGCAGCATCTCATTGAACATCTCCCAAAAGATCTGCAAAAAAGAGCAAAACAGGTTGTTGAGGAGGGTCAAAACATTTCCAACAATCAAATACGCTCCTCCATGGATGCAGCAGACACGGCCGCAAGAACCATTAATACGTCGGTTACCATCCGTAGGCACGCATGGCTCAGAACGTCTGGATTCAAGCCAGAAATTCAGCAGGCAGTGCTTAACATGCCAGTAAACGAGAAACTTCTGTTCGGTCCGGAGGTCGACACAGCCATAGAAAAGCTCAAGAAGGACACTGACACTGCCAAGGCCATGGGCGCACTCTACTCCCCGCAGAGCAGAGGATCTTATAACACCTTCCGCAAAACACCTTTTAGAGGAGGGTTTCGGGGTCAGGCCACACAAGCTAGCACCTCACAGTCCGCACCGCCCACCTACCAGGGACAGTACAGGGGAGGTTTTCGGGGCCAGTATAGAGGGGGGCAATTTCCTAGGAATAGAGGAAGATTTCAAAGCCCCAAAACCACTACCAACAAGCAGTGACTCACACGTCACTCACCCCTCCCACACAACACCAGTGGGGGGGAGGATACATCAATATTACGAAGCATGGGACAAAATAACTACAGACACATGGGTCCTAGCAATTATCCAACATGGTTATTGCATAGAATTCATGCAATTCCCTCCAGACATACCACCAAAATCACAAAATTTATCAAAATACCATTCACAGCTTCTAGAGATAGAAGTTCAAGCACTACTGCAAAAAAATGCAATAGAATTAGTACCAAGCACACAAATAAACACAGGAGTTTATTCACTGTACTTCTTGATACCAAAAAAGGACGAAACACTGAGACCAATTCTAGACCTCAGGGTAGTAAACACATTCATCAAATCAGACCACTTTCACATGGTCACACTACAAGAAGTGTTACCATTGCTCAGAAAACACGACTACATGACAACCCTAGACCTCAAGGACGCATATTTCCATATACCAATACATCAATCACACAGGAAATATCTAAGGTTTGTATTCAAAGGAATACATTACCAATTCAAAGTATTGCCTTTTGGTTTAACAACCGCTCCAAGAGTATTCACAAAATGCCTAGCAGTAGTCGCTGCACACATCAGAAGGCAGCAAATACATGTGTTCCCGTATCTAGACGACTGGCTAATCAAAACCAGTTCGCTCACACAATGCTCAAACCACACAAATCAAGTCATACAAACCCTCTACAATCTAGGGTTCACCGTCAACTTTGCAAAATCAAACATTCTGCCAAGCAAAGTACAGCAATATCTAGGAGCCATAATAGACACGACAAAAGGAGTAGCAACGCCAACTCCACAAAGGATCCACAATTTCAACAGGGTCATTCAACACATGTCTCCAAACCAAACAATACAAGCAAGAACAATACTACAGCTCCTAGGCATGATGTCCTCATGCATAGCCATTGTCCCAAACGCAAGACTGCACATGAGGCCCTTACAACAGTGCCTAGCCTCACAGTGGTCTCAAGCACAGGGTCACCTTCTAGATCTGGTGTTGCTAGACCGCCAAACTTACCTATCGCTTCTATGGTGGAACAGTATAAATTTAAACATAGGGCGGCCTTTCCAAGACCCAGTGCCACAGTACGTAATAACAACAGATGCTTCCATGACAGGGTGGGGAGCACATCTCAATCAACACAACATAAGAGGACAATGGAACATACATCAAACAAAACTGCATATAAATCATCTAGAATTATTAGCAGTTTTTCAAGCACTAAAAGCTTTCCAACCAATCATAACCCACAAATACATCCTTGTCAAAACAGACAACATAACAACGATGTATTATCTAAACAAACAAGGAGGAACACATTCAACGCAGTTAAGCTTGTTAGCTCAACAAATATGGAAGTGGGCAATCCACCATCAAATTGGTCTAATAGCACAGTTTATTCCGGGGATCCAGAATCAGCTGGCAGACAATCTCTCTCGAGATCACCAGCAAGTCCACGAATGGGAAATCCACCCACAAATTCTGAACACCTACTTCACACTCTGGGGAACACCACAAATAGACTTATTTGCAACAAAAGAGAACGCAAAATGCCAAAACTTCGCGTCCAGATACCCACACAAGCAATCCCAAGGCAATGCCCTATGGATGAACTGGTCAGGAATATTTGCTTACGCTTTTCCTCCTCTCCCTCTCCTTCCTTACCTAGTAAACAAATTGAGTCAAAACAAACTCAAACTCATTTTAATAGCACCAACGTGGGCAAGACAACCCTGGTACACAACACTGCTAGATCTGTCTGTAGTACCACACATCAAACTGCCCAACAAACCAGATCTGTTAACGCAACACAACCAACAGATCAGACACCCGGACCCAGCATCGCTGAATCTAGCAATCTGGCTCCTGAAATCCTAGAATTCGGACACTTACAACTTAGCCAAGAGTGTATGGAAGTCATAAAGCAGGCCAGAAGGCCATCCACTAGACACTGCTACGCAAGTAAGTGGAAAAGATTTGTTTGGTACTGCCATCATAATCAGATACAACCACTAGAGGCAACTCCAAAACATATAGTAAATTACTTGCTCCATTTACAAAAAGCAAAGCTAGCCTTCTCTTCTATTAAAATACATCTTGCAGCAATATCTGCATACCTGCAAACTACATATTCAACTTCCTTGTATAGGATACCAGTTATCAAAGCATTCATAGAAGGGCTTAAAAGAATTATACCACCAAGAACACCACCTGTTCCTTCATGGAACCTAAACGTGGTTCTAACAAGACTCATGGGCCCACCTTTCGAACCCATGCACTCTTGCGGAATACAATTCCTCACCTGGAAAGTTGCCTTTCTCATCGCCATTACATCTCTAAGAAGAGTAAGTGAAATTCAAGCGTTCACAACACAAGAGCCTTTTATACAAATACATAAAAATAAGGTCGTCCTACGACCTAATCCAAAATTTTTACCAAAAGTTATTTCTCCATTCCATCTAAATCAAACGGTAGAACTACCAGTATTCTTCCCACAGCCAGATTCTGTGGCTGAAAGAGCACTACATACATTAGATGTCAAAAGAGCATTAATGTACTACATTGACAGAACGAAGAACATCAGAAAAACTAAACAGCTATTTATTGCATTCCAAAAACCTCATGCAGGTAACCCAATATCAAAACAAGGTATAGCCAGATGGATAGTTAAATGCATCCAAATCTGCTACCTTAAAGCAAAAAGACAACTGCCCATTACTCCCAGGGCACATTCAACAAGGAAAAAAGGTGCTTCAATGGCCTTTTTAGGAAACATCCCAATGCAAGAAATATGTAAGGCAGCCACTTGGTCTACGCCTCACACATTCACCAAACACTACTGTATAGATGTGCTATCCGCACAACAAGCTACAGTAGGTCAAGCTGTATTAAGAACTCTATTTCAGACAACTTCTACTCCTACAGGCTAAACCACCGCTTATGGGGAACTAACTGCTTACTAGTCTATGCATACCATGTGTATCTACAGCGACAGATGCCATCGAACTGAAAATGTCACTTACCCAGTGTACATCTGTTCGTGGCATCAGTCGCTGAGATTCACATGGACCCACCCACCTCCCCGGAAGCCTGTAGCAGTTCAGAAGTTACCTTCAATTTTGTACATTTGTATATATATTACTTAATCCTTTAATAGGTACATACTTACATTTTTCATTGCGCGGGCACTATTACTATAGTACAACTCCTACCTCACCCTCTGCGGGGAAAACAATCGAAGATGGAGTCGACGCCCATGCGCAATGAGCACAGAAGGTGGAGTCACTCGGCCCCGTGACTCGAAAACACTTCTTCGAAGAAAAACAACTTGTAACACTCCGACCCAACACCAGATGGCGAGCTCATGCATACCATGTGAATCTCAGCGACTGATGCCACGAACAGATGTACACTGGGTAAGTGACATTTTCATTTTGGTAGATTACTCGCTACCCTCCCACCTCCCCTGTGAGTTAGAGCTGTGAATAATTAGATACCAAAGTATGTAGGCTTATAACGAACTGCATTGTCCTGGTTTTTTAATAGGTTTAGTAGATTTTCATAAACACAATAATAAAACGTCATTAGAGCATCGGTTCCAAAAGGTTGCATAAATCCACAGCAGCGAGCATACAATATCCATGACATCAAATACAATAAAACAGAAGAAAGATGGAGGCAAGCCTCCAGGTACAGCCATCACCAGCAACCGTAACATAGAGCACCTGACCACAAGGCAAAGAAAGCACCACAGGGCAGTCGGCGAGAGACCCTGAACACAGCATCTGTATCGCCAAGATCCAAATTGTCATTCACGTTCGCCTTAGGCTCCAGGTCATAATAGCGTAGCTAGATACTTTGCTAAAATTACAGGAGCAACCCCATCTTATATGTGACTTGTTCAGCGTCCATGTACATGTCCACACCTGTCTTCCATTCACGCAGTGGGGGGACCTCCCCGCACCTCCCAGTATTTGGCTACATATCTTTTTGCCCAAATTAAAGAACAGGAGTTGAGCCCTCATGACATCAGTCTCCGTTGGGATACACAGAAGGACGTATTTCGGGTCACGTGGGGGCATCTACCTCCAATATAGCCTGGAGTTCATGGACAACCCCAGTCCAATACATCTGAAGGATGGGACAACTCCAAAGTGTGTGCAAAAATCTCCTCTGGTCCCCATACATCTCAAACACTCCGGCAGGCCACCCTCCCCATTCCATGCAGCCTGCCACGGTTGTAATAAACCCGATGGAGCACCTTAAACTGTATGAGTGGGAGCCTTGACTTTAATGCAGCTTCCTGGGGGTACATCCAGGCCGCCACCCAATCAGTCATTCTCCCCAACATCAGCCACCCATCTCTCTTGAAGTTTACCCAAAGTGTTTGGAATATTGTTGTTCATGGTTTTGTAAGTATGGGAGACGGCCCTACTCCCAAGCTCCTCCATGAGCAGCCTAACCTCAAGAGGGGCGTATTCAGGTATGTCGACCGCCTCTAGCTCCTTGGTCATCCAGGGATGATGGAGCTGCACGAACTTCAAGTACGGAGTCTGGTAGAGGTGGTATTCCAGCCTCAAAGAGGAAAAGAGCATGGGGCCCCATCTTCTAATATATCACCAATCTTGGAGATACCAATCATGTCTTAGGCCTCAAATCCTCACAATTTCCCCAATTCCCTTATTCCCCCCCCCCCTTTCCCACAGTGGTGTTTCCCTGGTAACATTGGATGCCCATTCTATAGACTTGGAGACTTTGTGCCACTTTCTCAGTGTCACCTGCGTCACCAGCAGCAATCTGCACGAGCCAGCACCTTCATAGAAATAATGTAGAGGGGAGCGTGGCGGTAGCTGGGCTCTCTCTAACATGTAAGTTGGGTGATCCTGTTGTGCAAACATCCAGTCATTGATGGGTGTTAGGTGCACAGCCCAGTAGTAGGCCTGGACATCCTGAAGGGATATATCTCTACTAGAGGAGTTCCGCAGTAGTGTCTGCAATGCCACCCTAGTGTGTCCCCACTCCAGTGTAATATCTTCACCTCCCTGCCTATTTTATTAAACATCTCCTCTGGGGTAGTTTAGTACATAGTATGGAGGCTATTCTGTAGCTTGGGGAGTGTAATCATCTTAAAAATGGCGTCTCTCCCTATTATAGTCAGGCATAGCCCACACCAATGCTCTGCATTTCCCCTGAAAGTAGTATACACCCTCCCAAGATTAGCAGCCAAACAGATCTCTGTCAGGCATAACCTGAATGCCTAGATATTAAAAACTTGCTATTTCAACACGTAGACTACCCAGAAGGGCAGCTACCTCAGAAAGGCTATTTTGTGTAAATAGCATGGATTTCCCTCAATTTATTGTGTACCCTGAGAATCCACCAAACAACCCTATAGTCTAAAAAAAAATTCCCGTGTTTGTGGCATGGGATTCCATTACATAAAGGAAGATATTGTTTGTGTAGAGAGAGATTTCCTCTTCCAGCAGGCTGAATTCCGAGACCTGGAATCTCTGAATATCAGGATGTGTGGGGATCATGCATGCCAGCGGTTCCAGCGTGAGAGCATAAAAGAGAGTGGACAAGTGGCACCCCTGCCTTGTCCCCCGCACAATCTGGAACGCATTTGAGAGGATGCAATTCACTCCAACTGTGGCTGTTGGAACTTGACATAATAGTGCCATCCACCAAAACCAAATTTCATCAGCGTTTGTTGTAAGTGAGGCCAATGTATAGCACCAAAAGCTTTCCCCGTGTCTGAGAGAAAGACATGGGGCATCTTCCAACCATGTACCTCCTCCAGCCAGTGACATAATCAGCGCAAGTTGAGGTAGGTGGATCTACCAGGCATAAAGCCGGACTGGTCTCCATGTATCAATGGGGTGATAACTTTAATCAGCCCCCCTATCCCCCTGAGTGACGCATAATTTTCTGGTTTTTTTTTCCTGGAATGTCAGTTGTCTTCAACAACCTCATGGTCCATGACTTGGATAGTTCCAGGCAGGTAGAGATACAGACCTGAGAAACACAGTTTTGTAAATACATTAGCCCAATGACAGAAGTGTGCAAAACACATTTTTTTTTTTTTGGTTGCAGTTTTATATAGCGCAGACTTGACCCGAAGGTATTGGGGTGCTTTACATGACCATCAGTTACATTACACAAGGAAACTTTCATTTTCGTTTTAGACATGGGGAGATTAAGTGATTTGCCCAAAATCACAGGATGTAGAGCTGACTCTGAAACTCAAACCTGGTTCCCCAGTTGCAAAGTCTGCAGCTCTGGCCGTAATGCCACATCCTCTCTCCTAAGTGTAATCAACTGGATTAAAAAAAACATAAAGGTGGCATATAAATTAAAAGAGCTCTGTTGCTATTTGAGAACTCAGAAAATATGTCCTCTTGTTAGTTTTTTTTTTTTTTTTTTTTAACAGCATTAACCATAATTTCTATGGGAATAAGACACTTTCATTTTTATAATTTCTAAAGTAAATGCTTTAGGTAGTACAGCTTTGGTTGCCTCAAGATGACGTCAGGCATGCACGCTTATGTAATAAATATAGAATGTTAGCAATCTAGTTTTTCATGAGAATACTGTGGGGAGGTAGAGGTCATGGGCACAGACTTGGATGATTGAGGGCAGCGAGGAGGGTGTAGAGGCAACAAATTGACCATGCTGGGCAGGCGGGAGGGGCAACAAACCAACCATGCAGGACAGGCATGAGAGGCTGTGGCAATAACAGACCATTGAGGGCAGAAGGGGCAGTACAACCATACATGCCAACAGACCCAATTTAGGAAGGAGATGCCTGGTGTTTTTAAGCCCAAATGGGCTTTATTTTTTCTGCCCCCTGTCTAAAATATCCTCTTTTGCAATGTAAGGCAATGGAGAAAATCAATTCCCAAGTTTTCTTTTCTCAAAATCTCCCTCTTACCAAGTTAAAAGTGTTGTCAGTTATGGTACATTGGATCACGGAGGGCAGGAGGAGTGGGGTAGGAACATGGAGTCCGATAACAGAGGGAATGAGACAGATGGGCAGGGCACCAAATTGAGGCAAGTGTCAGGTTTGCAGCAGCACAATACACCACACAGGGCAAGCAGGACGGCAGTGCAGCACAATCAACCATGGAAAGCAATATGAAGGGGACAGAGAGCAGAGAGGAAAGAGGCAAGGGCAACAAGCTGACTATGTGAAAAGACAGGAGGGAAATGTACAGCATAACAGTCCATTAAGGGAGGGGGCAATGGCAGCACATTGGACCATGTGGGGCAGGAGGGAGGGAGGGCACAAGGGAGCTGGTGCATGGACTTTGACAACAGAGGGTAGGGAGGAGGTTGATGTGGCAGCAAGCTAACTGTTTAGGGCAGGTGGGAAGGGCAGTGGCAAAACAACGGCAACCTAGGGCTGTAATGAGGGAGCAGGGGCCTAGACTTGGACAGTGGATGGCAAGGAGGACGGGGGCAGGAGCAGCAAGCTTGGGTGGGGGCAGCACAATGCCAGATACTGCGTCCACCCCCTCCTCCCAAACCTTCACCCCCCCCAACCACATGCATTGCGATGGGCATATTTTAACATTAAAAAATAAAACCTAGAAATTCATGTGACAAAAAACAAAGGTTACAGGGGCGTTATAGTTAGGAAATAGATTTTTTTATTTTTTATTAAAAATTCACAAAAATAAAATAAAAAAAGGGCCGATATAGTTAGGTTCACACTTTACACACACAAAACCACAGAAATTCAGCTGTTGTAGTTAGTTATTTCAAGTAACTATAATTCTTGCCCTAAGATATCTGTAACGTGTGTCCTTGCCAAACACTGTTAATTACCCCAGATATTACATCGCTCATGACATCCTCTATGACATCATTAATAATATCACTGTAATATTTGCAGTGAAATTATTTATGAGAAACTGTGCATGGCGAGGGTGCGAGTTATAGTTACCATAGGGCACGAGTTATAGTTACCATAGGGCACGAGTTATAGTTACTTGAAATAACTAGAACAACTGATTTTCTATGGTTTTGTATGTATAAAATCTGAACCTAACTAACGTCTGTGTAAACTGTTTTAGTGAGAATTTTTTATATATAGGCACATAAGTCTAGTTTAGTAAGATGGGTTGTATATTGAAGTGCTGTTTCCAGGTAGCTGGAGAGGTACTCATTGGAGAAGCCTTAAATAGAAGAACAAGGCTGAGTTCCTTTAAAAGGTTATGGAACTCCAAGGTGACATGTAATATCCTTATGTATGTCAGGAAGTACTTTATCCCATATAATACATGGTCACATTCATCTTTCCCACAAACTCCTGAAAACCTAGAGTGTTGCTCTTTCATATAAAAGAGCAAACGTATTTGCAAACATGAGGGATAAAAATGAAACCTGTAGTACAAAGTTAAATATATCAAAAACCTGTTATTTGTTGCAAACAGATATTAGAAAGAAGTCAGTTTTAAAAAGGAAAAAGCTGCACTAGCGAACAATATAAACTTGCAGAAATAGTCTAGCTTTTCTCTAAAGAGTGCACAAAAAATAAACATATTCTTACTGCTTGCCCAGGTTTTCCTGTTGGACGCCAAAAAGGCATTTGACCTCATGTCCTGGGTCAGTCTTCTTACTATTTTATGCAAGTTTGATTTTGCCAAGAGGCTGATTCAGAGCATATCACATCTATACGTAGTGGCCATAGCTCAGGTTGTTATTAACTCTCATAATAAAGGGACCTGCGCGATTGCTAGGGGCACTATTTATAAAACCTTTATCCATACGAACGGGTGAAACTATTAAATCCCTGATGATCATAATGACCCCTATTAAATTGTATGCAGATGATATAGCATTATTCTTAAAACCAGATAAGGCAATTTCAGGTCAGGTTTTTAAAGTATTCCAAGACTTTCAAGAGTTGGGTGGATATAAAATTAATAAACTGAAAACAGAAATTTGATTAAGTGCGCACTAGACACACTTTACCAATAGAATTCCCCCCGCTTCCAAATCACCGTCCTAAAAAATACTTAGAGATATATGTCTCTGAAAATGTGGATGACCTATTTGCACTGAATTATGTCCCCCGAACCACAAGATTAAAGCACTTCTTAGTAGGTGGATTGATTTTCCACTTTCCATAATGTTTTGGGTAGCTTTGTTTCAAATGTCGGTGTTGCTGTCATGTATTTCTTATTTTCCGCAGCTCCGTGTGCCCTTCAGATGAAGTTTTTCAAGGAGTTAGAGGGTATGTTCTTGCCTTTACATGGGCGAATAAGACGCCTAGATTGGCTATTGAGGTGCTTTATAGACCTGTCAAAGGTTGTGGTCTTGCTTTGCCCGACTTGAAATTATACTATTTTGCTAATTTTGCACACTGCTCATATAGATTCTTTTTAAAAAAAAAAATGCAAGGTAGGATGAGTGTACATAATTTCTTTATTAATCAGATTTTTCAGGAGTAGAAGATTGTCGACTTTCTCTGCCTGACAAGATCTCCAAAAAAGTCAGATATAAGGCTTTAGGGTTGCTTTTTAAACATAAACATCAAATGTTTAAGCATTACAATATTCCAGTCATTATTGGTACCACCGGCTTGGCAGATATGCAGGTTGGGAATAGCACTTATTAAATAACTATATTTTGGCTACGTGGGAGTCCAGTGGGTACAATAACATTTTAGATTCTCTAAACTCAGCTAGCTGGAAAACCTGGCCGAAAATAGAGCACTCAATCCAACACATCAGGATCTCGATGCAATGGTCTTTCATACGTATAAGACTATTTTTGAGGTATTTAGTTATCCATAAAATATGGGACTGCTTAGAGTTGGCTGAAGTTTGGATAGAAACCACCACAAAAAAAGTTCACTGCTTGTCATTATAAGCTAAAAATACAGCAGAAGAAAAACAGCCTTATTGCTTTTAAACAGCTGCTTCAATTAAGCTCTGTGACGTGATGTGCTTTTCACCTCATCTGCTGCCTCTGGCAGCAGGCATTGAGAGGTCAGAACTCAAATGTAATAACCTCATAATAGTTGAGGTCTGATGTCTTTTGTTTATATTCAGCGACTGGGTGTGTCACAAGTCGCTGATTATAAAGAAATTAGAGACTGGCTTTTATACAGGAACTACAGAATCCCATGTATTCTAGCGTTGTGTGTGCTGTGCTGTACCTGTTGTATGTGTGAATAAAGACTTCCCTGCTGCTGTTTATGCTGAGCATATTCTGCTTGACACCTTTCACTTCAGAAAAGGCTGAACAATTGACTTGGTTATTTCTTGTCAAATTTACTTTAAGTGGTCTTTGCATCTCTCGGTTATTTTTTCGGATCCTCACTGTTTTTTTTGCTTTTAGGTTCCGGGTACCCTCTTTAGATTGCACGTGCAAGTGCTTTGGCCTGTTGTAAGTATTGGGGGCTTTTAACCATGCCCATCTCACACCCATCACTTATACTTGTTTGTGGGCTTGCCTTTCAAAAATCACTTGACGTCATTGGTAAATGTTTACAGTTGTCCTGCCTTGAGGCCGTTTTTGTCACACCTTGCGGCTGTTTTTGTCACGCCTTGCAGACTGCCCTGTTACATGGATTATTGCACGATTGCCCATATACTTCAGCGTGGGCAAACTTTTATTTTTTTCTCTTGTCTCTCCCCTTCCTGCTGCATGGCAGCCGTTGCTTTTTACAACGTGAACAGGTACAATAGTGGACTTGATCGGCGATATTGAAGTGCTGGTCGTATTGTTCACAGTTACCTAATCAGAGTCATTTCTTGTGGCTCTCCCTTAAAACACCTGAAATTGGTTAAATAGAAATCCTCAAAGCAAAAGTGGCTCTCAGCACAGTGGGAGAGCCGATACTACAATAGTCACTGTACTCGGGAAACTTGCTCCATAGTGCTTTGCAGGACCTTACTTTTACAAAACATTTTTGCCCATAACTCAGCCTGTGGTGGTCCTAGGACAATGGGACCACCACCAAAATGTTCAGCACAACATGCTCTTTCTACCTGCATCATCCCTGGGTCCCCACACTAGGTTAGTGGGGACCCTAAAATAATAACCCCTCCCACCATTCACTGTATTTTTAAGTGCTCTCATGGCTGCACCTTTTATTTTACAGCTGAGAGTAGTTTGTAAAATCATTGCTATAGGCCTGCTATCCCTGGGGAAGAAAAGTAATGTACTGTGCCCTTTAGGGGCTAAATACATGGTTGTGGTTCATTATTTAATGCCATTTTCATTTTGTGTGTTTATGCCCTCTAGGTGACCATGTTTCTTACAAATGCTATTTTCATTGTGGTGTCCTTTAGCGATTGTTCGCAGAATTACAGTTGTATCAACATACTAAAATATTTGTGGGACATGGAAACTTACCCCTTAAAGCAATTACTTTTACAAAACATATTTGCTCATAACTCAGCTTGTGGTTGTCCTAGGACAATGTGACCCACCACCAGAACGTTCAGCTCAACATGCCCTTTCTGTCTGCATCATCTCTGGGTTCCCACACTTAGTGTGGACTCCAAAATAATAACCCCTACCACCATTTATTATCTTTTTATGCTTTCTCATGGTTGGAACTTTTGTTTTACAGCTGAGAGAAATTATGTTTTATGGGCCTAGTTTGTAATTTCATTGCAATAGACCTATTAGCCTTGAAAATGTGTAATGCACTATGCCCTCTAGGGGCAGATTTAAAGTAGGATGCTAAATGGCAACATTTTCATTTTTGCCTGCAGATAGAGGAAGAAGGTAAATAGAAGTGCTTAAGTTATATGCAGGGCCACTGGAATTATGTGGCAGGAAAAGACGAAATTATGAGGCAGGGTTTACCACATTATGTGGCAAGAAAAGTCCAGTTATGAATTTACAATGCCAATAGCTCTAACTCAAGAATATGTGAGACATATTGCATTGCAAATGCTTGTTAAATGTTTCTCTTGCCCTTGATCTGTGGTCTTCTTTAGTCCCTTATTGAAATTGTCAGTTTGTGACCCTGCTTCCTCAGTCCCAGATCCCCTACCACACTATCTTTCCCACTCCCTCCTATATTTATTTACTCCGGTCCATGTTACAGGCGACATTAGGTTTACAGTAATGGGCTTTCAGTTAGCAGGCAAATACATTCTCTGAGTTGCAGTATTGATTGTCATTGGTTGAATAAATGTGAATGGCTTTTTAAGGCAGGATCTGGACTGGAAACGTGGTGTCCTGCGACCGTGGAGCGGCTGACAACCTTCCTTCCCCCTTCCAAGCCAACTATCTTTTCCATCCTCGATCGCTTCCCCAGTCTCCCTTCTACCCCTGGATAGTCTCGCTCCCTCCCCACTCGCCTTCCTTCCTCTTCACGGCCAACTCTCCTTTCTCACTGCTAGTAGCACTCTGTCTTGCATGTGTGCCCTCTCCTAGAGCCCTCTACACTACCACACCCTCTACTGCATTCATCTCTCCTACTCCTCACTTGTACCATCCCCACCTCTTCGTTCCTCTTCTCCATCACGCTCTTCATCGCTCCTCTCGCCGCCCCCACTCGCTTTCTGTGCATCCCCCACCCCATACCCCCACTTTATTTCGCATTAATATCTCTGCCCCGCAGCTCGTGCTGTCTCCCTCTTAATCTGCAGCTACTGAGCTGTATCCTGGGTGGGGGAGGGGAAGGAATCCTTTGATAGGGGAGGGGAGCTCATTTCGAATGCAAGTATTGTATGCTCTTTTTGTGATAACAGAAACAAGTGATTATTGGGTGGCATTGAACCAACGAGGCCTATGAGAGATGGGTCTCCTGTTTGAGCCTTTAGTATCTGTGTAACCTGAGAGGCAGCTTTACCGTCTAGCGGTCCTGTCTAAGGGTGAGCTCTGTCTCACCCGAGGTAACCTGTGATTTACGATTCTACCGCTCTCCGGTATGATATTCTGAGACGGGGATAGTTTAGCACCTGATTCTGCTGTCTAACCTTTTCAGACTCGAGGTACCTCGCAGACAGCTCGGCTTCTGGGGCCCTTAACCCCGATGTAACACTAGGGATAGCTCTGCCGTGCGACGTCAGAAGATTTGTATAACCTGAAGATCCTCACTGCTGTCTGAGCCTCTGTAATCTGCGCCGCCTGGAAGACAGTGTCTACATACCCTGAGGGGCAGCGGTGCTGCCTGAGCCCGGAAGCTGTAAGATCCGTGTGACCGAAGGGGCAGTACTGCTGCTGGAACCTCGCGGGCCTGTGCCAGTTTAAACCTAGGTCTGCGTCATGAGGCCTCGGCCCTTAACATCTGTGGGTCCCCAGGGGTTGTTGCTATCTGAGAAATGTAATCGGGCAGTACCTCCGTAGTGTGAGCCTCTGAGATGTTTACAACCCCAGTCAAAACTCTTTCACCTGCCGGACTGTACCAAGATTGGGGTGCATTGCCATGCCTCTGCGTGAATCTCACTGAGAGGGCTCTGGACGTTTGTTTTTTAATCGAAGGAAGGTGCTTTTAACAGACTATTGCGCAAGTTATTTTTCTCCTCTAAAAATTAGGTTCGTTCAAATAGCGGATTTTCTCTGATCTCCACGACGGTTGCTATGTGCCTCCGTCTCCACAGCCCGCTTCGCGCCACGGCATCTGCAGTTTCCATGGCAACTCGGTGAATAGGCAGTGATATGACGTGAGCAGGTGGTGTGCAGGTAAAAGAGCCTAAAACAGCTAACGAGAGAATCTGATCCTTACTTCCGGCCTTGGCCAGCAGGTGTCACTGTAGGAGCAATACTGTTTTCCCTCAAAGGGAGCGGTGTTACTTTGGCAGAACTGCCTGCACCTCGAGCAAGTGTCACTTTGATTAGTGTTTGGCTCTCCCTCACAGGGGCTGTACTACTTGGGAAGCATCCCCAGCTCCCTCAGTCCGGTGTCACTAAGATCAGTTCATGTCTAGTCTTCCCAAGTCTGTGCTATTTCAGGAGCTCTCCCGGCCCTGCAGCAAGTGCTAGCCGAAGAGCAGTACTTGCCTCTTCCTACAGTGAGTGTTACATTAAAAAAATGCTCACCCTTTCAGCATGTGTCAATCAAACAGCAGTAGTCTCCTCTCTGGAAGGTGGTACTTTATCAGATCTCAAAGCCCTACAAGCAGATGTCAAAGAAATCATGAATTTCCTTCCCCAGGGGTGAGTACTTGAGTAACATCATCAGCTCTGACCAGCAGCGGTCACTGTAAGATCAATACTTGGCTTTTCCAGTCATTTCATTTTAAGATTTACACTGAAGTTTGTTTTCCTCCACTACACCGAGAAGTTCTCCAATCCTTCATGCCTAGAGAAGATATTTGAACTGTAGCCACTTGGTCTGTCCATTGACAAATTCTGCAAGCATTACTGCCGTGACTGTGGGGCAGAGCATGGTGAGTGGAGTGGAGGAAGTGGTCTGTTTATCACAAAGAGAGGGCAGGGGTGTTGAGAAAAATATATATTCACATGTATGTACCTATAGATATGATACTTTAGGTCCAATTCTCTCCTCCATTATCTGAATCCCAGTAAGACTTCCCTGCTGACATCTGACACCTATGCTAGCTGTGCTAACAAACCTCTCCAAACCACGTTGTTAAGTTTAGCTTGGTCTCACACTGTAAATTCAGCCAATCGGCAACCCAGCCCCCTTTTTCTTACAGTCCACCTGTTGTGTGTTCACTTGTCTCTGCTCGCACTGTGATATGTATAATGTTGCTCTGTGGCCTTGAAGTTCTGTATATGCAGCATGCCTTTTTGTACATGCTTGCCCATGTTTGGACTGTGTCCCCTTCTGGGGTTTTGCTGTGACAGCACTGGGCACATGATCCTGGCGGTAATACTTAGCATGATAAAAGGACAGGGAACTTACTTACCAGGCTATTCATAAGAATGCACAAATGGTGATGGAAGGGGTGCTTGTATATAGTTTAACCACTGGTAGTAGCTCTGGGTAGCATTACAATCCATTGTAATGCAATTCATTTTACAAGTCCATAGATAGACTGTCTTAAGCGGAACAGCACTGACCATACTCATGGCAATAGTCCAATCCAACCTTCCAGTCGAGCCCCCTCCCAGAATGGACCACAAGCAGCAACATGTTCATTTTAACTTTATTAGGCTTTGTCGATGAAGAATAGCTTGGATCCTGTGTCAAAGGAAGCAATGGATTTTCTTTTCCTCTTGACAAGAGGGTTTGGACTATATACATGGGATGAGAGAGTGCCCACTCCGTCACTGGCAACAGTTTTGAGAGGTAGCACAACTTGAGGGCGCAAAGGTTTCGTTCACAAGTAAACACAATGTGTGTCTGTAGAAAAAGCATTTTTTGGTTTGCTAATAACTTTGGTCTTGTTTGACAAATTTTCACAAAACTTAAAAAAACAAAAAAAAATCAGTTCCTCCACCTCAGATCCTTCCTGCAAAGTTTTTGGGTGACCTGTCACCCGGGGGCTGAGGGGAAAAAGAAAAAAAAAGCGTGGTCCCAAAATGTAAATCCCCATGCATTTTCCATAGACTTATTTAGGCAGGGCTACAGCAAAAATTGCTGAACTGATTTAACACCAAATTCAGCAGGAAGCTAGATGTTGGTCCACAGATTTTGCATTTTGTTACTTAATGTACATCTGTTCAGTAGTTTTTGAGAAATTATGGGACAAAAATAATTGTATATCTGGATGGTTGGATCCACAAGTGTCTCCAATGACTCTCGCAGGAGCACTGTTTCAAAGACAGTTGTGATTGGCCCAGGGAGCCTTATTCCCATTGGGCCATCTCCCTCATGTTAGAGTCAAACTCCTCTGAGAATTCACTGAAAAAACAAAGGTTAAAGTAACATTATAGATAACTGTGGTAAAAAGACTGGTTTTGGTTTAATTAAAAAAAACTTAGAAATTCACTGGAAAAAACAAGTTAAAGTAACACTATAGTTACATAAATTTGTCAGTGACAACATTAATGTTTTGAACTAAAAAAACACAACAGAAATTCACCAGTTATAGTTAGCAGAGCTTGTGCCCTCGCCATGCACTGCTAGGACCTCATATACAACATTACTCATGACATGCTCTATGACATAATTTAAAACTTTACTGTTTACATTATCCAATGAGTGTAGTAGTTTGTTTTATAGTTTACATAGTGGCAGGTAACAACCATTTTAGTTTTCTACCTAATTTTGTACAGCCTGTGTCCAGCTCATTCGTATAAGCGTTGACAGAACGCATGTGCTCCTAATGTGCCATAGGTGTGTGAGGGTATTGAACATGTTATAAATCTTTGTATTGAAGAGTACCCCTTATGCAGGTAATAGTAGACTTGTGTTCTTTATGCTACACACAAGTTTTTTTGGTACTGCAGAAATTTCCCAGCAGGGCAAATACTCAATGTGTTATATACTAATTATTGGAAGCAGCCTTAAGTTATTAGACAGAATTGTCTCAGCTTGACAATTTATACTTAATATAGAAGACCTTGCTTGTTTTGCTTCAGAAGATGGGTCATCTGAAAAGTTTTCACCACAGTATGAAGGCTGCAGGGAGTATAGCATCTTTAGCACCTCCAGACCTTGGTTATTTTAAGTGAATAGTCACCCTTTGGACATGTTTGCATAGAGTGTACACTGTTCTCAGTAGATACTCTTTAATACTCTGTGGTGTATTTCTCATGAGAGTTCCACTGTCTACAAACAAAGTGGTATAGAGTAAACTCTGTCCATAGAGTAAACCATGTCAGCAGTACCCACTGTTGTAGTTATGCCCACTTTTTTTTCTCCATTTAGGTTCAGTGACTGTCAGGGTTTTTATACAGGTAAATATTGCCTGTAATAGGGCAATAGTTATTTAACAGTGCTTGAGTACCTGTAGAAACTTGGTTTTCCCTGAGAGGTTTTATACAGATTCAACACTGTGTGCAAGATAGGGTACCCTTTCATCTGTAGTTCATAGTCATCATGAACTCGGCTACCCATGAAATGTATGCTATAGTGCCAATGTTGCAAATAACACACGCTTGCTTTACCTATGGGAGTTGTATGGATGAAAGCAGTAAAGGCACTTCATATTCTTATGAGCTATTTTGTACTTTCAGGCCTCTAATGCCATACTAGTTTATACAGTAACGTGTAGAAAAGCAGCTTGGATGATGTCATGAGTGATGTCATACATTATTTCATAGCATGTCATGAGAGGTCATAAGCAGTGCATGGTAGGGGCGCACGTTATAGTTAGCTATGCTGACTATAACTGGTGAATTTCTGTGGATTTTTTATGTCTTTTTGTTCAGAACATTAATATTGTCTCTGACAAATTCACCTAACTTTAACCATTGTGTGTGTGTGTATGTATGTATGTATATATATATATATATATATACACACACACACACACACACACAATGTATATATATATATATATATATATATATATAAATAATACATATGTAATGACAGTGAGGATATAAAAATGTAAATGCCCAAATAACATGTTATTTCTTTACTGTACTAATAAACACATTTCTATTACTGAAGTGTAATGGTCAAATTCCAGTTTATTACCACAATACAGCAAAACACCCAAGAAAAACACTGTTTACTGCCTCAAAGTTTGCATGTAAGACTTGCTTTAACACAGGGAAGTGCCACCCCCTCATTTTCACAAGGCCTCTTCGGTGTAGTTTTACCTTACTGCTCAAATGTAACCTCTGCATCCTGTTTCTTTTTTTTTTTTAACTCATTTTGTTAAAACAAATTATAACATACCATGCTGTAAAGGTGACACATCATGACTCACTGAGGCTTTGTCTCTCGTGAGCCAACGCCCCTCTCCACACTCAGAAATGGTAATAAATAGCTTATCACATTAT
This sequence comes from Pleurodeles waltl, assembly GCF_031143425.1. NCBI lineage: Eukaryota > Metazoa > Chordata > Amphibia > Caudata > Salamandridae > Pleurodeles > Pleurodeles waltl. The sequence continues at coordinate 292,162,724 of NC_090443.1, read as the reverse complement.
GCACATCTACATTTATACCAACATCTGATCTTATGTCCTGTCAGTCTAATGCTCAGGTGCATAATTGTGGGGTGGGAGGGCCAGTGGACCGTAAAGTCCATCACCTCTTTGAAGCCTACCTGTTTACATGGAAAAAATAACGACATTCTAAAGACAAGGTTTAGAAACCAAAGGGGGCCACATTCATGTAAGTTGCAATATTCATCTTGCCCTTCTTAGGCTGTGCTTCAGATAATCTGACTAATGTAGACACAATACCTCTACAAACCTTTTCATCATTACTTACTCAGGAAAATGTGAACATGTGTCTTAGGTGGAAGGCACTAATATGTGTGGACAGTCATGGGATCTTTATTAGTAAATGGAATATACTGCAACTGGAGCATGCATTCAACTCTGGATCAATTTACTATGGCCATTATGTCTTGATCGGCTCCAAGTTGGAGTCGGAATGCATGGAATACAGCCGTCTATAATGAATGCAGTAACCAAAATCTATATGGAGTGCTTTTCATTTTCCTTTTCGGTGTAAGCGCTTTAACAGGCTCTTGCATCCATTGATGAGTACCAGTGATGTGGGATGGCAGGGCAGAATGATCCACTCAAGTCTTTAATGGTAATAGCAGATTATACTCTAGGCATTTCTACTATATATCCTAGGTTAATGATCCCTTTGGAGGGAACACTTTCTGTGAATGGTGTACTAATAAAAAGTCACATATTTCGACTACCTAAGAATTTGACTCAATACCAAACTTGCTTGGACCCATCAGAAGGAAAAGGCAATGCACACAATGAAACAAAATGTGGGAGCAGCCTTGTGCTGCGAGAGACCCCTTCGAAACTCTGAATGTTAAGTATTCTAGAAGTATATAAGGAGGCACCCGCAGCAATAGAATATGGAGCTGAATCGGGGTTTACAAAAGGATACCGAAATGCAGAAATTGGAGAATTACTTCCTGAGGAAAACCCTGCTTCTTGGCTAGAGTCCCATGTTGAAATCTTTAAAGATGGTCATGGTCACAAACCCATTGAACAAAGAACAGAATTTAGATTGGTCGTTTTGTGGACAAGGATTTGCGTACATTCCCATGCTGATGCGTGTGTGTATATATATATATATATATAAAGGCTATTCATGAAGTAATTCCTATCGGCCATCTAGGCAATAGCCCTGCGGATTACCCATGTACAAAATAATCTACAAAAAAAAAATGAAATACAGTGATCTCTGGAAAATCCCACAAACTTAAGCTCAATTTGTCTGGCAGAAAGAAAGTCAAGGTACTTGGACAGGAAAATCTATGAGACTGTTAGCGCCAGAGAGGGTTCTGGAATCTTACCTGATATTAAAATTCAGCATAGGACGCAACCCCTTCTTTGACGTCATTGCACCAGAAATAACGTGCCATGTACATAAAATTCTGATTGAGAATCCTGCCCCTCATATCATACACTGCAAAAATGGTTTGTCAGAAACCTGGCCACTAGTGTATAGCACTGTAAATTAGGAGGCCTTGGAACTATGATTAATTTCTCTTTCTTTTGCACTGAATTTACCGCCCCACTATTCTACTCTGATCCTCTTCTTCAGGAAGTATTATGTAACGACCACCAAAAAAGAAATGGTGACTTGCTCAGAAGTGATAGACCTAATTAATATTTTCCTTGTGGTTGCTGCCTATTTTACATCAGCATTGAGACTTACAAGCACCGCCCTGAAAAAGTGAATCATAGCGTTTAACTCAAATAATCTATATTACTATGGTTATCATTTTACTGAAGAAACACTGCTCTTTTTATTCATTCATAATAACAGTCAATGTCTTCGTTCGACCTTAAGTAATATATTTATATTTATTTTTCACATTTACTTTTAAACAGCATTGTATGACTTCTTATCTGGCACAATAAACGTAACTATAAACACACACACACATACACCCATACATACACATCAAAAAAGCTACAGTTAAGGGGAAATAGCAAAGTTAAGTCTGGTGGAATTGTCGATATTGACTTCAACACTGAACCTAAAACATGCGAAACTCAAAATATAATACCTTAACTCCCACCCATGCCGTCCTTTGTTACTTTGGAAATGAGTTGTGAGGAATCTTGTAAGATTTTGTAGGATTATTCAGCTGAACTGATGGAGAAGTGAATTTATTTAAATTATAATTGTGCTGTTGATTCTTTGTACCAGTACGTATTGGTATTTCTCGAAAGTGTCTGACTTTAAGGACGGTTTGTAGGTTTCTCGCAGTATCCTTGACTTGTCGCCCTATGTTATTAAACATACCTTAAATGCCGTTGTGTGAATATACTTTGAGTGCTGTTGCGATTGCCACGTTTTCAGCATTTACAAGTGTGATTCCACCCATGGGTAATGGTTGAGTGATACTACAGCTTAGATCTGCGTGAAATAATGGGTAATGTGCATGTCAGTGGTGGAAGTTATGGTAGTACTTTAACTATTGACACCCCATCATCCTCACCTTCCTCTGAACTTTAATTTTCCAGCGTATTTCTTTTTTTTTTTTGGAAACTCATTCCGGCCATTTGAATGCACCCTTCCATATTGCCGATGGGCTTGTAGCATTTTAATGCCCCGCCTTGCCCAAGGATGCAGAGAAAATAAAGCATCTCCCATCTGCCTTTCTCAGGGGTATGGGGTGTATTTTGTAACTCCCACCTTGTGCAAGAATGGGGGAACATTTAAAAACCTCTCCCTCTCCCCATCTTACTCATGGTAGTTGTGGAATTAGATAGTGCCCCGCTATTACCCACGAGGCTTATCCCAGATAAAAGAATGATGGGTCCGCTGACCCAGTGGGCTGCCTGCAAATGTGATTGGGCACACGTTAGCTGTCCGTTCCAAAGGCTTCCTTCTTTATCTTTTTGTTCTTCCTTTTTTCGGGATGAAGGAAAAAGTAAAAGAGCAGATACCTAATCATTTACCTCTTCGAAGCTCTAAACTGGGTTTAAGGGCAGCTGTTAGATGACCCGCACAAAACAAATTGTTTACAAATAACTGCTAGTGTTTACAAACACAGGAAGAAGTTCACACATGTCGCCCAGTTACTACACTTTTTAGGGTTTGCCTGCACAGCCCTTAAACTGTGCTTTTAAAATGTCTTGTAATAATAATAATTTTGAGAAAAGTTACAACGGGCTCAGAGCTCATCCATTTCTTACCACTGGTTGCTCCAGACTCCCTCATTTCCTTGCTTTCTGTTGGTCAGCGCCACCTTCCTCCTGGGTAGGTGAACGGACAGTCCCGATTTTTAGAGGACTGTCCCTGTGTCCCGACTCTTCTGTTAATTTCAAATAAATGTCCCGGTTTTTGGGACAAAGGTCAGTTTATTAAATACATTTCCAGGTTTTTGGGACAAAGGTCAGATCATCTAGAGAAGCATAAGTTAAAGACGCCTATAAAATATGAAATAAAGTAATTTATCTGTTACTGTCAGGCAACACAGCTCCCTGTTGTTCCCAGCAGAGAGACAGAATGGGAGCAGAGCAGAGCGAGAGGTTGATGGGGGCGGGTTGGGGGTCCTGTGATGTCAAGCCATAGCTAATTTTATATATGTAGTCATGCAAATGTTATATATATATATATATATATATATATATATAACTACACACGTATTGGCACACATTCACAAAGCTACGCAAAAAAAACGGGACAAGCCAGATATAAAAGTGATACTAAAGTCTTTAGTCATTCTTTTATGTCTGCCCTGTTCTGGTTTTAGCATATCAAAATCTGGTCACCCTACTCCTGGGGCTTTGCCGTGGGTCCTTGCCGTGGAGAATGGACAAAAGTACTCCATCCCTTTCCCAGTGCAGTTCCACTGGCTGCAGGCTCCTCCAGGCACTTTTCTATATGCACTCCCATAGGGTGTGTCTCTTTGCAGTCCCTCTCTTTCAACCCCGCCCTGCTCTGGGTTGTGTTTCCTCCACCCCCTCTTGCCACGCTTTTCCTTGTCACATTTCTCACCACCCCGTCCTGTGCTCCGCAGTCCATTGCCGTTTCTCACCACCCTCCCTGTTGCGTTGCTTGACTACCCAAACCCCGTGCTGTTTTTCGTCATAATGTACTGCAGTTCGGGCTGCTGTTCAACATGGCTTAAAGCCAAAAAAAAAAAATCATTGTGACGTGACCATCCTTGACCGCATCACAACTCTTTTTTTATGTCTTCCCATGAAGTGGTGAATTAAGGTACTTTGCTTTAGATCCGGGGCAGCCTTCCTCTGAATCTGTAGAGCGAGGAACGTTATCGCTTCTTGCGGGTGAGGAGGAGCGGCAGTGTAATGCATCGGCTACAGAAATGAGTGTGAAACCTCTGGGTTACAAAGTTTGCGGTAATCAGCAGTTCCAGTACCAGAATCTTCGCACAGTGGGAGATTGCATCTTCTGCAGAGATCTCTCTGAATTCTGTATGTTGCATTTTCCAGTCTCATTGGCACAATGAAGTAGGAAAGTGCATCCCTTGAAGCATTTTGATTTTCGTATACAATGCACGAGTTCCAAACCCAATTGGATTATCATGTGTGATAAGACACCTGCAGCAAAGGTCTGTGGGCATCGGGGGTGGGGGTGACATTTCATTGCTGAGCAGGTTCAATCATCTGCTACAGAGGCTTGTCGCCTGCAATCACAGTTTCTATTCTCAGTGGTATAGGTCCGTGGACAAATGTATTTGTTGCTGAGCTCCGATCGCCTCATAGAGAACAAAAGTTCCTCAACAGTCAGAGGTAATGATTACAATTCAGGTTCAATCGTGAAATGTTTGTCAAAATATACAGAGGTCCCTCGCAAGGCTAAAACATATCTTGTCATGAAGGAGTTTTCCGATGTTAATTGTCTAAATACCGAATAATGTATTAAACATTAGTACATTGACATGACTGATGGTGACTCAGGATTGCTGTGGTAGTGTAACTTCAGCCTTTTAAGACAATTCCTATTTTATCAGATTTTTTTTTGTGACAACAGGTTGCAAGTCAATTCAAAACATATTTATTCTGCTAAATATAGCCATAAAAGGAAATGAATAAAATGCAATACAATAAAATCCACATAGATAAGATTTAATGCATACATTAAAGGTACATGATCTTCAAATCAACAAAACGCTAAAATACATGTTAATCTTTACCGCAACTTTCTGGCTTAATCAGGAGACATTGAATCCCTAACTCGAACCGAAGCTTGCAAAAAAAGAAACACATGATTACAAATATCATTGTCCCCTAGTCCCCATAAGCAGTGATAGGCTACAGACGTTTCAGCAAAGGGTCTAAACATTTCTTTGTATACATCAAGTAAAATTTACACAAAAAGGGAAAGTGCATCATTTATTGTTTGTGCAAATTACAGCAATTACATATTAAGGAATCCAACTTAGGTTGAAAGCCTTTTGGAAAACAAAGAATATTTCAAGGTACCTGCTCTGAACCTAAACAATAAGGAGCAGTGCCAACTTTAATTACTGTTCCACAAAGATGGTATTGACAGACACACGGCCAACATGTAACAATAATCCCTTACCCAAATCGTTTGTCATTCAACCTGCATCCCCTCCACCGTTTCTCACTCCAACAATAAATCACACACCTGCAGTTTACTAATCCGCACCCCGTGTGTACCTTCTAAGAAAATGTTAGGAAGACCTAGAGCCTCCAATGTTTTCCTTACATATGCTAGCCAAGGTGTAGCTAACCCCTGGTCACACTCCAAGCAATCTAAAATGATATCATTTGTTAAAACTGCCTCATCAGATCACCATACAGACAGCCACAACAGAACTGGACTACAACTCACTAGATCACTCAAGTATCCTAGATCCAGTTCCTGTGGCATATATAACTAGAGGTATTAGGGGAGTCAATAACACCTTCCAGCAGAAACGATTTTCCTCCGTTAGCAGGTTTAGTGTATTTCCCACACCCCAAATTCCTGCCCAATAAATTGCAATTTGCATGCACCGAGTAGAGTATATTTGTTTAACTGATTTAAGCAGTTCCACAGGAGGGGAGGGGAAACTTAACAACAAATCAATGGACCTTGTAAACTTATTTTTACATTGCTTAATATGCTGAGCCCGACTGTTACCCCAAAATAGGAGAAAGTGCAGGTGCTTACTAATACGCTGTCCCCCCTCTCTAATAGTTAAATGCTTTGGACAACTTGATCCGCACGTCATTAAAAAAATGTAGTAAAATTTGTATTTAAATGTAATTTCCCCATAAAAACAACAAATGAACTAACTAAAAGATGCAAATCCCTAGGGGTACGTGCAATTAACACTGCTTCATCTACGTACAACAATACAGGTCGAGGGACCCCTCCTAATCCTTGGTACATTCGGGGTACACTTGCTCTATACTGAGCTCAACTCATTGATATATAATAAAAAGGAGTGGGGAAAGAATACAACCTTGACCTGTCGCAAACTCCTGTGTGACCTCCACACTTCTTCCAACTCTTACTCTGGCCTTTGTACTGAAATACAACGAGACCAACATATGCACAAAATAAGGATCCATTTGTACCCTAATTAGGGTCTGACATAATTTACCTCGATCCACACAATCAAAGATCATTGATAGGGCCATGAAAGCTAAATGTGTTTTTTTTTGCCACCGTATATTTTCCGAGTAACAAATTTAAATTGAGACATTGCTCAGTTGTCACAAGTCCACTACGAAAACCATACCGACAGCTTACTAGCACATTATTTTCATTGACCCAATCGACAATCCTGCTATACAATATTCTGCCCTGGATTTTAGCTAGTATATCAATTAGGGAAATAGGCCTAGAGTTATTTGGCTCCACCCTATTTCCCTTTTTAAAAATCGGCACAATAGTCCAGCACATCCAAGAGTCTGGCGTCCAAGATTCCCCCAAACAATTATACACATTGGTTAACATCTGGCCCAGAGGTCCACATTACTTTTAATCACATCTATTGGGAACCCATCCGGCCCGTTTACGGCCCGCACTCTTCTGGATAGCCTGGATCACCTCTGGTATGGTGAACTGCGGGAAAGGAGGGGACATCCCCTGGCCACAACTGTTTGTTACTACCATTACCTGCTAAATGTATCCTACAAGAATGCGCCACCCATTCTTCCCCCATTATGTGGCAGCTAGTCGACGCCACTTTAACATCCACTTGACGCAAACAAGGGGCAGCCCTCCAGAATGAGGCCCTACCCTTAGTACAGTACGCTTTAGTTATAATGTCCCACAGCTCCAGAATGACCTCCTTCCTTCTCCTTCATGTTGTGGCCTTATATATTTTCCAGTGAACTGAACTAAAGTACGATGCCGAGGGCTAGCCGTTAAAGCCCTGCCCAGCACTCTATTTGCTCTCGAGCATTCCTGGTCAGAACATCTGGAGCAACCTGAATCAACTTTCGACGGCTTTGATAGGGAGTATCTAATCTGCCCACACAAACTTTAAAATGCCTTAACACTAAAAGTTTTCCTCCCACCCTTTTGTAGACTCTGCATAAAAAGTTGAAAAATGTTTATGACTACCTCTTTTCAAAAGTTTCCAGGGCCCTGTAATTTCCAGCACAAACTTAAATTGACATTTGAGGGTCATAGATTTACCGAGTTACTAACCTCATGGTAAAGCCCCTTACACAGGACATCTAAAATAATAATATTTGGAATATGGTCCCCGTAATCGGTAGGGACTGTTTTCGCCCAGCTGCAAGACATCTCTTAGATAATGCGAGATAAAAATATAATCTAGGTTACTAGATGTATTTCGGCCCCTAAAAATTGGTAAATCCTGCTTTCCTGTCCCTACCTCACCCCCACTACACACACTAAATAAATCTGCCAAAGCAATAAAAGCAACTCTTCACCCTACTACCTTCGGCAAAACCTTCCTCGTGCTCCAAACAGGTTGCATTTCTATCTTAACTTCGAAATTTTCTGACGTCTGAGACTTTACCTGCCCTTTTGTGAAAGGTATTTAACTGTAACAATACTAGTTTTCTTTGTTACAGAGTTGAAAACGTGTATTTTCGATCTGTTTAGATTGATTTCGGTTGCTATACAATTATGCCTTCCTTTCCAGCACCAGAACGCCCATAGGGGCAGCTGTTTGCGCTAAACGAATTAATTAATTCAGTTGTCAGCGTGGCAACTGCCCGTTACTCCTTGAATGTTGTGTATTTTTTCAGTCAAATTGCGCTTTGTATTTGACTGTATGTTCTATAAACAATCACTTTCATTCTTTTGTAAGGGTTTGACTGTGCGGTAAAAACCCCTCAGTAGTGAGTAGAGGAATGCATCCTATCATTTACCAAATACTTCTCATTCTACAAACAAAGCTGTAAAAGAAATAAGTGATTTATGGAAATGCAGAAGTAAAGAAAGATGCAAAAAAAAAACTAGCAACAATGCCATAGCGCTTTGTTTTAGTTTCACACGTCAAAGCGCTTTTTGTTTGTTTGTTTTGTTTTTACTTTCATCTCCGCTGTTTCAGAGCATGGCCAAAAGCCAATAGGTCTTGTCAATATTTTACAGCTACGTTGCACAGTAGCGTGGGTTGCTGTGCAACATGGCTGAAAGTAACGAAAATAGCGCGTTGAGGCAGCCAGTGCTGGCCGCGTCTTAGCGCTTTTTTGTTTACTTTAAGCCATGCTGCTCCGCAGGCATGTCTAACAAGAAGAAGAAAAAAAAACATTCAGAAAGCTATTAGAGATCTCTAAGACGAAGCCTTTTGGCTTTGCCAACTGTTACTATAATGCTGTAGTTTGGCAACTATTGCACAACACGGGATTTTGACTTCTAGTTTTCGATTAGTCTGTAAAAGAGGTGGGTTGACTATTTTGTAAAGACTGTTCACGCTCCGATGCCGAAGCAGGGATGATGTATGATGTGCAACCCAGCTGGTCCGAGAGCAGATGGGCATTTTGTTTACCCCACCTTTCCCAAGGTGAGTTGAGGTATTTAGTATCCCCTGTCTTGGCCCGGGGTGGGAGAGGTTTGTTGAGACGGGTTTGAAACATTTTGTATTCTCTTCGAATCATTTCCCCACTCACCCCTCTTCGCCCCACCCATATCTACCCACCATTTACTTCCTATCCCACCTCTTTCCCCTCATCTACATTTCCTTGAAACCCTTCTTTCCCCTTACCAACCTCTCCCACTCCGCATTCCATTCCCCCACTTCTTTTCATTTCCCTCTCCTCTTCCATTTCCAACTTCTATTTTCCCGACAGACTTGTCTTACCACCTCTTTGACCTCTTCCCTCTCCACTACCCTCTTCAGTATTCCTTCACCCGTTACCCCAAACTCACTCAGCACCATCCCCCCATCCTCCTCCTCCAGTCCTTACGTCTCTTCACCTGCCACCATTCCAAAATGTGCTAACATTTGGAGATGGAAATTAGGGATTTTTCGCGAAAAAATAATATACGTTTAATTTGGTCATTAACTTGCGCTTAAGTGGAGGAGGTTTAAACTGGCGACAGCAAAAATAAAGCAATCTCTGTGGTAATAAAGTCGAGAGTCTTTTGCCTAATGCTCGAGCGTTGGCGTGTGTGCCTTCTTTATTCCACCCACCTCCTTCCCTTACTCCTCCCTGCAACTTCGTGTCCCAGACCACCGCCCCCCTTCCCATTTTCCACGCCATATTCGCCATTACACTCTTTTTGAGTGGGGACTCCTGCTTTTTAAGCTAATATTTCTCTAAATTACCCTGGGTGTTGTCAAATGTTGGCACATATGCCACTCATCCCTTCCCCCTTTCTTCATTCTTTTGCCGGCCTCACGTGACCGGCGTTGCCCCCTTTCTCACCTACCATTACTCCGCCGCCGCCCCCCACTCTGCTCCGGTATCCGTCCCTCCCACGGGTTTGGGGGATTCCCCCTCCTCTAGCGGGACCAGTGGGCGTGGCTCTAATCACGTATTCGACGATGTTAGTGCTGTAGCTGGTGACGAACCGCTGATGCAGCGCTGTCTCCTGCCGCTTCGGGGCGCTAGAAGCAACGAGGACGTCTGGACTCCCTTTAAGACCGACCCCTTTCTGGGGCACAGGTCAGCGACTTAGCAATACAGTTAAATGCATTGAAGCCGTAAAGGTTAGACTGCGCGTTTGCATTTTTTCGGTTGGTAGAGCTGTGTCGTCTCAGTCTTTATTTTGGGGTGTGCATCTGGACGCACCAGCCACGTATATTAGGGGGTGGTAATACCACTTGATAGTTTTTCTGTCAAAACGTTTTTTAAATACCATATTTGACTGACATTTTCAGATTTTTATTCCACTCGTTTCCGTTGCTCGAATGGGGCTTCCGGCGCCATCCAATTACGTCAGGGGGTCAGGGCTGCCATCTTGGTATGTCCTGAGAGGTGAGGGCTGGACCTTTTGGCGCATCACTCCGCCATGCCTTTGACCTCACTAGCGTACCCCTCCGCGCTGCCCTTTTCATTCTTAGTTAATGTGTCTTTCATGCAAGTGATCGTATTTGGTTTATGTAGATTTTTTTAGAGCAGAAACATTTAATACAGCTGCTTTAGTTACGTTTTTCTATTTCACTGCCTTGATTTATGTAATCTGGAACATTTGAACCATTTTTTAAAATTACTTTTTACATTTTACTTTCATTTCTCTTAATATAAACTTGCGATATAAATTAACATATTTATTATTGCGGCTGTTTGGGATGTTGGCTTTGTTGTGTTGTCTTCCCTTAACCTGAATCCGCTTTTTCCTTCTCTCTCCGCTCCGTCCTTTCTCTCTTTTCACTGCTTACTGCTGCTTCTCCCTCCTCTTTTCTGCACCTTCCTCTTTCTTGGCTTCTTCCCTCTTTCTGTTCCATCTTCTTTCTAGCCCGCGCTTTCTTGCACCTTTCCTTTATCGCACCCTCCCTTTCTCTGTGCTTCCTTCTTCAGTACTTGTGCACCATTTCTTGAATTTTCTTGCGTTCGACCGTCTGTTTCCCGTTTTTGTCCCTCGTCTTTATTAATTTATTCTTTCCCCGGCTGTCTTCTTCTGTACAATAGGCACTACCCACTCTATTTTCTGACACGTTCCTATATCCTCGCGAAATCTCTCTTCTACCCATCTGCCTTCTTTCGGTTTTCTTTCTTCCCATCTCCCCCTCCCTCTTCATCTCCCGTCCCCATGTCATACCTTCAGCTCGTCTTTGCTACTTTTCTCCTCCCCTTCCCCGAAGTTTACTCTCTTCTCACTTTTCTTTAGTGTCCTCTTCCAACATGCCCTTCTATCCCTTTCCTACCACTTCCTTGCACCCCATGTCCTATTCTTTAATCTGTCCTCTTTTTAGATCATTTTTTATTCTTGTAGTATTCATATTTTCTCACCATTTGTACACTTCTCACTCCTCCTTCTCTTCGTTGTTCCACCCTTCGTCCTTCCCTCTCTGTTATCTCGTCCCATGGTCTCCTCTCCTCACTCTTTGTTTCACTCTCTTGCTTATACTCCCTCATTTGCACTCTTCAAAATATATACACCCAGGATATGTGCTATAGGTGCGCTGCAGCAGCTCTGACTATACTTCTCCGACATGAACTAAAACAAACCTTTTGTTTCTTCACCCTTTCACCCCGCCCCCCTACTTCTTCCCTCTCCTACCCCATCCCCGTTTATTCAGCCTTCTCTCATCTCACTCATCGCTGCACACCTCCCACCATTTCCTACAACTGTCTGTCGACTTCAGTTCCTCTAGATGTGGCAGCCCCGTTCTTTACCACTTGACAGTACAAGCTACAAGATTGAATGCTACACAAGTTCACTTAATAGCACACCCATATCACGTGTAGTCCTGGCTCTCTATGTATCATTCACAATAAATAGATTGTCCCAGCAGTGCTTCTTTCATTAATTAATGCTATTTTTATTTTTTTTAATAGAAAAAATGCTTATGAAGCAAAAATGTCTAGTACATTTTATAAGGCATATGGCGTAAAAAATAGGCTTCACACACAGAGTAAGGTTTTCATGAGGTGACTATCTCCCATATTATAGCCAAGCGCGGAGTATGGTTAGAATCAAGAGCCTTGGGGCCATATGTACGAAAGCTTTTTCCCGTAGACACAGAATGGGTAAAATCCTTTGGTACATCTGGCCCCTAGTTCGATATTTGACATTGTTTGTCTGTGTTTGCAAGGGTAGGCAGAGGGGAGTGCATGGTTATTGCCTTCCCAAGTAGTGTTCACCCAGTCACTTGGGATCACAGGTAGTGGGGGTTTAGTCTGGGTTATACAGGGGCAGATATTGCTGGTGCATTCGTCCTCCCGTAGAACAGTTTGATCCTCGATGGAAGAATGAGTGGCCGTGGGATGGGGTGAGCCGCACTGGCTGTTAACCAAAGAAATGGATGCATTATACAGTGGTTGCAGATCCAGGTCTGGGATGGTCATCAGTTACTTAAAGAAATATGCATTGAACAAAGGTGGGAACATGTGGGCAACAAGCAGTCGCCAGCTGCTTTAAGAAAGTGAGGCATCAGTGCAGGATTCAGGTAAATGGGACTCCCACACTCAAAAAGGATGAAGTATGCTGGTAATATGGGACTGCGTGCATGGAGTGCACAGGTCAGATGAGAAGCAGTTGACAGTTTCCGAGTTTGTCTGTCTCAACTTATTGATCAGTTCTGGTAATGTTCACATTGAACTCTCTCTGGCTGAACAGGAATGTTCTTTCCGTGCTAGGCAGTTTTCCTCCAGGTTTCTTCAGCATAAGAATTTCTTCTCAGTAGGAGGATTCTCTCCCTTGCCTCTTGAAAGGGAGACAGCCACTGTGAGTGTTTCTGATCCTTGCCTTCTTCTATACCGGTGAACAGGGATTAGTGAATGAAAACGTGATTTCTAGGGCAGGTACATTTCTGCTCCATAAAACAGTTTGCCTTTGAGTGTCCAGTCTAGTTCAATGTTCACACCTAGCTTCTGGTGGGTGTAAATCACAACTAAGCCTACATTCCTTTTGGTTACCCTGTGCTCCACAACAGGCATTTGGAGGTAACATTGCGACCTTCCCTGTAGGAATTGCAGGTCGACAGTTACTGTTCTCTGATGAAAGCACAGAAGACACGGGAGGGATGTGACACCCACACCAATCTTTCTGTGGGGCATATGTCCAGCATACACAAGCACAGACCAGACACACTGACTTAGTAAAATTGAGGGGTCCAGCCATATCATACTATGTGGATTTACCATGGATGTTCAACAGGCAGTCTTTCCATTGTGGTTCAGATAAAGAAGCATGTACTCCACTACCATAATTCCGCAGCCACCAACAGTTAATAGCATCATGGTCCTGTCCTGGGCATGGGCACGGTAGTCACCCACAATAAAAGTACTCCTATTTTGGTTCTCCCCAGTACCCCCAAAAAAACCTGTCACTTTGTTGTTGAGCAAGATACCATAACCACATAGCAAACTGTTCCCTCAGTTTTGGGATAGATAATGATGGCCCTGCGCTAAGCTACCACCTACTTGACCCATGCCCAACCTAGTCTGTAATTGAAACCTTTATTTAATTTGTCTCGTAGGGAGCCACTATTATTCCATTTCTAGAAAGGGGGTGGGTCGTGGTGGTAGAAAGGGGTGCACTTCCCACACGTTGAGCAAATATAGTCAATAGTTCATGTCGAAAATCGTGCAAACATGGGGTGGGTTATGGTGCTATGCGGTAAGATGCTCCACTACCCAATAGCATATGGTAGTGCTTCAAAGAAACACTAAACTTGAAATTTAGCACAGAAGCCGCAGCACTCAAAACAATGTTCATAATAAAGATGTCCTCCAGTTGACTTGGTTGTAGTGGATTCCTTTAATTAGTAGCCAAGAGCCTCAAAAGAGATTGGGTGAGCATTGATCCATGAATACAGCCAAGTAGTCAGTTGAGCACAGTTCCATATACACAGCCAACACATGTTTCGTCACAACAGGTGACTTTTTCAAGGCTATGAGACGACACAGTAAGTAGGGAAGTAAGTAAGGTAATTCACTAGTAAAATGAACAGGGTGAAGGGTAAACCCTGTTGACCAGGATCGTGGTAAGTCTTGTTCCTGGTCTATGTCGACCACATCTATGCAGGAAATGGACTCCACTGTGTTGTCTCATAGCCTTGAAAAAGTCACCTATTGTGCCGAAACACGTGTTGGCTGTGTATATGGATCAATGCTCAACCGATCTCTGTTGATGCCCTTGACTACTAATTAAAGGAATCCACTACAACCAACTCAACTGGAGGACATCTTTATTAAGAACATTGTTTTGAGTGCTGCAGCTTCTGTGCTATATTATTACATTTCTAATTCAAATAATCATGCAGTTCTCATGAAAAATGGTTCATGAGAAATGCATGATTATTAGAATTAATAATGGAATGGTAGCTCCCTACAAGACAAATTACACATAGCACAATGATCAAGATAATTTTAACATGGATCTTTTGCACTAGAAAACATACTGAGTACCCACATCTGGTTACTGACTCTTATTCAGAGTCTGATTTAATTCTAACCTCACACCCAACCTTGATGCTCAAGTTGACCCTGACCTACCCTTAACTTAAATGCTAACCCATAAGCCAACAATAATCAGAGGCTGGGTTTTAAGTTCATTGCTAATCCATATCGCACTTTAATTTTTTAATTTCAGTATCATTTATTTCTGCAATTGTTTTATTTCACTTACATTTCAGCAAAAACACACAAACATGTATCTTCTCTGAACATCTGAACAAAATGGATTGAAGTGGTTGAAAACCTTCTTTTTTATGGTTATTTCAATTATTAACTTACTATCATTTGCTTATTGGTACAGCCTAATCAGGAGAGCTGGGCATGGGTGTTCTTAAGCTCCATGGTCACGTAGTCATCTGAATGAGACAGAATATCAGTTCCAAGGCCAGTACTGTCCGAGGCCTCTGGATGACACCTAGTTTTTAGTAGTGGAATTCCGACCGCATCTTTCTACTTCTTCGACTTGGACTGTCTGTTTGGGAAGGAGTTGTCTCTTAACATTTGGGACTCAAATTAAGAACAGTTGTTTTTTCATACCGTAGCCCGCACACTTTCTTTTATGCATTATTTATCTGTACCAACCGTATGGGATTGGTTGTTGGCTTTGCACAAGCTTTAAGGAAGTTGTATATATGTTTGCAAGAGTTAAGGTTTGAGTGGAAGTGTGCTGGTGTTATGCAAGGGCTTGCTAGCAAATATTCAAGGGTTTGTTGGGGGCCAGCAAGGATCTTTATGATGCTGTGCAAAAGTCTTTAAGCCGTACACAGGGTCTGTTCTGGACTTTTTAAGTGTCTGTGGTCTTGTTGCGCAACCTCTTGGAGGCTGTGCTGGGGTCTGTTGGTACCTGATTCGGCCGATCCATGGTTTTTCGGGTGGGGTTGGGGGTTGTCGGGACTTTTGGAACCTACCCAAAATTATGTTAGAAGTTCTCTTGGGGGCCACAATATATAGTTTTTAGGCCTTTGTGACTGTAGGGGAACTATGCTCAGGGCTTTTTGGAGGCTATGCTGGGGTCATATGATCCCTGCAGAGCCTCCCACCTCTGTTAGTGGTTTTGCAAGAGTCTGGTTTGTATATGGAGGGAGTTGAAGGCCACACGAGGTTTGTTGAAAGCTATCCTGGGACATGTTACAAGTTCCTTTGGGTACCAGCTGAGAGTCTGAATTTGTTTCAAGTTCTTTGAGAGCCTGTGTTAGACTTTAAGGCAGTCTGCTCGGAGAGAAGTTCCATACTTGTTTTACACACACATTATGACTTGAATGATCATTATGGGTGACTCTTGGGATGAAGTCATTAAGCCAGAGACTGAATGGAAGAGAGATATGTTGATGACAGAAAGGAATCAGAAGTTAGGATTATTTTTATATGAAATAAAATGAATCCGTCTGTGAAATAGAAACATATTTGTAGATAACAAAGGGACAAAAATTGAGCTTTGGAGGGGGGGAGGTGAGAGATACCTGGCCTCACTCAAAACAAAGCTCTATTGGTGGAGTCCGAATTAGCATGTAAAGGCTTCAACTGGTGTGGGCAGGTGGATGTAAAGCTCATTTAGAGGGGCACTGATGACATTGGCAGACTAGTGAACAGAGCATTGCCACCATCCACACAAGAGAATTGTTTCATGGTTGAGGGAAGAGTGAAACTCTCAAATTTGGATTCCAGGTTTCCACCTGGCATTAGGGAAAAAACTGGGGTAATATGGAACCAGGGGGGTTGTTGTCTTTTTGGGTATGGGAGTTGTGCCCTTCTTGGATAGGAAGTCTCCTTGCTTGTGTGGGGTTATGGTGGGTTTTCACTGCCTGCTTTCTAACCTCACCCCCAGAAATACTAACTTTTTCTCTTTGCCCTCCACAGACTTGCTCTGCCCTTGGCCTAGCAGCATGCAGTCCTTCCGCGAGCAGAATAACTACCACGGAACCCCACAGAACTATTCACAAGACGTGCATGGTTCCTCTCGGCTGGAAGAGTTCAGTCCGCGGCAGCAGGCGCCCATGTTCCAGAGCAGCTTTGCCAACCGCCGGGGAGGGACATCGAGTGGCTCGCCAGTACCACCATCATCTACCATGGCCGGTGAAAGCCCTGGCCACCCAGCCTACCAGGCGTACCGTAAGGAAGCCAGTGAACTTTACTGCTTGGCCAACAAAGAGGCTTCACCGGGACAGCGCTCCACTCCCTCATCCAGGGCTGGCCCAGGAGGCCGTCGGCCGTCTGGACCTGTGCAGAGCTATGGGCCACCACAGGGTAGTGCAGGTTTTAGTAGCCAGTATGGAACGGACTCTGCTCACCACGGACCCTTTCCAGCACAACATTCTGCCCTGAGTGGAGTAGCACAGTACCCTCAAGATTATGCTGGTTCCTTCTCGCCCGGAGGGACACAGTACCAGCCACCAGTTGCTGGCCAGCAGCACCGTCAGCAGCTCTATCAGTCACATCAGCCGTTGCAACATACCACTGGCCAGTCAGCCACAAGTGCTGCAGCCCACCAACAACAGATGCAGCGGGCTTTGGCTGCCTCTTCAGCTGGGTATCCTCTCCGGGTAGGACAGTTTTCCCAACATTATCAAACTGCTGCACCTTCATCTTCCTCCTCTTCCTCATTCCCTACATCACAGCGCTTTGGACAATCAGGGCAGAGCTATGATGGCTACAGCTCAGTAAATGCTGGATCTCAGTATGATGGCCACATGGTTGGTACCAATGCCCAAGGCTATTCCAGTACCCAGCCAGGCTACACTTATCAAAGTCAGCAGATGAAAGGTTTTGATCAGTCCAAGTTGGCCCAGGCCGGAGGAGGGGGTGGTGGAGGAAACAACGGTGGAGGAGGACAGCAGCTGACACCACCAGCTCAGCCACCGGCACCCCAGCATCACATGCAGTATTCAAACTCCACCAAAATAACCATTCAAGGCCAGTCAGCACAATACGGACAGGCAGAGGCTCCCGTTCGCTCCCCTATGCAGTTCCAGCAGAATTTCAGCCCAATCTCTAACCCTTCTCCTGCTCCATCAGTCACCCAGTCCCCCAGCTGCAGTTCCACACCCTCACCGCTCATGCCTGGGAGTGGAGATGGCCCCCAAGGTGGCAGCGGTGGTGGCAGCTCCATGCCACTAGCCGGAAGGAACCGCATTCTGCAGATGATGCCACAACTTAGCCCAACGCCCTCCATGATCACCAGCCCCAGTGCACACAGTGGTGGCAGCAGCGGCTACAAGAGTTTCGGCTTGGAAGGCATGCAAGAGAAGCGTATGACAGATCCAGGGCTCAGCAGCCTTAATGCCCTGAGCAGCCAAGTGGCCAACCTGCCGAACACCGTTCAGCACATGCTGCTCTCTGATGCCCTTGCACCACACAAGAACCGTGGCAAGCGCTCTGCCAAGAAGACTGACAGTGGTTCCAACTCAGAGACCTCATCTCAGGCTGGAGAGCAGCAAGCAAAGTCCCCTTTGGCAGGGTCTCCTGATGGTGGGAGCTCAAGTAGTTCTGAAGACCAGGAAGAGCGAGTCCGTCAACTAAGCGGCCAGAGCACAGGCTCCGATTCGGCCTACAAAGAAGCTCCATACAAGGAGCCTCCCTACAAAGAGCCTTCCTATAAAGAACCCTCCTACAAGGAGGCTGCATACAAGGACGTTGCATACAGGGAGACCCCGTACAAGGACCCCATCCAAGAGAAGCCCAGCTCACCTCAGCCACATCTGACAAAAGAACCCCAAAGTGAGGCCCCGAAAGAGGACCCTGGGCCCGCTGAGATTGAAGAGACAGTGGATGCTGATGAGCCCCCAAAACCAAGTGAGAAGGTTGTTGGTGTGATTGTCTCCCGTGAAGCTGTAGCTAGCCGGACTGAAAAGGAGGACGATGACGAAGAGGAAGAAGAAGAGGAGGCAGAGGAAGAAGAGGAGGATGGAGGGACCTCTCCTGAAACCACTGAAGATCCACCAAGGCCTCAGACACCCCCGGTCTCTGCTGAGGTTTCTAAGGAGTCTAACCTTCCACAAACCCCCTATTCTGATGGAACACAAGGTGCAACTAAGGGGACCAAGGGTGTTGAGATATCCTCCCATCACAACGGAGAGGACAATGACCTACCTGGTCCCACCATTCCTGGCTCTGCTGTTGGGGAAAAGACAGAAGCTTCAAGATCTCCTGGAAATTTGGGATACCCTTACAAAGACAACTTGACAGTCACTGCCCCTGTTCCCAGGAATGTTGGGGTCTTTCCGCAGTATCCCAAGAGCCAGGAAAAAGTGGACTCCCCTGGGCCAGCTGAAAAGAAAGCTGGGGGTAGCCATGCAAGGAATGAGAAGTTCCCTAGCCTTCTTCAGGAGGTCCTCCAGGGATACCATCACCAAGAACGACGCTATGCCAGGAACGCACAGGACAATCCAGCCTTGGCAGGAATATTGGAGGGGGCTATGAGATCTAATCTTCTCATGGCTCAAGCAAGTGAGCCGCCCAGCCGTGGAAACCTGGGAAAGAATGTGGGTTCGATGTTGGACAATCCTCACTGGGGGTCATGGGATAGGAAATCCACTGGGCCACCCCCTGAACCTAAGCAGATCAACTTGGCTGAGTACTCCATGGCCAGAAAATTTGAGATGGAGTCTCAAGCCCAAGGACACGATTCTGGCATGTCAGAGAGACGGTCCGTTATCTGCGATATTTCTCCCCTGAGGCAGCTTATGCGTGACCCTGCAAGTCACTTGCACCACCACCCCCCGATTGGCCATGTAAGCTCCTCAGCACAGGAGAGGATAGCAGACGTTAGGATGGTACGAGGAGAGCGAGCACCACCAGGCATTGGCCAGTCAGTCATTCTTCCTGGAGGACATGACCCTAAATTGCTGAAGGAAAATGAATTTGAGCCCAGCAAAGCACCCACTGGCCTCAACCACCGCAAATCTGCTGAGAGCAGCCATCCATTTGGTGCCAAACACGATGTGCCCAGAGTCAATGCCAGAGCCCCATCACACGGTCCCACTGACTATGCCCACCAGGAAAGTCGCCCAACCCACAGTAGGAGAGGTGGAGGCCGCATGGGAGGCAGAGGGAAGTCAGCTTCCCAGACACATGAGTTTGGTGAAAAAATGAGACAGTCTCCTGGCCGTAGCCGAGGGCCATTAGATCCCCACCATGTGGGACCTCAGATGAGCTTGTCTGACCGTGCTAGCCGTGAGGCTTTTTATTCTGCCTTTTTCCAGAACTCAGAGACACAAGCCTTGGCTTCGGCCTACCATGCCAATGCACGGTCCAGCAACTATGGTGAGCCCCACCAGGGTCTGACTGCCCCACTTCACTACAAGCGTCAAATGTACCAGCAGCAGGAAGAGTTCAAGGACTGGGCAAACTCTGCCCAAGCGCTACTTTCAGCTCAGCATAGACAAGAGCAGACACAGCGCAAGAGCCCCAGACAGGAGCCAATTCATGGTCGGGTGAGGAGCCCATACCGCAGTGAGAAGGAGGTTTCCCCTTACGGCCACCCAATGCCATATCATGATATCAGTGGGGTGCAGGAGCATAGTAGGTCACATAAGATGGCTGAAGGTGTACCTGCTGGTGTAGCACTTGAGATGAAGCAGAGCAGCCAAAGGCCACAGCCAGTTGAGGCTGGTTGGAACCTATCCCAGCAAGGTTCCCCCGCCAAAAAGGCTAGTTTACCAGTGGCTGGCAATCAGAAACGGTTTAGCCCTCAGTGGGAGACTGATGGTCATGTGGCAAGGCCAGAGGAGTCAACAGTGTCACCAAAGTTGGGGGGTGCGATGCTGCGGCTACCTGGCCAAGAGGAGTCCCATCAAAATCCTCTGATCATGCGGAGGCGTGTGCGATCATTCATCTCTCCCATTCCTAGTAAGCGGCACCCACAGGACGGCAAGCCTGCAGACGACAAGGCACGCCCGACAGGTGCTCCGGCAAGGCACAGTGCAGAGCAACCATTCAACTCTTATAGTCGCTTCCCTCCGAGTCGGGAGGGGGATATCTCCCCGGCCAGGGGGGAACAAGCCAGGAATGCAGTTGGCTGTGAGATGAGGGGATCCCAGCCTCTCTCGCTGAGCAGCCAAGCCAAGACCAAAATATTGCCCCCACGCAAGGGGCGGGGGTTGAAGCTAGAAGCTATTGTCCAGAAGATCACCTCTCCCAGCATCCGGAAAAGTACAGGTGCACCGAATAGTACAGAGACTGTGGCTGACACAGTCACCCTGGATGATATCTTGTCCCTGAAGAACCGTCTTCCAGAGGCTGTACCAGGGGAGGTCCCAGAGGTGAGGAAAGTTGATGCCATGGCGCAAGCCATGACTCGAATGGAGGAGCCGGAGGACTTGGTGGTGAAATGTGACCTTCCACTGATGAAGCCATTGGACGTTTGGCGCAGTCCAGCTGAGGATGAGGTCAAGGAAGAGACTTTAGAGCTGCCAAGCATTGGGATAGAGCCGATTGGGCCTATGGCTGCCCCAACTTTACAAACACTGGAAAGTAATCTTGACCGGCCTGATGCATCTCCAAATGGATCTGAGCCACGGACATACCTTGACCTAAAGAGTGTCTCTCCTGCCAGAGTGCCAGCCCCAGAACCTGTCATCGAAGTTCTGGAGAAAGAGAGAGTGGTTCCTTGCGTCCCCCCCAAACCGGATCCTTTTCCACCAAAGGGTTACTTTCCATCAGGCAAGAAGAAAGGGCGCCCAATTGGGAGTGTGAACAAGCAGAAGAAGCAGCAGCAGCAGCAGAAGCAGCCACGGAAGCAGCAAGCTGCTTCTCAGCAGCTGCTCTCAGCTGCCTTGCAGACCGAACAACTCCCACCGGCCGAAGTTGTTGAAGGTGAGCCCAAGCCCAAGCGGCAGCGCCGAGAACGGAGAAAGCCTGCCGGACCACCAAGGCGCCGGAGAACCAAGCAGATGGTTCCCATAGTTGAGCCAGAAGAGCCTGAAATCAAGTTGAAGTATGCAAGCCAACTGCCAGAAAAGGTGGAGGTACGTAGCAAGACCTTCATCCCTTATATTCATGTGGAGAGCCAAAGTGAAATTGGCGCCTCCTGCACCATCATCAACGCTGAGGAGGAGGAGCAGAGCAAACTGGCGCAACAGGTACGGAAGGTGCAGAGGCCAACATCCCCTCAGCCTGAGGCCGTGGAAGGCAAGGCACTACCTAGCGCCAACTTTTTGCAGCAAGGCCCTGTGGTAACCGAATCTTCCATCATAGGTCGCTTGGTTTGCTGCCTGTGCAGGAAGTGGGCAAACTACAAGTATTTGGGTGACCTGTTTGGGCCGTTCTACACCCAAGAATATGCAGCTGGTCTGCCCAAAAGCGCACCAACAAAACGATCTTCAGAAGTTCGCATTAAGTTGAAGGTCAGGCACAAAAGCGCCTCAGATGGCTCCAAATCTGAATCTGATGAGGAGGAAGAGGAGATCGAGGAGAAGACCAAGGAGCAACGCAGCCTGACCACCCATCCGCGCTTCAAGCGACGGAACCGCGCTGAGGCTGCTGCTAGAAACACTGACTCTTCCCAGACGGGCCATGCGGACATGAAGGCCCCACTGGAGTTTGTGCCTGAACCTGAGGTACAGATCCCTGAACTACCTCTCGACAGCAATGAATACTGGGTCCACGAGGGTTGCGCCCTCTGGGCCAGTGGAGTGTACTACGTATGTGGCCGGCTCTACGGCCTGCAGGAAGCTATGGAGATTGCGCAAGAGATGGTAAGAAATCTGTACCGAATCAGCAAGAGTGTAAATGGTGTCTTACAGTGTTAGCTAAATGTGAACTGTCTCCCTGTTTTACATATTTACTACAGCTTCTACATTCTATTTCCTTAAGAGGTTTATACTACACGTAGTAAAATCTAGTTACCTGAGAATGAGGGAATAGTAAATTGGGTCTTCTCCTGGATTTTGTCTAAAACATAACTTTATCTCCAGTTAAGCTTGGATTGCTCCATGGTGTGCTGCCTCTCCATTAAAATCTAATCTCTCCAAAGAGAACTACTTTGCTTTATAACTTGATCTGCCCAGAGTAGGCTGAATTTTGGAACACTGGTCTCCTCACAGCATGGATTATCTCCTTTAGAATCCAGATCGTCCTACATTGGGCAATCTCTTCTTTAGAAGCAGATAAACTAGCTTTCCTTTTAAGCTTGATTTTTTTCGTAGTGCTCTGGCTTTCCCTCAAAAGCCCAATCTCCGCAAAACAGCCTTTGTCTGCTTCAGAGATTTGATGTTACAGTAGTGTGCTATTAATGCATTCGTGATTCAGTTATCTTGTAAAGGATGTTGTTGCTTTAGCAGCAGGTGGACTTTTGTCCTCTTAAAATTCGAACTTCCCGCAGTCTGTAGTCTCTGCCTCAAAAGCCAGCACCCAGTATTGCATTCACCCCGTTAGAGGCATTTGGACCATGTATCCTTTCACATCTTTAATCACCCAACAGTGTGCAGTTTCACCTTTGGATTTTATACATCCCCCACAGTGTTCAATCTCTGCCTTACGAGCTTGATATCCCAGCTGCGAGCAATTGCTCCCTAAGAAGGACAATCTCAGTTCACATCACTATCTCTCTTATAAGTATGGATCTCTCCATTAAGTGTAGTCTCTCTTCCACATGGGGTATCAGTCTGTCAGATAGAAACCCCCCATATTGTGCACTCTCTCTCTCCCCCGTAGAAGTGTAAAGTTCCTGCAGTTCTCTCCAGTTCCCTTGTAGCTTGGATGTGCCACAGTACAGTGCTCTTCCATTTGTGTGTCGTTTTCCCTAGACGATATTGTGTTGCCTTCCACTTTTAGAAGCTTGTTCTGTTCCTCCTTTATAATAATGATCTCTATATAGTATGACATTGTTCCCTTAAATTAAATCATCACACAGTGAACTGTATTTCATTTGAAATCAGATTGTCCCTTGGTGGGATGACTCTCCTTCAGAGGTTAGAGCTCCTGACATGCGTCTGTCTCAGCAATTATATTTGCATTAGAAGCCTATCATTCCATCCTGAACTAAGCCACCTTTAGAGCTGAAGTTCTGTGTTATTCTGCTTGTCTCCCCTGGTTCCCTCCAAAGTTCCCCCCTTCCCCGCTTTGTGGCTCATCTCTCTCAAAGAGGCACATTGTCTGTCTCACCTGTTGATCCCGTATCTCCTGTAGTGTACTCTCTTCCATTTAGTGCACAGATCTCCCTAGGGTTGGTTGTCTCTCTTTTAGAGGTGCTAGGTTGTACTCTCACAGCAGGGCACCCATCTCGCCCAGAGGAATGATGCCATTAAAAACCTCTAAGAGAGTGGTGGGAATTTGCCCTTGGTTGCACTTTTCACACAGATGCATAGGATTAAACACTTATTCGGAGCCGGTGACTCACTACCCACTTTCAACTTGATTATGAGTGTTAATACAGACACCTGCCTGCATGCTACCAGCAGCTTATTTTTTCTATTCTATAAAGTTTTTATTGATGCACCAGCTACAAGTGAACAGCAGCATACAGAGACCTGAAATGGGCAGAGAAAGACTATAGTATAGAGGGCTGCCTTCTAGGCAGGCTGTACTTACAGCTGCAGGCCGTTCCAAAAGGTCTCTCTCAATTCAAAGTGACTACATCCTAAATGGAGCATCGTTTCAAGTCTGTCGCCAGAATTGGAGAACCCATAGCTGTCAACATGAGCATAGTCCTCCCCTGCTCCCAAATGTTCCTCATGTGTCCTACTTATATCCTCCCTTGGACATCAGGCAGGAGTCATGCAGGTGTGGACAGCAAAAATGAGAAAATGAGAATGGCGTGGGTTTCCATTTACATGTCCTCTACATATGATACCCAGTGCTATTTGGATAAATTTAGGAAACTTGGGGAAAGAGGCAAAGTTCAGGCTATGTACAAAATACAATGAATAGAACATATGCCTGCAAATGCAGGTGGCTGTTATCCCTTATAACAAGATGGGTAGTCTCCATAGACTGAGATGTCTTGAATTCAAGTCTTTCCAGCCAGTTGGGCCTTAGCTCTCCTGTGATGAGTTCATTTCTCCTGTCAGGCACAATACAGCTCCAGCTCAGCAAGATAGCTTCCTCGCTTCACCAGATCTGGCAGAAAGGCTGTGAACATAGACCCTGTCTCAATGAAGAGTGGTAACCATTCAGCCATTCTGCTTATATGGTAAACTTGTGTCCAGGAAAGCAGGACCAATGCCAGATATTTGAGAAATTGACAAGAGGTGCGTTAGCCTATAAGGAATCTGAAATAAACCCCTTCACATAACGATTGGGTATCTTTAAAACGTGACATGGACTAGGCCCTACAGAACCTTCGTTGGACACTCCTGTCCTGGAAACCAGCCTGGGAAAATAGTGGAGGGTTTTGAGTGTAAGCCAGACCTGATCTTCATAGGTACTCTACTTACAAGAGAGAGGTATATGCTCATACGTTCCCTAAAGCGCACTTTCATACCATGCACCCTGCTCCCTTCTTCACTTCTGGCAATTTAAGGAGGAAAGGGAGACATGCTCTATATTTAATTTCACACACACAAAGAACCCCAAAATGTAAGAATAATTAGTGAATACAAACGCTTAGCGATACCCAGGCACACAAGCGAAGCCCCGATCATCGCTACTTCACAAAAAATTGGGAGTATTCTGGCACACCTTCTTGCGGGGCTGCCATTGTCCTTCATTATCTAGTTTCTTGGTATAGAGCTTAGGTGTTTCAGGAGCAGCCTATAAGGCATGCACTTTCTGCACAAGAATGTCATTAGCATGAGGGGGTAGAGTAAATGGCAAACTGACCAGTGATATAGGATGGCAAATCAAAGTTAGCTGAATGAGTCATCAGACGTACTGGAGAGTTGATAACATTGGGGCTTGAGAACTAGGTCTGTGGATCAATATGGCCGAACTGCTGATATATTTGAGCACAGATTCCAGCATATATTTTCCACTATTTTACTTCTCTTCATTGTTTGTTTGTCGTTTGTAAACCTGTGCCCACCGGTCAGTGTATGTTTCTCAAGAGACCTGTGTATGTTTGTCCCAGTGAGTATGACCACTGCATGAGCCCTGTGGAGTTACTAGTTGGTTCTTGAGCTGTGATATTAAGGGCCACCTAAAGTGCACATCTCTTGTTCAGAGAACGGTTTGCCCACTCTACCCAAAATATGAGCAATTGACCGTGGTGGAAACGTGTATTCTAAATAGGGGCACAATTATTTTTTACCAATACACCTGCTTCCCACTGGTTTCCCCCATGTTCTGTACCCCTATAAATAGGGGCCTTTGCATTCATCATGTCTGGGGCATGTATGAAGTAGGCTAGTACAAGGTGTTGGGTGCACGTGCGTTTAGTCAGAGTGACTGGACTGGTGAGTGCTGACGTCTATTTGACTCAGCGTGCTGAATGAGAAGGTGATTTTACACAGCGCAATCATGTTGCGTTTTCTTTTGCTTTGCAACGCTAATAGCTCTAACTCGAACAAATGCAAGACCCGTTGCATTGAAAATGCTTGTTTCACCTCTCTTCTTCCTTTTTTGATAACACAACACTCGGAAATGCAATTTCTGTTGCAGAACTTAATAGTCTTAAGTTTGGTACACTGAGCATCAAAATGTGGTTTATTGCAGTCAAACAGGAGCAGAGGCTTGTATGTGATAATATTGAATGAAAGTCTGACCCCTCCACCCAACACCTCTGTCTCCTAGGTTGGAGTGAATGAATGAGCATGAAGTGTTAGCTTATACTGTAGTACCTTTTGTCGCTGACCTTCTTTTATTGCTGGTTATGACTGAAGGTTGAGTGACCATGGCACAAAGGGGAAGAAATGTGTAAGTATTTGGAGGCCGCAATCCTGGTAATTATACTAACAGCTTTCTCTTCCTGACAGAAATGTTCGCACTGCCAGGAGCCAGGAGCATCACTCGGCTGCTACAACAGAGGGTGCTCTTCCCAGTATCACCATCTCTGTGCCATGGAGTCTGGTGAGTCCAGACTAGAGATGCTGTGGATGTCTCTTGTGGTAGAGTGGAGGAAGTGCGAACATATGAGGAGTCTAGGTGTATTGGGGATTCATAAAATACAGTATTTAGTGGTGTGAAGGAAACTAGTACTGGCCAGGCACTTAATGAGGTCATAGTGGCACATAATGTCTGGTCACAGTTTTGAAGTAGATAAGACTTAAGGAGCAGTAGTGACACTCAGAAGCCTGTTGCAGCATAGCTAACTTCTCATCTCTCTTCCTCTGTAGATTGTTTACTGAACGAGCAAGATTTCTCTGTGCGATGCCCAAAGCACAAGGTAAGGGGTGTGCTTGTGTAGTTCCTGTGTTTTCTGAGCACTGAGGTGCTGCTGTGTCTGCAACCTGTCATTGCATGTTGTTAAAGTGGTTCAGACCGGCTTTTCACCTTGTTGCCAGCACTGTCCCTCACCTGGTTCTCTGTTCCCAAAGCTGCATAGTTCTTCCTCTGTCCTTGGAATGCACAGCTCTTTGTACTGCTCTACGCTTCCCAGGCCTACCTCTTTTCATTGATGTTGCCCAGCTCTGCCGTCTGCTTCTGGACCTGCCAAGTTGTCCCCTTAGGACTGCCCATATCTTTCACTGGTACTGGCAGTGACAGCTTCTCCATTGCTCTGGTTCCAATGTAGGCCAGTATTTTCTCACTTTATCATACTCTCAGATCAAATACCTGCCTACTCCGCTCCCCCTGCTGACTCCTATAGGGTCCATTTTGCACCTTGATTTGCGCATGTAAAGCCTAGATCGGAATTCCTGGTTAAGCCCAGTCAGGGCCACTTGTGAAAACCAAACTTCACCTGCTAGATCATCTCTGCCAACCTGGTTACGTCTCTCTCAATCCCAGTTAATATTCTGCACTAAAGCCCATTTCTGATCACTTGTACAGCCTGTGGGACCCCAATCGTAACCCCCTTCATATTATTCATGTCAATTTCAGATAATTTTCATCTTTGCCCTTGAGTACTACTTATGTCTGCTCCTTGCAAGCTCTGCTCTTTGTGGTAGCTTGCAGGGTTAGTCACTAGATGAAAACTGTACCTCTTTCAGACATCTAGCTACAAAGTTAGGGAATGATCTACTGACCTGCTTCAGTGCTGCACAGGACAGGCTCCTCTGGCATGGCCAGTAGGACCCTCTGTTTTTTAATGCACTAAAAGGCATAGTTTCCTGTGTTTTTGTCTGGACGGACTAATCACCCAGAAATTGTTTTAGCTTTTTCCTTTTCACTGCGAAGTGTTTTAAAACTAACCACATACTTTCAGGCATTTCTAGTTGGGATTTTGTTTTTAAGATGACCATTTCAAAAAGCTTCTTTTCTTTGTGTTTTTTTTTTGTTTTGACACATCATAAAAGGTGTAGGTAGAGAACCCAGCATATTTTTCCCTATTGAAACCTGGGATTGGAGAAGCTTATGCTTGTTGTGTAGACTTATTGCGCCACTTTATCACTGATCAGTGATATCCAATTTCGTAATCCAAATTTAGTTATGTTGTAGTGTGCAAAGATGTTTTAAACTTCACCTGTAAACACAAACAAGTGCACTAATGCATGTTTCTCGCTTAAAATGAGTCATTGTCAAGGCTTTATTTCACAAAGCGTTGAACAATTTATCCAGGCAGATGATTGCTCTACACATACGTAACCACTATTCTGTCCTCATTTATAGTGATTTTCATGTAATTCACATTTTTTTTCAAACCATTATCAACAATATTCCTCACCAATTTAAATGAATATATAAATATTTAGACCTGTGGTGCCTGATCATGCTTAGTATTTATCTGCTGCCTAAAATCAGAAGGGTGTAGGCATTTCCTTGGTAGTACAGTATTTGGTGTGATTTGACACTTTAAGGAAAAGAAGGACATATTTGTTTATTTTATACTTTTTTACTTGCCTCATGGCTGCTTGTCCTAATACTTGGGATTTTCTTATGTGGTTTGTGACATTTCTTAAACCCTGCCATATCTTACTGTACTTTTTGGAGAGTTTAAGTTCAGTTTTTTTGAAAATGAAATCCACAGAAAATGTGTTTGTGGCTCGTGCAGCTGGTGATACACATGCTTTCCATACTCCTGCCATTTAGTGTTGGGTTTGTACGTGTACAACTTGTTTTTCTTCAGAGAAGTCTTTAGTCAAGAAGTAAAGTAACTCCTTCTATGACTGATAATGCAAATGTCCATTGGCTCCATTGTTAGATTGTTTTTCTCAGCTGTCTGGTTCGGACGGGCGTTGCTGAAGCTCTGAGTTGACGCTGCATGGTGCTCCTTGTCTGGGCTTTCCGGTGTTCCACCCCCATTGTCTAAAAACAATTGCTTTTGCATCAGTCGTTTGTACTCTGACCCAGAAGTTGTCCAAGGAAGAGCCACAATTAGAGGTAGGGACAAGATTGTGGTCTGGCTTCAATTCTGGGGCGGGACGATGGTTAGCACCCAGACAGATTACTTGTGGAGGATAACGGTAGGGTTTAAGATGAGACAGACAATTGAGGTTAAAGTTAAAGCTGAAATGTTGATATTGACTTACGTTAGCTTAATCAAAACATTTTCAATATAATTAAAAAGCATTGCAAAAAACAGTGGGAAATTTAATTGACCGTTATTACCATTTTGAAAGAGAAAATTAAGAACCAAAACGTTTTCAATAAAATGCCTATTTAAATGCAAAGGATGTGAAATTTTGATTCAAGCAGT
This sequence comes from Pleurodeles waltl, assembly GCF_031143425.1. NCBI lineage: Eukaryota > Metazoa > Chordata > Amphibia > Caudata > Salamandridae > Pleurodeles > Pleurodeles waltl. The sequence goes on along the minus strand of NC_090443.1, from coordinate 292,133,524 downwards.
TTTCAATTAACAAAATGTCTTTGATTTGGAATTTTGGCAATGTGCGCTTTGGCAAAATAACTCGGCCCATTCCCTTGTCCATTACTTGGTGATGCCAGACATTAAAAAATGTATACTTGAATGCAAGTGAAATTTAGGAGTTGGGCTAGTTTCTGAATACACATTTGGCCAGTTACAGAACAAATAGTGCCATGCTCCTGAGTATTATTAGTTTTTTTTCTTTAGAACATTCTCTCATTCGACAAAATATGTTAACCTAAGAACCTCATTTAACAAATAAATTAGGCATAGAGGCAAGACACTGTTATTGTGGCTGCTTTTTCTCTTTCTAGTGCCAAAGTGTGTGTGTGTATTGGTATCAAAGGTACCTTTGTCGCATAGGTTTTCATTATGTTAATGAGGCTACAGGATTTGGGAGACAGGATCACATGGATTGCGGGTACAAAGTATGATTCCACATCACATGACGCCTGTCAGCCTAATCTGGGTTTTCCGGCGAACTAGCAGCGCCCCATCTCTGGCCGAGATGATTATGGCAGCCGGGCACATGACAAGAAAGACTCCTCAGGGAAATCGTGGTCGATCAGATCTCATCCCTTTCTCTCAGTTACCAAAAGTCTCATATAGGTAAAGACAACAGAGGCAGAATATAGTTCAATAAGGATTTATTGAAGTTAACTGCATCTTAGATAAAAAGGCATGTATTGCAATAACTAGGATGGTAAAACACACTAAAAGCAAGCTGGTGACTAACAGAGTAAAACGCAAGAACAGTCCTACCATATTGTCAACTAGGAGTGATGTATATAGTTCTCCTACCTACACTGTGTTTGAGCACAGTGTAATAAGCCTAATCTGCCCTTTGGGTTTCCCCCCTTGGGGTACATCATCCCTCATACCTGGAGGAAGAAACCTGTAGCCTAGAAAGACATCGTCCCCATGTGGATCAGGGTTCCGGCCGTCTAAGCAAATAGCTGCAGCGAAGCAATCAGCATACAGTTGTGGTCATCTGGGTGGAATCTCCCTCTAACTTGTCTGGGACAAAGGGTTGTTGTATAATAAAACAGCTAACATTCTAAGAAATTGTCCCCACGTATGAGTTCTGTGAACGTTGGAGACCCAGCATACCACGTTTGTCGGCAACACTATCTGACTGTAGCCTTGGAGAAAGCACAAAGTAAAATGAATGTCCTACTAAGAACATGATGCTTTCTTAGGTAAAAGTAAAATTAGATGAAGAAAATAAAACAGCACTGCAAATGTGGCCATTGCTAGAAAAATAAAGCAATGCTGATTAAAATTCAGCCAAATTAAAGTGCACAGCGGCAGGCCCAGTTAGCTAAACAACAAGTCTAAAACATGGCTAAAACAGCTATACAACACCTTGTCTGGTTCAAAGAAATGTCAGATGTAACTTGGGACACCACTTTTGTGAATGATCTGTGGATAACATGTAATCTTGCAATTCATAAATTACAAAAGTGTCTAGTACATTTATGCAAATGGTCAATATGAAGGTATTCACACACTGCAGTCAAACATTTTATTGTTTTGGCTTTTGTTACATGAGAAATGGTGTAGTATATAATCTTTGGCAAGCTGAATTCAACAAACTCTACTAAAATTAATACTGTTGACTATACCCATCAGATGTACAGACAGTAAATTTAAATTGTTACTAAGAGATATAACAAATGCACAGTATACATATCTTTGCAGTACTTCATTGGTGAAACCCTAATCTTTCGATGCACTTCAATCAAATGTTGCTTCACCAATTCACTTATTAAATGCAGAACAGATTTTTATGCACGTATTTAGGAATACCCATTTAGGGTCTGATTACGACCTTGGTGGATGGTTTACTCTGTCACAAACGTGACGGATATCCCATCCTTCGTATTACAAGTACCATTATATCCTATGAAACTTGTAAAAGGGCAGGCGAGAAATAGGTCACATTTGTGATGGAGTATCCCATCCGCCAAGGTCGCAATCAGGCCCTTAATCTAAGAAAGAATGTCATAATGAACGCGTTTGTGCAACCAGGACTAGCAAAAAACGGTATTCCAGTAGACACAAAAAACACATCCTAACGTGGCATATAAAAAGAAGGAAAGTTCATGGATATTGATAAGTCCAACCTCAAAATTGAAGGAAATTGAAACACACTTCTCATACATCTCAGTGCCAAGTGGTTTGTGTCTTTTATGGCATTTTCAAAAGGCAGGAATGTAGGCAAAGTACTGTACATCTTTATTGGTGTATGGGGACAAATTATATATTTTGTTTGAATAATGAGTGATCACGTGGGAAAACTTGCAACCTTTTTTTTGCTTGAAATTGAAAATGGTATTTTCTTTAAAAACGTGATTTTTGTTGTAAAGTAGTGTTTCTGTCAAGGAATTGTCTTCATTGTACATAAACAGTTGAACAAATATGTTATGTGGGATTCCTGAAACGCGTATTGAACTATCTGTATCATGTGAAAAAATGCATTAAAGAAAACATGCTGACAGAGGCAGTTTTCAAACTTTTTTTTTTTTTAACGTAGCCCAATAGTGTGGTAGGGTTCATTTAATTGAAAACATGGCTATTTTTAGCATTTTTTTAAAAATGCAACAAAAAGAGAAAACATGCTCCATATAAAGCGCACACTGGCCAACATCGCCACCAAACATCTAACATTGTACATTTATGAATTCCTCAGTCTGCCAGTCATTCCCTGGCACAGTGTAAGATCAGTCAGAATAACAAGGTGGAATGGGTGCTCAAACACCAAAAGTAAAAAGGCACTTATTCCAGCTGATCCTGTGAGAAAGAAAATTCCTCTTTAAGAGTATTCCCCAGTCTTTAATCCAACAAGTTGGCGGGGTGGGGGGATGTTATGGATGGTGGCTCTCAATCAGATCTTACCTAATCCCATTAGAGTTACATTATTTCACATCACAGTATGCAGAGATAACAGGATGTTCCTAAGGTCTCAAATAGGGAGTTCACACTATCAATACAAAGCTTTTGCTTTCAACTTAAAATTAAATTCTATAGTTTTCTGAAAGTTTATGACTGTGGCAGTGCAGCTCTGAAGTGAACTGGCATCTTTGAGAATCCTCACCTGGGCCACTGCGTAGTGAACGCTTGCTCTATCTAATAATTTAAGTATTACCTCCAATTAATTCTGGGCCTGATGACAGACCAGAGCCTGTAGATCAATTCTTCTGCATTTACCCCACAGGCTGTTCGGGTTAGCCACTGCCTGAGAACAGCACTGGGAACAGCACTTGCAAAATGCTTCCCTGAGAACTGGGCACAACGCTTGCAAAAATGTTTCCTTCAGAGGAAAGGTTATTAAAAATTTGGCTCCTGATGAATAATCAATCCTGAGCAGTCAAAGAAGTCTAATCTCTCTTGGGCATTGTGCGGTGTGCGTTTTCATTGTTCCCAGTGCCAGACTGTTCATGCATCTTCAGGAATAGCTAGATGACTGGGTCTCAAACTACAGGTAATGGGAACAGAAGATTCAGTTGACTAACAGTAAAACCACACTCCCTCCCCTACCCTTCGTGCTTTGTGCTCCAGGGAGTCCCATTTCAGAAAACTGCTTCTCAGGGAAGCATAATGACGAATACCTCCATAGAGAGATCTTGGTCTCAAAGGGAGCAAACTTTCTCCTCCACGCTAGCGATCTCCATTGGAACAACCATACCATAACAACATGTTAGAATGACTTTACCTTGCTCTAAAATCCTGCTGTTGCCATCTGCAGCATCCTTTTTGCTGCAGAATGACAGAAGTACAGCAATGTACTACCTCTGTAAGCATGGAGTAATCAGATCAAGAATCTTCTCAAGGGAAGCGGTGATGATGTAGTACTGGTCTTTGGTGGGAAACAGGAATGTGCATCACTCATGTCAGTAACTAGTGTGGCAGAGACCTCATGGAAGATTACAGATAGTTACTCAATAATTTTCTATCAGACATCGTCAAGGCCGTAGGAGCTCTCCACATCTACATGTTTGCAACTGCAAAAAACAAACAAACAAACCATAAAGCAGCAACTTTAGCACCTCATCTTTGAGAAAAAACTGATTATATAAAATTCTTTTTTCAGACAGTGGTCTAAGATATCACCTATACATGTCCTTCAGTCAACCTGCTCCCCTTTTTCATTGCCAAGATGAGGTAATGTAAGGTGGCAATTACCTTTTTGTCTGCAGACTATCCGGAATAATGGTTATACTGAGAACTGCTTCACTCTCCATCCTAGCCACTCCAGGAGGCTTCAGTGCAGGTGGAACGTTCTTGCCAACATATGATTTCAAAGCTTGACCACCTGGCTCCTGTGTAGTTGCAGTATAGCAGCATTGAACCTTTCAGCGACCGCATGAGCACTCTGAGTGTCCAAACATCTTTCCACCAAATCATCATATGCCTTTAAGTGTAATATATTCACATCTGTTCTCCAGAAACAGGTGAGCCTGATAACTTGTAAGGAAGACACAGTATAGCCATGTTTTGTTTATTTGGCCAAATCTAGTCTTCAGTTATCGTCTATAAAAGTACATTTAGCTGGCATCACTGTTCATGTAAAAAGTCTGCCCCTGCATCTTTTTTTACTATTTGCGTGATAAAAGAAATTCTAGATTAAAAAATACAAAAATATGGCTGCAAAACTATAGGTAAAAAATTATGGCTAACATTTATTAATATGACAAACTAAAAAGGTGAAAATTTTATTTTATTTTTTCTGTTCTCACCACCACATTTGTGAACTACACATAGCCACGTATCAACCCTTAAATAAGCCCTGACCGTTACCCCCTCCTTAACATTAAAAATCCCCCCACCATTATTTCTCTGCCATTTGATGTTAGATACTTCTATTCCACCTCCCATACCACCCTTCTCCCACACCCACTTGCACTATCCTGTACAATTGTCCGTACTGTAACACAACCCCTAAATAAAACTTAACATTAACCCCAATCTTAACCTTTACCTGTACCTGACACTTAACCTTACTCACGCCCTGACTAATACACCTTCCCTTGTGCCAGTTTGTAAAGTAATCCTAGGTTTAACTGAAACCCTAAAGTTTACCTAACTTGGGCCCAAACCCATCCCTGACTCGCATCCTTGCCCTTGCACCCATGCTTTTTTTCTGGAACTTATTATTGCCTTTTTGGAAATTTTGCTTTCTTGTAATCTACCTTCCCATTTTTTGGGGATCTACATTTAATTTTACTTTACAATTAGTGTCGTTAAAAGTTTCTCACCTTTTCGATCCCTGGAGCCAGATATATGAGTGGGATTTAATCTCTCTGCATGAAAGAACTTTATATGATGTTCCATCTCAGCAAAACATCTTTATGAACTCATCCTTCTTTTCTTCCAAAAGTGATCTTACATTTTCATATCAGTCAAACAATTTCCTATCTGACCTTATCCCTGGAAATTTACTGTAGCTGAAAGGGCTCTTCCTGAATAGGGAAAAAGGACTCTGATGTCCTTAGACATCAAAAACAACATCTCAAACAGCTTATGTCAACTATGTCTGCTCACACAGTCATGCCTTCTACAAAACACACAACTGCAAGATAGTGTCCTGTATCACTATTTACTCTAAGAAAATAACCTACTTTCTCTCGTAGGGGATTTCCATGTATAGTCATAAGCACTGAATAGTTCCGCGCGTCTGCGGGGACCCCGGAGCACTGATGTGAAGTATATTCTTAAGTGCAAATACCAGCCCTTTGAAAAAAGGTCTGTCAAAAACCACTTAAGAATAACACTGTGGAGCCTATGTGAACAGCTACACAGGCCAAATTGTTGAAAGGAAATCAGCTGTAGTGTAAATTCATGTTCAAATACCTATTTATTCTAGAAATGTAATAAAAAATACATTCTCATACTTTATTTACACCTCTCATGAGAATAAAACAATGCAGGTCAGTGTAGCCCATAGGCTGCCATTATACAGAATGTAAATAGAGCTGTGCCTTTAAGAAAGTAAAGTCTTCCTGTATCCCATCATGCACAGCAAAAGGCAGTTGCCTCAGTTCTTTTTGAAGGCTTGTAACCTGACATGAAGGAACAAAAACATTAATTGTAGAACCAACATCGATACTATTATGGCAACTTTTCCCATGTCAACTCCACCGGGGAGGAGGGAGGGTTGCTTATGACTATCATGGAAATACCCCTACGAGAGAACTGGAGTTACAGGTAAGAAACCATTCCTTCTCTCGTAGGGGATTTCCATGTATAGTCATAAGCACTGAATAGACTAGCAAGCCCATCCCCATAACCGCGGTGGAGTAGACAGAATAATACTGACCAAAAAACAAGTCATGCAAATAAATTCTTAAGCAAGGCCTGTCCAACCTGCGCATCTGCCATTGGTACACTCGACAATTGGGAAAGCACACCCCGAAGACATTATAAACTTGTTGTGCATACACATCTTTTGGGTACTTTCTTCCTCTTTGTCCAGTTTATCTTTCTAAGTATTTTTAAGAGAATTTGGGTTTAATGACTGGGAGAACTCCACTCCATTTGTTCTGCAGGGAATGTGGAAAAACCCATGTTTGATGGCATGTGTGGCTGCTGTAGATACATGGGCTCTGCATACTTCTGCCATCTAGCGTTTGGTATGGAAGGTTTCAAATTGTTTTTCTTCTTTGTCCAGTCATGCTTTCACCTATCTCCGGTTCGAGACAGTCTTTTAGACCTCTTTTGTTCGGGAAACCTTTCCAGTTCATTGGTATTGTCCACTGAATGTGTATTTTTATTCATTTGCATTCTGGGACCGAAGAAACTTTCAGTCGGAATGACAAGTTTCTATTGAGGCTCTCCGGGCCGCCATTTTCTCAACTCTATCTCCTCTAGAATTAAATCCTAATTAAACGTATTCCTTTCCATTTTTGTCCAAGTGCCATTCCATTCCAAGTTCCGCAGACTGACCAGCGCCAGGTCTTCAACCTCTACCTGTTGCCGGAACATAAAGAGGAAGATTGTGAGGTTTGCCGGTCTTTCCGCTTGAAAAAGACTCTGCAAGATCAGAGAGTCCGCCGTCGCAAAATGCAGAGGCATGAAATTAAGGACACACCAGAAATTTTCAGACTCCAAGACATCATGTCTGAACCGGAACAAGAGCAGGAACTTCAGTAGGCCTCTTCTGTTAAGGAAGAGTCTCATGCAAGCGAAGATTTGAACTCGGAGGTCCACACTGTCCTCGAAATGCAGCAGATTCCTCAAGCACAACCAATAATGAGTAAATCCACCATCATAGAAGTGAAGGCTATCAGTATGCCACTGCCTTCAGTCCATGGCAGGCACCAAAAAACTTGCTCGGACGCCTGCTACTTGAGCTCGGCTCCAAAACGCAGACAGAGGCCTTCCACTTTCATGCCGACCACTACCAGCCTCTGCACCGAAAGCTTCAACATCCCACTCTGCACTGGCTGTTTCGGCACTGGAAAAAATTGGTGCCTTCCTCGTCACCGACAACTTCAGCTCTGAAATAACTAAAAATACCTACAGCCTCAAAGTCAACAACCTACCTCGAGCCTATCCTATATGAAGTGAAGCAACAGCACCATGCTAAAAAATCTCAGCTTCATATTCAACCCCAAATGGGGCATGTTTTGGTTAAATCTGTCATCACTATTCCTTCCAAACAACCACTTTCTTTTGATGCGGCCCTTGATACATCTATGTCTACAGCCAAGCAAAAAAGAATGGATAGAGACTCTGTTGAGATTCACCCACATCCCCTCCACCCGCCACTCCACCAACACCTCCATCTCACGGCGACCCTCTTGACATCACTCCACAGGGATCACGTCATTTATTCCATGATATCCAGGACACAGGGGATGATAATGTGCCTTTTCATACAGACACAGACCCTTGGTCTCAATACGATACTGCCCCACATGTAGACACTGACATGGATGTGTACCTATGTAGACCATCCCCACTGGACAATTCAGGAACTTACTGGGAGGGCCGCCACTTAACATTAAGTACCCCTTCACAAAGAAAACCCATTGAAGATGACTTCCTTTTTGAGATACTGATAACCTCTCATAAAGCCACAGAATATTTGCCCATGCTTAAAGGCATGATGAGGCAATTGGATTATATTTTTCAGGACCCTGCTGGGGCACGCATAATCGCTCTGCGTGTGGACAAAAAACAATATAAGACTTCCCCATCTGATCCTGTTTTTATCAAAGGTCAGACTTTAGTGGTCTATACTGCCAAAAAAAGAGCCAACTCTCTCATAATGCTCCGCCTCCTGACAAGGAGAGCAAGATCATTGATGCTTCTGGCAAGTGCGTTGCTGCTCAGGCAGCCAATCACTGTCATATTGCCAATATACAAGGATTGCTTGCCAGATACGATCATGCCCACTGGGATGAAATGGAGGGGCTCCTCCATTACCTCCCAGAGAAGCAAGCACAGGAAAATAGGACAAAAAATTGTTACTGAGGGCCCAATAGTATTCAACAATTCAATTTGCTTTCTGTTAGACGCGGCTTATACAGCAGCAAAAGGGATAAACATCAGTATCCTCTTACGCCCTCATGTGTGGCTAAGCATTTCTGGGTTTAAATTAGAGGTACAGCAGGCAATTTTAAATGTACCATTCAACAAGGAACATTTTTTCAGCCCTGAAGTAGAACAGGGGCTTGAAAAGATGGAAAAGGATAACAAAAGTCCACTGGAGCGCTCCAAACCTCTGTCTTGTGTGGTACTTTTCGTAGGCCTCAATATAAAACAGCCTCCAAACCTTTTGCACCAGAAACATTATCATATCTCAAAGGTCAACCCCATACATCCTCCCAGATAAGATTTTACAAAGGTTCTTATCAAGGAAACCACTATCGAGGTAGGGGAAAAACACCCTCCCCTAGAACCTATTCCACTGCCCCCAAGCAGCGACTCACTTTACCTTCCTTCAGATTATGAACCACCTGTATTAGGATGACTTCAACTCTTTCTCAAACACTAGCAAAATATCAAAACAGACCAATGGGTGTTGATGTTATCCAACAGGGCTGCTGTCTGGAGCTCAATTCCACACATCCAAACATTCCCCCTCACACTCACAGACCTTCACAGGAACATATCACACTCAAACAGGAAGTGCAGGCTTTACTAGGCAAAGGAGTTGATGGAGCTGTTCCCCTACACCACCAAGGAACAGTTATATATTCACTATAATGTTCTCATACCCAAAAAAGGAAAGCTACCCAAGACCTAGCTTAGATCTCAGACCTTTAAATCATTCCATCATATCAGAACATTTTCACATGGTCTCACTTAAAGATGTGATCCCACTGCTTCATCAAAGTGAGTTTTTATCAACACTGGATTTAAAGGACACCTACCTTCACACCTGTATACACTCAGGAAATCGCAAATACCTCAGATTTGTGACAGCAGGACAACACTATCAATTCAAAGTGCTCCTGTTCGGGGTCACAACAGTACCAAGGGTGTTCACAAAATACCTTGCAGTCGTTGCTGCTCAGTTGCACAGGCAGAAAATTCATGTTTTACCATAACGAGACGACTGACTCAACAAAGCCAGTACCCTCAATCAATGCTTGCATCATACTCAAGTCACAATAGACTTGATTCATCAACTAGGTTTCACAATCAGTCTCCAAAAGTCACATCTAAATCCACTTATAATACAACGACATCTAGGAGCCATTCTCAACACACAGTCAGGAATAGCCTACCCTAATGCAACAAGAATACAATATTTTCAGGCGCTACTCTTATTTGCATCCCAGTCACCCAGTCACAGTAAATCTGTCATGAGACTTCTTGGAATGATGGCTTCCTGCATTGCCATTTTACCACATTCCTGTCTTCACATGTACCCGTTCCAGAAATGTCTTTCGCACCAATAGTCTCAGGCCCAGGGTCGTCTAGAGGATCTAGCGTTGGTAGACAGTTGCACCTATTGCTTTCTGCAGTGGTGGAACAAAAACAATCTTCTGTAGGGGCTGCCTTTTCTGGACCTTGTTCCACAGATCTTACTGACAACAAACACCTCCCAGATAGGTGCGGTGCTCCTCTCCAGAACCTCACAATCCAGGGTCTTTGGGATCACACACATCGAAACTTACACATCAGCTGTCTAGAGTTACTGGCTGTTCAACTAGCACTCAAAGCATTTGTAATTCATCTGATCAGCAAAGTAGTTCTCATATGCACAGACAACATGACAACTTTGTATTATGTGCATAAATGGCGGGGACACATTCTCTACAGTTGTCTAATTTTTCACCGGCAGGATGCTGTAACAAGCCCACGAGTGGGAACTCTGCCCTTGAGTCCTACTATGCTACTTTCAAAAGTTGGGGTTCCCAAATATAGACCTACTTGCAACAGAAGAAAACACAAAATACCCACACTTTGCCTCCAGGTTTCCACACCCTTAGTCCAAAGGCAGTGCTCTATGGATGAATTGGTCAGGGATATCTGCTTATGCTTTTCCACCTCCCCCTTCTGTATCTAGTCCGGAAACTCAGCCAAACGCCTCTCACGTTGATTCTAGTGGCACCCACATGGGCCAAACAACCATGGTTCACCACTCTGTTAGAACTGTTGGTGGTTCCTCACAAGAAGCTTCCCCCTCCACCCGGACCTTCTCACTCAGAACCATGGTCCGATCAGGCACCCATATCCTAAGGAGTTGAATCTTGCAATTTGGCTCCTGAAGTCAGAGTTTGGATACTTAAACTTACCGCAAGAATGTCTGGGTATTCTTAAGGAGGCACGTAAACCAACTACTACAGCATGTTATGCAGCAAAGAAGAAGCGCTTTGTCCACTATTGCATTTCTAAAAACTGGGACCCCTTCAAAGTGTCAGTACAAAATATCATTTTGTACCTCCATAATTTGCAAAATTCAAACTTAGCATACACTTCCATAAAGTTACACCTAGCAGCTATAGCTGCTACCCTTAAAGACAGCATTCTACTCTTTTGAAAATCCCTGTCATTAAAGCTTTTGTGGAAGGGCTTAAAATAGTGATACCGCCAGGAGTGCCTTTTTGGAACCTTGATGTGGTGCTTACTAGATTTATGGGCCCACCTTTTGAACCAACTCTATCATGGAAAGTGGCTTTTTAGCTGCAGTCACTTTCCTTAGACATGTAAGTGAGCTCCAAGCACTAACCTTGCAACCCTCTGGACCCAACACTAGATGGTAAAAGTACATAAAGCACTTGGATCCACAACGCTACATATCACAAGCAGATGCTTACTGGGTAAGTAACATTTTCCATCTTAGCTCAGGCCCCTTACTCGACCTTGAAGCATATAATGTTCCTCTGAGTATTTTATGTGGGCATAGCGTATATAGGTGTGAAGTCTGTTGTTACGATAAAAATTGCATCCCCTAGATACATTTCGGCTGAGCAAACGCCGAAATGTATAGGTGAGAAAAAACAAAACCTGCTGAAAGGACTTAAAGCCCCAGGTGGGTATCTAATATTTTGAAAAAGTTAGTGATTGGGGGAGTGTTTAGCACATTTGACAAATTAGTTTGGATTTTAACGGACGCATAAATTAAATTTGCAGCATTTACCAGCATCATCCCAAGCCTCCTCATACTATGATCTCCCAATTAACACTTTATGAATTCTTCCCTCTTCTATCCCTCCATTGTTCTATTCAATTCAGCTATCAGGCTCACATGTAAATCGGTCAAATGATCTCATATTTCCCTATACTAATCCAAAACTAATCCTTTTGGGTTCCGGAGTAGCGCGTTACTTGCCGAAAAGTGCTTTGACGCCTCATTAGGGGTAGTAAGCGCAATATAAATACAATTACAACACGTTCTGAGGCTCACAGAATGCAGCCTGTCTCCTGACGTGAAACGCTGGCTACCGGCGCCACCTAGTGGGTTGACTGGAAACAGTTTCAATAGCTGTTTATTATAACTGTGCACTATGTGCTATACATGTTGGTGTAAGTTACGTAATGGCTTGGACCCTTTCTCTTCGGGTTTGCACACCTTCACCAGCCATCCCCATGAACCATTCTTTGTTTTTGCTTTATGCAGTTGCTCAGGGATCGATAAAAGCGTGTTTACTTCTATCTTGTGGGTTTCTTCCTATTCTGATTGTATGTAAATTTTATGGTGTAGAGAATACGGGAGAGCAGCTTCAGACAGCTGAGGTCTAGCTAGCGGGTTACTTAGAACTTACTCTCCAAATTGTGCTTTGCTTCAGGCGGAAGACGTAAAGGCATTGAGACTGTGTATCAACTGTACTGTACCTCACATAGCCTGCCTACATACTTACCTGACATCTGCATGTCTAGAGAGCTCTAATGGAGTATGCCCTCACACAGAATGGAAGTTCAGTCTGTCACATAAGACAATGGGAGATGCAGGAAGATATGCACCTGGCAGCTGTGACCTTCGTTGGGGTTGTGGTGGCATTGCGGCCTCCAAAGACCACCTATACCCTGTGTAACACATAAGCCTGGTCCTTAGCACTCAACCTGGCTGTTTCTAGGTAATAACTAAACGCATGACTCACTCTGAGACCTTCGCAGCACATCTGTAGCCAAGGAGAAGGGCCAAGGAAAACATTTAAGAAAAATCTGCTTGTATTTGTACAAATTTGTCAACACCTTTTGAAAAATAGTTGGGATGAGTCCTTGGCATCACAGCCCCTAAGGAACACGATTTATAGGTACATAGCTATTAAAGCTACTTAAGACGCATGATCAAAGTTAGGGCATCTGAAAAGGAAGGGTTACATTGAAGACCATAAACTCAGATTATTTGTGCATCAGGTTGGCCCGACCGGGTTCTAATCTCAGGAGATGATGAGCTGCCTTATCACACAGCACAGTTCATCAGGAACATTGGATAGTATTTCACAACCTTGGTGGTGTTGCAGAAGAATTACCTTGCCAGTGATCTATAGGTCCAAGCGGGTGGTAGGTAAAACTTGATGGTGTCCACTTGCACAATGGATTTGTCAAAATACAGGTCTGTTGATCCAGTAAGCAGATACTTGGTCTATAACAAGTCCCAGTTAGAAAACCCAAAACTGTTACTTCTGTACTGCGCTCAAGTGATTATCATAAATGTATTGTAGTGATTAAAATAGTTCCAAATGCAAAAAAGAATGGGGCTGCAGACCAGTTCCCAAGCAGGCTACATCACATCAGCTAAAACTGCACATTACATCGGTCAAAAGGACATTTGTCGGATAAAAAAAAAAGAAAGAAAAGTAACATTTTTGCAGTGCCTAAATACACCAATGTTACATATTATTTCCTCTTTAAAGAGCTTTGTCAATTTTTTTAAAAGTATTATTTAATATTATTATGGAACATGCAAGTTGGGAAACATTCATCATAGTTAAACACAATTTTACAGCATCTGTGCAATGTTTATACCAGTAATATTGACTTTAACAATGGTTGTCAATCCTTCAGTCTTAGGCAGTAGCACACAATTTGCTCATTAGTTTCTTGGTGGTATTAACAAATTCTGCATTGTTGAGGCTAGTTCCGGTATTTAGGTCTTTTTGCTTTAGATGCTATTGCTGGGGAAAATCAGAAGGCACAGTCTCATTGTTTGATGTCCACATTCCTTATTTCATGGCAATTTTAAATAGAGTTGCACTAATAGGGTGTTACAGGAATCACCAATTAGTGTACCTCAGTTTGGGGATTGCAGTTAAAACTCTTCCTTGTGAATTCAATTGTGCTCTTATGATGTGTTTCAGTGCAAGTTTTGAGAGGATACAAAGCAACATGTCTAAATGCGCTAATGAAGTTCTGAGATATTGAGGTCATGGATTAATTGCAGAACCTTTTTCTTCTACTGTGTTGCACTATATTTTTTAATCCGCTCTTTTTTGCACAACTAATATCATAACAAAAAATGCCTTATAAACTAGGTCCTGATTCAAAAGGCCAGAGTCCAGCTAGATGTGAGCACTAATTATATTGAGAAAGTTGGAGAATTCTCCAATAAGCTTTGTTCTGCAATTAATTAATTGGTGAGTTAGTCTTACGAGGTATGCAAATTGCCTGTAAAACAAGGCTGGAACATATGTTGTACTTTTTTGTTTAAAATTCCTTTTGCAGAGTAGCTCATTAGCTTGGCATTTATTCTGGAAATTCCAGGGATAAGTGATGCAGCTTTGGCTTTCATTTTTAGTAACTGGGGGTTTGAAGAAAGTCTTTCATTAAACCAAACCCCTACATAGATATAAATGTTTGTATAGCCTATTTTATGCAGACCTAAAATCCAATTCCCTTGGCTTTGTTTTTTTTTTCCGTTCCTAAGTTCATGACCTTGGTTTTACTCTTATTGATGATCAAGTTATTGACCTTATTGTAAATATTTAGGGTGTTTAGTGCATGTTCTAAACCAACAGTTGTTTGGTTGAGAAGGACCAGGTCATCAACATATTGTAGGAAGTGGATTTTATTAGTACCTATCCTGTGGTTGGAAAGAGCTGGAAACAAACATGGTTTGTCCAATATGCACAGGTTAAATGTAGTGGTGTAAGTGCATATCCCTATTTTAGGTTTGTGCTTATGTGGATATGTTTGGATATCTTATAAACATTCCAACCCTTGATTCCTACTCATTTTTCAGAATGTAAAGAGATTATGGCTTTCAGCAGTAATGAGTGAGTGTCCCACTTAGTAAGTTTGGCCCGCAAAATGTCAGTCAAGCACTGCTCTATAATCTGTAAAGCAGGCATACAAGGGTCAGGTATGGGAGAGAGTAGATTCCTGTGCTAAGTATGACAGAGCTAGGATGTTATATGTGGTGCTGCAGTTAGACCTTAAGCTTGTGCAGTAGAAGGGGAGTAAGTATTTTTCTTCTGCCCAGTTCTCTAATTCTCAGACTAAGATTTTATTATACACTTTTGCTTGTGCAACCATTAATGCTACTAGGCAGTAAGAGGTAAGGGGTCACTTCTGTTCCCCTTCTTAAAAATACGGGTGCAAATTAGACCCCTTCCAAAGCTTTATGACTTGAGTCTGTTGAAAAGTGGCATTATATATAGAAAGTCGTCATATGCAAGTAAGACTCTACTAAGATTCGCAATAATTTACAGCAGAACCTGTTGATTCTTGTCGCCACCTCCACCTCCCAGTCCAATTGCCCTTCACAGTCTATGTTCCCTTACTACATAATAACATTTCTTAACCATGGTAACATAATATTCACACCATGGGCATGTCTCAACAACACATCCTTCTCCTTAAAATATAGAACAAAAAGATATGATGTGTAATATAAATTATAACTTAGATACATGTTATTTAAAAGTCATCACCCTTATTAAAATGCTGTTAAATAAAAACTAAAGAAATTAACATGGAACGAGGCTACATATACAGAAATACCTTTCATACAGAGTTCCACATATTTACAAATGAGAACAAACTTTACTGTATTTCAACTAATCTTATTTAAGAATGCAATCCTGAAAATGGTATGGCATTTTTCTCACTCTTAACCATCGTTAGTGCTCCTTATCATTTATTTTTTGTTTTTGTTCCCTTCATATTTCTTAAACCTCGGAATGTAACCCGTGTCATCCTTACCATTGTACACCACTTCTCCTCTTCTTTGTTTTTTTATTTTTACTGAAGGGCAAATCCTTCTTAACCCTGCATCTGGTCTATTACTATTTTGTCCTTATTCAACTATTATACACCTTCCAAATTCACCACACTTTCCCTTGCATCTACCACTTTTTTAGGCACAGACAATTTAGCATCTCCCTTCGGTATTATTCTGGAAATATTAATTCTCATATAATCTCCCACTTACACTTTTACGCTTCTCTTACATTTGTTCACATATTTATTTTGTGTCTTCAACCTTTTCCTTCCTACTTCTTCTACCTTATTTTTGGATACAGGAAATTCTCCCATCCATGAGCTTAACATCTTAGATGCAGGCACTCTTTCTCTTAGTAACACAAATGGTGACACATTAGTATCTGCATTTGGATTAGTTCACCCTGCCCACGGTATTTATTAACTTGATTAAATCTCTCAACAAGACCATTACTCCTGGTATGTTAAAAGGAAGTTTTAGTGGGATGAACTCCTAAGAACTCTAAAAACTCTCTAAATTGTCCAGAGGTAAATTGGATTTTGTCTGGAATCCCCTCCTTTACAAAAATAGATTCTAAACATTCTATAACTTTTTGAGTTTTGGGTACCATCACAAATTGCGCTTCCGGCCAATGGCTATAATAATTTATGATTATTGTGCCATTCTCTGCATCATACACTTCCATCTATTCCTCCTATGCCATGGCACCCACCATGTGTTTTCCAACTCCATGCACTATGTCCCCTTCATCATCCCACAATTCTTCTTCCATCATATTTTGCTTACTAATTCGCATCCAGGAAAGATAATCAGCCAAAGCATTTTTGGCTCCTGGACAATATTCCACATAATAATTGTATTTGTGAAGCCTGTACTGCTGTTTGCAATTTTCTGGGTAGCTTTCTCCCCTCTTTTTGTTGTAAACAGTTGTACCAGCAGTTTATGATCAACTCATCCTGTGAGGTGCATACCCCATTGGTAATGTTTGATATGTGTGATACCCCACCAGCATGGTAGCACTCCTCTTTCTTTTTCTGGATATGATAATTCTGCTTCTCTCAAACTTTGTCTGTGCCTCCTCTGCATTGCATAAGAACTGCTCCCAATCCCTTTTGACTGGCATCTGTCATTAATATACTTTCATCTTGCGTATCAAAAGGTTTTAATGGAATAGCATGCACTACTTCACTCTTAACCAATTTGAACTCCTGATCACACTCCACACCCCATTCAAACTTGACATTCTTCTTTAAAAGACTACTCACATTATGTCTTTTCTGCACATTTGGGAATAAATCTTGTATAAAGTTCAACTAGCCCCATGAGAGATCACATTTGATCTTTATTTTCTGGTGGATTTAAATGCTTAATAGCCTTAACTAAACTTGCTTTTGGTAGACCCCTTTGACCGTTAACTGATAACCCAAGTAGTCAATGACTGGTGTGTTGAATTTACAATTTTGTCCACTGAGTGTCACCCCTCTGAATTTTCAAATAGATAGTACTTGTACTCTTTCATGATGTTGCACTTTGTCCTTTCCGAAGACTGACACATTGTCTTGGAACGCAATTACACCTTCCATATCCTTAAACAAGCTCTCTACGACCCTTTGAAATGCAGATGATGCTGATGCTAACCCAAAGGGCATGCACTTGAATTTGGTCTAAATCTTCTGGGGTTATAAAGGCAATATAATGTTGTGATTTAGGATGCAGATTGATTTGTTGGTATGCCAAAGCTATGTCAAGCAAACTGAACACCTTACCAACCTTAAGTGTGGATAGTATCTCGGTTATGTTTGGAAGAGGGTGACGGTCAATCCAAATCCGGTCATTTAACTTTCGCACATCCACACACCTACACATGAATCCATTGGCCTTTTAAGCTGAAACAATTGGAACTACCCAGTCAGACCTTTCTATGGGCTCTATGACACCCTGACTACTTAATTTAATTCTCTCCTCAATTCTGGTCGTACAGCTAAAGATACCCTCTGTACTTTATGTACCACTGGATGTGTTCTGTCCATTATTCTTACTTTATGTATGAAGCCCTTAAATAAACCTAGATTTTCTTGGAAAACCTCTGGATAATAGTCGTCCAACTTTTTTTCTTTATTGCTAGAAGTTGAACATAATCCTTCCGAAGTATTACTTGAGCAGGATTGTTGGGATCTAGCACTATCCACAAATTATTTTGATTGTGCCATCCCGATACACAAGAATCGTCTTTAGCCACATAAACAATGCCACATGCCTTGTAGTTTTTAAATGAAGTTCAGCATTAAACTCCCCCACTACTACAATGGGTTTGCTGCCATATCCCTCAGGCCGGATAACTGACTTCGTCAATTGAATTCCACATTCACTAAAAGCTTTTTTCCAATTCCTTTCCCTCAACAAAGTGAATTGAGATCCAGAATCTTCCATCACTTTCACTTTCACCCCATTTATCATTAATGTACACAAGGATGTCTTAATTAATCTTGAAGCTACCCCACACACTTCATGTTTATCTTTGTTCTGATTATGTTAATCAAACATTGCTTCTTTGACACTCAACTTCATCACTAGAGGTGAGATAATTTTCACTCACTTTACCAGGCTCAACCCTGTGTATTTTGCTAGATTGTGTTACATGTATCGACCTGCATACTCTTGCAGAATGCCACTTTTTCATCCATTTGGCACATGAACAATCTAAGGCTGGACATAAACTAGCATTTCCTAAGTGAGATGTGCTTCTACAAACTGTAACACTCTAAATGTTTGTGGTTGTTTTTTGTATGCTTTTTGATTTTTGTTAGGCTTGTTAAACAATGTTTCCACCTCATCTTTTTTCCTTCGCTTCTTATTCTTGCTTTTAATAGCAAATACAATCTGAGATTGCAACTTGAATTCCAAAACTGTCATCTATTCCATGCAGCGGTCATACTTAAATGCACGAAACGTTATCTTCCAAAAGTTGATTTGGCCAAATTGTCCATTCCATGGCAGTGGCAGCCCAAAGATAATAATAACATTACTTAACCATGGTAACATAACATTCTACTCCATGGTTATGTCCCAATAGTATATCAGATAGTCATTCACGCTGATAATCACTCTCACCATAGAAAAGGGATCTATGTACTTCATACCATTTGCACATGGTGCTCCATTCATTCTGATTGACTTAATTACAATGTGTTTACTTTGACTTGATATTGGGTTATAAGCAGGGTCACTGAAATTATGCAATTATTGTGTTGCTGCAGCATTTTTCGCATAATTATGGAGTTGCTGCATTGACACATAATCCATCATCTGCTGCTTAATATGCAGATTGTAACAAAAGAGGATTTTGTTCCTTGCTCACACAGTTAAAAAGTTACTAAAATGGCAAGACACAGACATTAACAAGACATTAACAAGTGTAAAAATCATAAAATAATAAAGGAATACTTTAGTACAATTTGCTGCATTATGCTGCATAATTTCCCTTTCTTGACGCATAATTTAGTCTTCCCTGCTGCATAATTTGCCCCTCCTCTGCTGCATAATTCCAGTGGCCTTGGTTAAAAGCAATAGGCTGGTAGTTAGTGATCCTAGTCAGTTGACTTGTGATGTGTACAGTAAAGGTTCTGTATGTCTCCTAATCTGTGTACTAGACCTACTTAATTTCTCATGCTATTGATTTGATTGTAGTCTAATCTATACAAACTGCCAAAATTTCGCATAGTTCTTTTCTCTAGACAGATTGTAAATTTGCTGCCACTGATCTTCATTAAATTTCCTTTTTTCACGCCTGACTTTTAATGTTTTTTGTTCAGGCATAAAACATGACATTTTACTTTGGAGGTTTTTCTTTATTCTAGTGTCTGCTCATTTCTGAGTAAGTGAACAGCTACATGACATGGAAACACTTCGCACATAGGATGACAACACAAGCAACACCCTTCCAACCACACACCCTACGTGCTGTAGAGTGCTACCCATGTAGGCAAGAGCTTCAGCGCCCAAAGTAGGGTTAGTAAACGCTATGTAAATGCTTCGATACAGAACCAATTTAACAGATTGAAATCACCTGCGATTATTACTAAGAATCTTTGCTAATGGCCGCCATTATAAATATTAATATGAACTTTTAGAATAATTGACAACTTGTTTTTGTTCCCGTGTGATGGTCAGTATTTAACCACATAACTGTATGAGGACTTTTATTTGAAATCTGAGACGTATATTGAAAGCCCACTATATGCTCTGCCAAAAATAACGTTCTTTGTTGTTGGGGTGAATATCTCCTGGTATCTAAGTATTGGACCAAGTCCATGTCTCCTGGAGACACAGGTTATCCTACTAAGTTAGTTTATGTCCCAGTGTCAGTGTCTGGTTGGCTTCTCAGAACCTGGCAGTTTGGTTGAGCAAAGTTTGACGGTACTTAGACTTGTTACTCCATATGTGGGTCAGAGTGCCCTCCTCTGGGGTTGAAAAATATGCTCCATCTGAAAGCGTAGGAGAGCCTGTAACCATACTTGGTGAGGCCAA
Source organism: Pleurodeles waltl (assembly GCF_031143425.1). Classification (NCBI taxonomy): domain Eukaryota; kingdom Metazoa; phylum Chordata; class Amphibia; order Caudata; family Salamandridae; genus Pleurodeles; species Pleurodeles waltl. The sequence continues at coordinate 292,113,357 of NC_090443.1, read as the reverse complement.
CAGAACAATGATGCATCAATGATTGTATGGTGTATTCTTGGAATCAAAAGGTCTGAATAAATTGTTTATATAACGTTCCCCAGGACCTGGTATCCCTGCCCATCCAGAAGTCATAACAGCTTGAGACTGGCATTGTGGTACATCGCAAAAACATCAGGCTAGAAGAAGCATGCCATGAGTGATGATCCACTCCATCGTTTCTACAACTGCTCAGCTAATTTGTGGGCATTGAGTGCCCTCTTGCTTTCTACTGTAGAAGAGGGCGGAGTTCTGTCCATTTTTAATCTCCCCAATGTGCACTTGATCACTGACAGACACAAGACCTAAGGAGAAAAACTGTTGTCCGCATCAGCAATAAGTCTGAGGTCATGCAGGGCACTAGGCGAGAGATTTTTGTAGTGAGCCCTACCCAAATTATGAGATGGTTGTGGACGTCCTCTGTGGCTGAATATTGCAATAGAAGAGCAAATGGGTGATTAATGGATTTCTAGAAATAATCTTGGCCACTGATGATTTCTGCTGTAGGTTAGGGATAAAATTAAATACTCTTGTGTATGCTTGAATGCATTACCATTTCTGTGTAGACCAGGGTGAATTAATTGACCTCCAGTAAATATCACATAGTTAGCATACTCCTAAATCTGTATGAAAAATACATTGGCACAGCTGCTTGTTTCAGTTTCCAACTTGCAATATGAACTTGATGGTTCAGCTGTATCTGGTTACTTGCCAGATATATGGCTTTGGTGCAGTGTTTGTATGAGGGCACAGGGATTTTCTCTGTAACCTTTTCTGTTTGAGAAAGGCAATTATAAACGCCATTAAAAGGTGACGTGTAGTGATTATAGTGAGAATTGTCCCGATTGCTTACTGCTAATCTTTATTACACTTAGTTGTGTTCATCCTTGCTACAGTCATCGTTTTATGAGGTGTATTCCACCCCCAAAGGCAGGAAAACGTCGGGAAATGCTTCCAATTCAAGCCTGGCCCACCATTACCTAGGCATACCATAAAAGGGCATTTTCAGCATCCTCTTCTCACTACTAAGAGATTTTTGAAGGCCAAGATTTTGAAGTAGAGTAGTGCGTACAGATTGGGTTGAGCAGGACATAGTAATGATTACCGGTCAGTAATTGGGATATTATCTTTACATCTGCACTCGGTGCGCAAACAAAATGGTAGATTTATTACATCTACTTATCATAGGTGGTGGTTTCTTACCATGACGAGACAATCCAACAGTGAAAGACAAATTATCTGATTTTCTAAAGGCTCTGGACCAGTCAGGATAGAGACCTATTAAAATTAGAAAAGCTTTTAGGCAAAAAAAGATGGATTAGGCGAGACCTAATACCTATTACATGCTTTCAGTGTAGAAAGCCTCCTAAAATACTGAATTGCTTACGTTAAGCTAAGTGGAGACAGAGACCTTTGCACTGCAAGTTGTTTCCTTCATTCTTCACACCGCCAGCGATACTCAGCTCCTTAGGGTTGGGGGAGAGAAGGATGCAGAGGAGGTGGTATAGAGGAAGGACTAAAGGACGAAGAACAAGAGGGTAAATCACATTTTCTAAGGTCAAAATGGAACCAACTTAATCTCATCTTCCTTCACCTGAACTTTGTGGGGATGGCAGGGGCGTGTTCAGTAAGTTGTTGGGCTATTTTACCAAAAGAGCATCCACTCCTGCAAGACTTTCTTCTCTTGTTTGCAGGCACAAAGCTGAGCATGACTCTTAGAAGCATAGAATTCTAGAAATGATCATGCACACCGTCTATATTATTACTTTATACCATGAAAGTAAACAACCTCTTCAGTTGGCCTGTTTGTAATTGTCCTACCCCTTGATGGGAGAGGCTTTCTTCAGCTCCCTACTGGAGCCCAGTGAGGGTGCGATGTTGTCCGTGGCTTCCCCTGCTGTCCTTGGGGGCCTGTCAGGGCAGTTCTTCTGCTCTGCCCTCTAAAAATAGCCTCCGTGTTTTTTTTTTTTTTGGCCTACGGCCTAAAACCTCTTGGTTGGTATTGCCAGCCCCTCCTGGCACAAATAGCTGTGGCACTTTACAACATGCGTGCAGACGCCTCTGGTGCAAATGCCTCCACCACTGCAATTACAAGTCTCAGTGCTCTCACAGTAGTCTTTTTTGGTGGCCCGTTCTGGCATACCGAGTCAACACAGTGCAGCGGTGCATGTTTGGTAAGCCCCCCATGGCGCTATCTCACTGCTCAGTCCATGGTGCCCCCCTCATGGCATATGGAGAGTTAATGAATAGACACACGTAACTTCCCCTTCATATAATCCCTTTCCAGACACCAAAATGTGATTTAAGGACTGAATCTTTGAACATTTATGTTGGGGTTCTGCTTTTTTTGAAGTGTATGCTTTTCTTATTTTTTTCTCCTTGAAAGGATGTCTGCTTCAGCCGGATAGAATCTGAAGCTGATTTGGGAGTGACCCAAGTTAACACCTGGATGTTAGCTACTGTGATATGTGCATCAGAAGGTTAAACTTGAGCTTAGAGCCCTACTCTATGTATCCAGGACCCTTCTTCACACTCTGTCACTGAATTAAAGAGCTACCTTTTGAAGTGTGAAAGTGTCCCTTCCTCCAGTGTGTCCCTTCCAGCTCTCTGGAATACAGCAATACACATATCTGTCTGGGGGATTCCTCTTCTCCTTATGTTTTCATCGGGCAGGCCTGAACATTCCAAAATGCAATCCAAGGTCCTCCTTGTAATGTACAATTGCAGGCATGCTTGCACTTGGTGTACATTCACAGCACACGTATTGCACAGCGTTGCTAACTCCATGCATTGTGCCATTACAGACCCACACACAATCCGCCTGCACACACTGATCAGTACTGAAGCTTTTCTGTGTTCTACCAGAGTGTGCTATTTGCAAACACACACACACACACTCATGTTCACGCTGCACAACACTTCACCCTTCATGTTTTGTGCACAAGCACATGTACACCTAGCAAATGCTTTCCTTGCGCATGCACTGCATAGCACTACATCTTTCATGTCCTGTATTCCTGGCAGGCATACATACACTCAGCACATGAACTAATCCTAGATATACCATACAGTGCTGCTCTGTACCCTTGCAAGGCACACATACATGCAGAGCAGTCGTGCTGCAATCTACATCTGCCTGGTGTAGGCCAAAGGTGAGTTAAGCCCACAGCAGCAGAACTTTTAAAAAGGTGAGTGAGCCTGTTAGCCTCACTCCAGTGACTTAGGGTAAAAAGGACCTATTCACTACTAGTAATCACTACATGATATGCAGCCACCACCATGTGCTCATGCTGCTTAACTCTTGGTGAAGGCGATATCCTTCCACCGCTATTAGGGTAGCGCTTGGGCACCCCTCTCAGTCCAGCAAGGCTGCAGTCCGTGAGACAGGCATCTGTCATGGTGGACATGCATAATCCCTGTTAGCCTATGACAAAAGATAATCATCTGGGATATAGACAACAGTAAAGGTAGGCACTCAGAGCAAGGGGTACATGTATTTAACCATGCAGAGCACTTTTCCGCCCCAACACCTGGTCTGTCAGTGTGGCTGTCATACCACAGCGACACTCTTGGATGCCTTTCACAGGCTTTTGGGGGACATCCTTTTGATGGAACATGACTATTTGGAGGGAAAGAGTTTATTTTCTTGGACCCTACAATATTAGTAGCATAACGGACAACACATTTGGCCTGGCCTCTACTGCACATAAATTCCACCAACAATATTGGATGTTCTGTGGTTACACTAGAGCTATGCAGCCTTGACAACCACCTCCGCCTGTTTAGAAACCTCAGCAGCGTCCAAATATGTCTGACTGTCGTCCTCATCTTCTTGGTTGGAGGGTCTCCCATTTTGTCACCAGTTGGAAGCAGTCACAGCTGGTCGTTGGGGCAACCAGCAGATATGCTAAAGCTGCACCCTTCCCTTTCAAACCTCCCCATCCTATTTTTCTCACAACACCTCCCACTCCTGTGTGTTTTCAGAGCATTTTCCTCTTGGATTTGAACTTGGGAGATTGGTCTCCAGGACACCCGTTTTCATCCTCCATTCATAACTCGCCACTGAGGTACTTGAGGTTCACTATGGCGTCCCTTGACTTACAGTTTATGGTCCTCTTTTCCTGCTCAAATACAGCCTCACACATCTTTACCAAAGTGCTGGCTGTTGTGGCAGCTTCCTTTCAACGTTCGGGAGACAATGTATTTTCATCCTTGGATTACTAACCATAGAAGGTGGAGTCCCCGTTACTGGTCAAAAATCATCTCCAGCAGACATTGACTCTTCTTCATGCCCTGCACTTCACCGCCTACATTTCATTAGGGCAGTGATCAACACTATTCATATGATTGCATTAGCTCCCTCCCAGAGGATGTGAATATGCGGGCAATGAATCAGACACCATGTCAAGCGTGGATCCTGGTCCTGGATGAGAATTGCACTTGTTAAGGCTCATAACCTCTTTCATCCTGTTAATGCCTCACACCAGATGGTGGACGAAGGTCCTTCCTTTTGAGGCTGAGAAGGCAATGGTTATAATCTTGAGTAAGCCTTGTGGTTAGGGGACAGATCTTCCAGTCCATGTAACAAGACCTGCACTGGTAGATTAATCCATTTACCTTCCTCAGGGGTTGCCCTTTCGCCCTGCCTGCTCAGGCTACAGTAATCCTGAGTGTCTCCTCACGGAACTGGAGTTCTCATCTCATTGCTATGGGGTCTTTGTTTCGGGTTGGAACTACTCCTGCACATAAATGTGCTCTAGTTGCAAGTGGTCCACCCTGCCCTGATGGCATTTATTCCTTCCATCTCGGTTGGCAATGTTCAATTTTGTTGGACACCTCCACTGCAGACCTTTACATAAAGTGTAATGTTGCAGGAAAACGAAGAGAATGGACGTGAGGTTGTGGACCCTATGTCGAAAAGTGGGAGCAGCGACAGAAATTGTTCCTAGTGGTGGCTCATCTAGTGTGCTGATGTTCAGTCGTTTCTTTCTGGAGGACCACAAGTAGGATCTACTCCCAGAAGTCATTGAGGTGGTTTTCTATTTGTCCTAGCCCAATAAAGGAAGCTTGCGCCATATACTTAACTCAGAATCCATGTGGGTGTCTCCAGGTTCGACTGGTCACAGGATCTATTGTGCGCATTTTTGCCTATCCTGTTTCTGTCAAGTACTGAGTGCTGGAGGATTGCACACTGCTTTGTTTGATCTCCTCACGCTAGATGAGGAGGATCCAATATACTGATTTTTTTTTTTTTTTTTTTTTGGGGGGGGGGGGCACACAGCTTTCTCTCCTGTACACAGCTGACCTGTTCCCCCCCCCCCCCCCCTTTTTTTTAACCTCTTAAGCAGCATATGTAGATTAAGTAGTATCAGTTAGAACCCCTTTGCTTTCCATCTGAGATGGGGGAATTCACCTACGCCTCCTTGAAGCCTGCCTGCCACCATATATATAGGACTCTGCGACAGATTTGTGCAGTTTTGTGAGTCAGAACATTTATGTATCCACCAGAAAGAGCGTTATTGAATGTTAGTAACTTTAGCTACACTGTGAATCGAACATGAGACTGATACTGTCAAACAACCTGAAGAACTGACAATTCCCTGCAGTTCAATGATTTCCGATTCAGTAAGAGAGATCAGTGAGTTTGGACTGTCTTAGTCCCTAGAATAGCTCCCCAGCTCTTGAAGCTGGCTTCTGTTGTTAAAATGAATAGGGTACTTGAATGCATTTCAAAGCCTTTGAACAGAGATCTGGATCTACCTACCTCTTGCAGACCTTATCTTATCGCTCAAATGATAAATATTCACAGAAACCCTATTTTCACACAATATCATTATGTATTATATAGGTTTATTAGTACAAATGTATGTCTGCAAATGTATTAGCCATTTCAGTGGAAAATATGCTGTCTGTAAATGACAGTACGCTACTGCACAATATTTTAGTTATATTTAAAAAATAAAAAATAAATGCCCGTATAATGTCAATAAAGGGTAGGTGGGTCGAGACAGTTCGTCATTCTAAAATTGGGTCATGTTTCTAAAAAGGTAGAGAAGCACTAGGCTAGACAGTTCTTTATCATTTCTTGATTGCTGTAACAGAGCCTCTATCCTTGTCACATCTTGCGGTGAATACTCTTGTAGCTGAACAGAAATCGAATAGTACAACTCCAAATTGGAAATAATGGCCCTGTACACAGAACTGTAGGAATTCCAGATGCAGCTATGCAATGATAATATTAAAAGTTGCATCCATCAAGTCTATTGTTGCTAGGAATTGGCATGCCGCGACCATAGGAATGATCCTCTGTAATGTCTCTATTTTGAAGCAAATGTTCTTTACCCATTTGTCGACGTTCTTCAGATCTATGTCAGTCCAAAATACTCCTGTCAGTTCGGTAACCAAGAAGGTAATTAAATAAACTCCTAACACACTCTGGGGGGGAAAAAAAGAACCAGAATCATTACATGTTTCTCCACCAGAGCAGATTGCCCCCGTTGAATCGTGTTGTTCTTGATATGACATTTCGGCCAATGACTAGGTGTGATCTCAGAATCTGGCACAAGAGAAGAATTTAACTTCTTTGGGCTGTCCTTAACATCCATCATCCATGCATCTCAAGTAGACCTTGCCACTTCTTTCAAGAAGTGTTGAATGCACTCTTCGACTGGAAACCTAGTGCCAGTCAGTAGTGAGGATTTGTTCTTTGTGAACTCTGTTTCTGATTTAGAGTATGTTTGCCAGAACAGCGTTTCCTTCTATCTTTATTAAAGTTCTCTCTAGATTGTTGCCTTCTCCATAGCTGATGAAAAGATGATCCTTTCTTCAAAACTAGCACATTTAGTACTTGATTGTGAGCTACATTAGTCTTCAAGCCTTACACTAACAAATTGCACTGAACAGCAATAGAGGCTCCACTAGCCAAGGATGAAGTTCTTTTTATGACAAATGAAACACCTGAAAAAAATTTGACTTGATGTTACGTTCCTTCCAGTAAGGCTGAACATTCCCACTTAAGCTGCCTTGAATAGCCTCTTAAAATCTATGATGAGATCGAGAAGTATCTGCCCTTTAACACCAGCCCATAAAGTCCAATATGAGCCTTGATAAATCTTCTTCATAGTTGAATTCACTTTCCTGTCATCTGATCGTATAAGAATGTGTTCTCCTTACAAAACGGGCCTCAAAAGAGTCGACTGTAACAGAGTCCTGAAATGTTAACTCCATTTCCTTCAGTGGCAGCAAGCTGGAAATACATTTCAAGATGTTAATCATCTCAGGAGATTACTAGTCATTTCATGATGACATCAAGCACATGCAGATGAATAGGGGCTTCCAACATAGGTATCTTTGGAACTGGTGAAGCAAGATCTCCTCAGAAGTCCCCGGCATTGCCTATATTGAGAACCCCATATTTTCTCTTACATGAGCCTTAATAGCATGGGATAAATCTGTGCCAATGTATTTCCCTGTTTGATCATAGGATGCTTACCATCATCAAAATCACTGGAGTCCACCTGCCTGGAAACCAAAACATCTCCAACAAGTGCTGAGTGTTTCTTTGAGGAAACATCCTGATCTTATGTTATGCAAGGCAACCAGTCTCAATGACAAATCTCCTAATTCTTTCTTCATCATGCTTTTCGCCACAATATGTAGGCCTTTTAGGTGAAGGAGATCTGGATGAATCGGTGAAACAGTATGTACGCTGCCTCTTTCTGTCATGCTTGCCACTTGTTAGAGAAAAAGGTATTATTACATCCGGCACCAGTAGAACGGAGCCAGCAGTGGTCTTAAGCATGTATCTGTACCATACAACACTGTGTAATAACCCTGTAAATGTAACCAAACTGCTTCAGTATTGTCTGGTGAAAAGGAGAGTTGTTATAAGGGTGTTACCATCATGAGTTGGGCAAATTGTGTACCAGGAGAGTATTTGGGCCGCTAATGCAAACAAGTAAGGCATGTCTCTGAGTGGTGGTGAAACCAAACCCTGGATCTGTTTCATTCTGTCCCTTACCTGGAGCTTCCACATTGTACTTTTGCCCCATCCTCCTCCTCAAAACACCCATCCCACCACCACCACCCCAGCCCGGCAGGGAGGGCGCCTACAGAAGATTCCCTCCCCGAGGGGACCTTTAATTTGCTAATTCCTTCTCTCAGCAGAGACAGGAAAATCGTATATGATGGAGAATGGCATCCTTTTATGATGCCCAAGACCGGGGTGGCCGGAACTTGTGTTGGAATAATCCCATAAGCTGTCTCTGGAGTGGGAATAACACTCATGAAGTATTGACTAGGTTCAGGGATGTAAAGGTAGCTTGAAGTGGGGAGTGCTGTTGTGTACTACAGTAGCTAACTTCATGGCTTCTCTGTGCCATGTTGGGTTTGTTTTAGAAGTTCTGTACAATGCGCTTTGTTTATATTGTTGCATTGTATGTCATGGTGGCAAATACTTTTGTTTGCATGGTGCTAGCCAACTATATAGAATATCAATTTAGGCTATGGGACAGTTGCAGTACACAATGCACATCTGCACCTTTCTGATCTGTGAGTGGGCTTTTTGCCACCAGCAGCAGATGACGAGAAAGCACATTATTGTAGCTTTGTACTTCGTGGAAACTTAGGAAGGCACTGGGAGCTCTGCAGTCTGCCCTTTCGCTAACATTGAGGTCAAGTAACAAACAAACCCACTTAAGGATCTCTCCCAGCCTTTCTCATGGACCCCCTCTTGCAGACATGGGTACCTGAACGAGTATCTGAGTCATCTGAGCAAGGAGGCAAAGCCACATGCACAAACCAATGCTAACCTGAACACAGCCGCACTCGTTCTCTGTAGCTGATCACACTGAGTAAACAGACACTGTACTGTCCTCTGGCTACTTCTCAAACACCTACGTCCATCAAACACATCAGACAGTATGTCCAGATAACTATTAGTCTTTTCTCCTAAAAAATGGTGTTGGTAGGCCATAAGTCTTTTGTGATATCTGGCTAATCACCAAACCACCAACTCCCATCCATACACAAACATCACTTCAGCACTCTCCATTGGATGTGCTCTTCCCACCTTATGTCCCCATTGCAGTTAGAACACTCTCAGCGTAACTCACCCCACTCTGACACTCCTCGAGCATATGATGAGGTCATGCTTAAAAAGGATGCAATACAGGGTAAGACTATTTCTCGCCGTGGAGATTATCTGAGCACGTAGCAAAAGGTGTCAGCAGCTAACAATAAGGCTGGCCACTGCACTGATATTTGTTCATTTGGGGCAATAAATCATACAGCACAGGTATGTCTCCGACAAAGACTTTAATATATTTGCATATTCTACTTTTCATCGCTGTTAATGGAAGCAATCTCTCTTATTAGGTAGATTATTACAGATTCTTGGTGCCCAAGATGTCCAGTTGATATGAGGATGCAATGATCCCCTGCAGAGGTTTTAATTTTCAATTAAGGGGGCGGCATGTAAGCTACTGGATGGTTGCATCCTGTGCCTGCTCCAGATGAGCCCTTCATGTGCTCCTCAAACCACCCCACTAGCTCTACCCTTGTCTTCCAGGCATGGGTGACATGCCTTGTATAGAGCACTAGGACGGAACCTGAAATGTGACTTTTGCCAAGTTTAGTGACTCCGTGTGGCAGTTGGCCTATCTGTAGTGTTGCGCAGAGTTGCTGTCTTGGTTCCATTAGTGGCAGCCTGAGGCTGATGCAAGAGTGCCCCGGATACATCTGCCTTCACTTGTGTTGAAGGTTTGTGCTGACATGTTCAACATTTGTAAGTCGTGGGGAAACTAGGACTCCAGCTGGTATGAACGAACCACAGGGCACTGAGGGGTAAGTGGAGCATGCAGAGAAGGCTCTGAAGTTTACTAGAACATTGGGCCTGGCCTCAATAGATACTAACTTTGCTACATGGATTTTTGAGTGGACACTGAGGCCCCATAGAATTACACCGCTGTCCCCATTACCCCCGTGCCACCCACTTCCAAACCTCGACTAACAGTTAATTGTCTCTCTGCCATCATAAAAGGGAGGAAAAAAACGAGAGAAGACCTTTTTGCATCACAGGAGGAGGCTTCAAAGAGCAATCAGAAGGCCTCTGAAGGACCCAACATGGGAAGGAGGACCCTCCTAAAATTCATCCGTGAGTTATGACAGATGTACATGAGAGGCAAGGCAATGAGAGGAAACACAATTGCTGGAATGGAGCAGAAGCTAGCGGCGCTAAGCAGCTGAGTGCCACAAGTGGGCACAGTTCAGGAGGAAGTAGGGTCTTTGTTGCAGAGTGTAAACAGCAGGTAGCATACTGGTACCGGAAGCTTTTAAGAAGAATGCTTTGGATGCCTTTGTAACACTGGAGGATAGGTATGAAATGTTTAACATCATGAGGAAAGTGCCCATTTTCGAGTCTTGTGGCTCACAGCAGGCGTCTCAAAGTGTGACTTCATGAGGAGTATCATATAGATGTGTGGAATTCTGTACAGCCAACATGAAGATCCATGGGTGATTTTGCAAGCTTACAATGTTTCCCAGTGATTAACGCCAACTGGAACAAAATCAGGCGGCACACTGATGGTTTGGTATGTTCTGCTGATTGGAGTCATAACCCCGTGGCAGTGGTGAAAAAGAAATGATGGGTGAGACTAGTCTTCTGTTCTTTCCAGATTTGAATCCCCTCCACTCTGGCCCAAAAAAAAGCTTTTGACCATCAAGCAGCCATTGTGCTGGAAAAGAGTTGTCTAGCTTTTGGGGGTACATTTACGGGTGTTGCATAGAGGGAAAAGGTATTTATTTTCACAGGTTGACTCAGCCAGAACCTTTCTGTGGAGCCTGGAATGAGATCCAAGGGGATTGAAGCTTATGTCTCTGTATCTGCCCGATATTGACCTGAGAGCCTGACATATTTTAGTCCTCTTTGCTGATGCAGTCTTGTGCAGATATCTTCTTGAAATGAGTAGTGAGGGGAGAATGGCACTCTTTTGTTTCCTGTTTCCACTCCCTGTCCCCGCCCGTCTCTCTGGGTGCTCTTGAGCTGCTTTGTTATTAACTTTGTTCTTGTTTGGGGAAAATGCATTTCCAGAATCCGTGGCATCAGTCGTAATGTCTTTTAGAATTAACTCATGACTTCAGAACTATTACACCTTGTGTGATATTAACTTTTCTTTTTTACTCTGGGCTTCAGGCTGCTTGGTTGTGTTTACTGTCATATCACCTTGTATCTGCCAAATAAACACATTTGAACATAAATTAGTTGTATGTGTATATATATGCTGCAGCTATCTGGAAGCTCTGGAATACGTTAAGGCCCTCATGGACTAGTGTTGGTGTTCCTAGTGTAAGCAAAAACAACAAGTGATGGACGGAATGCTGAACATTGTCAAACACTCACCCCCAGTCATAGATCTGGGTTTAATCCATCGTTCTTTTGCTCACCATGCCACCCCAGTTTGGACCCAGCCATATGCAAATCAGTCTTGACCCTGTTCCTCATGGGAACAGTCCAGACCGAACTGCCAAGCCAGGTCCTCACTGGACCGGAAACAAGCATCCTGGGACCGGTTTCGGGGTTTCACCCCTCATCAGCCAGGCTAGCTTGAATCCAGTGGCATGGGAAGCACAGGACCCACGTCTGGGCATACCCTTCCCACTTAGGGCGACAAAGCAAAAACAACAAGTGATGGACGGAATGCTGAACATTGTCAAACACTCACCCCCAGTCATAGATCTGGGTGTAATCCATCGTTCTTTTGCTCACCATGCCACCCCAGTTTGGACCCAGCCATATGCAAATCAGTCTTGACCCTGTTCCTCATGGGAACAGTCCAGACCGAACTGCCAAGCCAGGTCCTCACTGGACCGGAAACAAGCATCCTGGGACCGGTTTCGGGGTTTCACCCCTCATCAGCCAGGCTAGCTTGAATCCAGTGGCATGGGAAGCACGGGACCCACGTCTGGGCATACCCTTCCCACTTAGGGCGACAAAGCAAAAACAACAAGTGATGGACGGAATGCTGAACATTGTCAAACACTCACCCCCAGTCATAGATCTGGGTTTAATCCATCGTTCCTAGTGTAAACCAGTCTTCCCTGCCCATCCCACCTAGCTCCTTTCCTCACACCCCACCCCCCACTCTCCTGTACACAAATCAGAGATGAGAAACGCTAGTAGTGGATAATTTATAAACTGGGAATAGACAAACCTGAATCAACTTCATTGCGCCTCTGTTTTTGGCTTGTTTCCTCTTAGCAATTTTTAAATCAGCCCAAATGCCTCTCCAAATTTGGTGCTTGATTTATCAGAGAAAGTTTGGTCTGTCTACCAGCCCAGGATTCATGATTGGTTTTCGTGTCAGAACGCATCCCAGGCTTCAATGTGTTCAGCTATAAAAACTTGGCAATATTCAGTTCATATTTTGGCTCTGGATAAATGTCCAAACTTGTGCATTTCACTTCGCCACTAACAAAGAAAATGACTGTAATATATTACAACGTGAATGTGACATTTCTAGTACATATATGTGGATTCGTGTCATGTATATAAAATTAGTGTGTTTATGAGCAGAGGTGGGGATGAGTACTCAAACTGACAATTTCATTCTTCCTGCAGACTCTCGGGTCCTTACATGCAGCTTTAAAATTACTACAGTGTGATGTTGTCAAATTGGCCATTCACTCTGATCTTACTGCAAGATCATGTATGTTTTTTAACGGTGAAATTCTGTTCTGCAGCAAAACATATTCTGGATTTGTGTCCCCATCAGATATCTTTTTCAGCACCTCTTTGCTTGCC